>NC_090440.1:183269901-183595258 GCF_031143425.1 Pleurodeles waltl | reverse complement strand
TACCTTGTGAATTGTTGTTCCTGAAGCCACGTTGTCTAGGACCCCGGTAGCTTCTGCCTTGTTGATGGTAGAGCTGGGGTTTGAAGGATTGTGATCCGTAAGTGGAGTTGAAGGAGCCGCTGTATACTTGCGGACGAAAGGAACGGACGGTAGAGTGGCCCCTGCCTGTACCGGCCCTTGCAAAAACCCGTTGACTGAACACCTTTTTAATGGATTGTTGAGCCTTGTCTATGGAGGCAAACGTGGAAGCGAACTTGCCCAAATCTTTAATAAAAGAATCTCCAATTAGGAGACCATCTGCCTTGATGCCAGGATCCATAGTGGCTAGATTAGCTAACTTGGGATCTAGCTTCAAAAGAAGGCCCTTCCTTCTCTCATGGGTGATGGCGGCATTCGCGTTGCCTAGAAAGCAAAAGGCTCTTTGAATCCACAGGGAAAGATCCATTGGGTCAATGTCTGTATTCTCCATTCTGGCGGACTCTGCCATATCCAAGATACGGCCAAGGGACCCACCAAGTCTAAAAGTTTATCCTGGCAATTTGTCCAGGCTTTGTCTACCCCTTTACGGAGATCTTTTCCAAATTTTGAAAAGAAGGTAAGAAGAGGTAGATCGAGAGCAGGAGTAGAGGTGATATTAGAGAAAAGAGCAGGTCTAGGGCATTCTGACTTCAATTTGGCTCTAGTTTGTTTATCCAGCGGGAGTCTTAGTCTAGAGGCAATATAGTCCCCAACATGTGACGAGGGACACCATTTCGTGGAGTTGGGGTGATGAAGGAGAGAAGGGTCGAACATAGGATTGCCATCAGAATCGAAAATCGTTTTGGCTGCGAAAGGGTTAGAAGGATCTAGTTTAGGCTTCTTGGGAGGAGGGGAGGATTAAGATTGTGAACCCCAAATGTCTGAACTGTCGTGAAGATCGTCCAAATCACCCATGTCATCATCGGTATATGAAATGTGAGAAATCACAATCTTTTTGGGTGCAATCGCAGTATGCTTAATTTCTGATTTGCATTTTTCGTGGGGGTCCTTAGAATTCCCCTCCTTAGAAGGAGGCCTGGGAGGAGACTCGTCCTCAATCTGGGATGAAGAAGCTTCACCAGTCAAAGAAGCGCCATCCGATGTGACTTTGGGGAGGGCTTTTTGTGATGACAAATCCTTAAGTTTACGTTTTCTGCTATCCCCTGCAGAATGGGTCATTAAGGATTTGAGAACCATGTTCTGAACAGAGGATTCAATATTTTTTGTCATTTTATTCATTGTGGCTGAAACAGCCTTGTATACAGCTTCATTAATAAAAAGCCCCAATATCATCATCATTATTTAACTGCTCAAAAGAGCCTTGTTGCTCCATTGTGTTTCGAAAAAACAAGGAAAAAACCACAACAAACTAATTCCTAGCAGCAAAAGGGTTAATTCCTGTCAGGAAGACTAGTGAAGAAAAGCACACGCCCAACAGGGCGTGACTAACTCTGCAAGGCGGAAATTGGAGAAGTTGAAGGAAAAAAACAAACGAGGAGGAGGTCCGACGTGCAGCAGAGTAGATGCGGCAAAGACCGGAGCCACCAGACAACACGCGAGGTAAGAGGCGAGCCGGAGACCGTTATACTGACAGGAACAGCCGTTGGCTGTTTCAAGCACAAGGGAAGCGCACAAGCGCTTAGGAAAGGCGTGAGGGTTGAAGGGCAATAGGAAAAAGAACTAAGAAGCTAAAAAGTGAGCTCCGGAGCTAAATATTCAACATTACATTAAACATATCGCGTAACAAGGAAAGAAGGAATAAACAGTCACTTATCTTGACTGCGAGCAGCAAGAAAGAGGGCTGGTCGCAGTCAAGCGTAGTGATTATACTATTCCTGGTGTTCCTATTGGCGCATGTACCGTTACGTTTTTCTTTCGCATTAGCTTTCTGTTCCTTAACCCTCATGGGAATTGTAGTTTCTTGACTGCTGCTGTTTAAATAAAGCAAGTTAGAGAAGCATTATATGAGCCTCCGGTCTTGACATCAAATTTAGCCGCTTCCAGTCACCCAATAAGTTTACCATTCTACGACAAATGTTTATCAATAAATGGCACGCTTAGGAAGCAATACTAGTGCTGCTGTTTTTTTTTTAAAATCATGAAGACATCAATTTGTCTAGATTCCTGAATAATATTTTCACTATATGCATTAGCAGGGTCTCTATTGTGGAGGATGCATATTCTGCCAGCATGGATTTATTTATCCCTTATTGAAACAGATACCATGGATAGAAGGATTTACTGACAGCCTAGATTAATGCATAGACCCTACACCCAGAAGCAGTACCTTGAAAAGATTCCATATCCAGTATAAAAAAGCCAAAACAACGTTTATCATTGATGTTTGTTTTATGCATAATGTGTGTGGACTCCCACAAATTATGTGAGTAGGGTCCTGATAGTTACCAAAGGGCACCGTGCTATGTGGCAAGTTCAATCAGTACCTGAGTTTTGCAATGCACGCTTTGCTTACTGGCCACCGTTCTGCCCCGCTAAAAGATAAAGGAAACACCCTGCAGCCACGCTCCTCCTCTCATAACTTCCACATTGCCACACACACACGTATGCACACATGCGCGCTCACTCGCGCGCACGCGTAGATGAGCTGCTGTTCTGACGCTTTTGTACCAGCTCAGCTTAGTTTGAAAGGCAGCCCGTGCAGAAGGTGCTGCCAAAGACAGAGTTCATGAGCGCAGCACCAACTGTGAGAGTACCAGAGAGTACCAATACAATGAGTGTACCAGTACTCTCCTTGTCCGAGGAGAAGTCTCGGCACTCAAGGGGAGAAAATAAAAAAGTGCTGTTATTCAGTAATGGTGAGTACCTGCCTATTTAAAGCACTGCATGTTTCTGTGCCTCCCAGAAGTAGCCCTTTGTATTTACATACTTCTGCTGAAAAGTGGAGTAGAGGCATTGAAATACATCAAAATGTTCAAGGATAATTTACTATTCTAACTTCAGTGTAGGAATATGTGATTGCAATACTTTCAGCAGAGGGGAATACACCATGGGCATGTTACTGCATAGGCATGCAATGTATGTGGATGTTCAGTCGAAATGGTATGGCATTGAAAGACAGGTTGCTTTAATGTGTGGAAATCCAGCAGAACACCAGCAGTAGCACTGCCTTCTGGCAATTGTTGTTTAGTCATGGGTTTTGCAAAACTTTATTGTATGAGAATATGCCAGGCCCTCAACAATCTAAAAAAACATTTGCTACAGGCAAACAAATTGATCTAAAAAACACACATTACCATGGTATTCCCTGACACTAAAGAGAACTACTTTGTGTGTGGATGTGTTCCTTGTGAAAGGGAAGCATGCCATAACTTGTGAAGTCAGCCAATGGCTGACGTGGGCTGATACATTAATGCATGCTGGAGTAGGTAGACAAAACATGTTAATGACTCCAACTACAGACCAATGAATGAAATCTGTCTGAAACCCCTATAAGTGACTATGTTATTCACATAATTTAAATAAACTCAAAAGGTCTTGGCTAACACAGACCTAAAAAAGTAAATCAGTCTGGGATTGGCTACCAGCCTCTTGCCTTTGAAAAAGAAAGAAACAAACACAGACAATATAAAGAAACCATGGAAGAAAGAAACATATGAAAGAGAAAGGCTAAGGAAAGAAGGCAGGCAAGAAAAAATCAAGAAAGAAAGAAGACAAGAAACAGGGAAGAAAGAACGAAAGCACACGAATGAAGGAAAGTGAAAGAAAGAATGGAGGGGAAAGAAAGAGATAATGAAAGAAAAAAGATAAATAAGGAGGCAGAGAAAAAAAGGGAGAAAGAAAGAATACAAGAAACACAGAAAGAATGATAAAAAGGGAGAAAGGAAGAGCGAGTGAGAAGGAGGGAGAGAGCGAGAAGGTAAGAGAAAGAAAAAAGAATGAAACATAAAGAAGGAAGAAGGGAAGAGAAAGAAAAAAGAAGAAAATAATTAAGGAAAGAAAGAAAAAAAGTAAAAAATAAGATAACTCAATACAGAATAGTTTCAAATGGGCACAATCTGATATGCTGTGAAATAGAAGCAGTCAGAAAAGCAACACACTCCAAAAGGAATTTACAACAGCACTGGCAGGAGATGGGATCTGACAAAGATGGAATGTGCTTCAGAAGCTCCCGCTATCACATCAGACTCTAAACACAAAGGCAACACTAAAGTAATTATAAAGTAAAAACAAAAACACTTGCACTGAAAGATATTAGCTTGTGTACAGATGTGCTCTTTGTGAGAGAGTGAAATCCGTAGGCTTACCCATTGCCCCCTTCTATATACTGTAGTGGGTGGAAGCAAAATGTGAATGGCACAACAACAGACCAATGGATGAAGAGGGGTGGCTGAAAACCCCTATATGTAAGTACATTATACACACAGAACTGACTTCCTTATGCCTATGAAAACAACAGGAAACACATAACAAATACACAGCTTTCTGACACTGCTTAATTATTTCTCCCTCACACTATTGCCGGAACATTATGATTTCTCATCAAAGAAAATTCTCAACAAAACAATTCTCTACAAAAACATATCCTCATGAGAGCTGGCAACAAAGGTTGTTATATTTCTTTTTCCTTCTCTTCCTTCTTTATGACCATTGGTATGTTCCAAACAGGCCACACACCCTTCGTTTCCTTGTCCCTATCGAGAATGTTCAGGCAAGAAGTTTCTGTGCCTGAGGGAAACATTAGGGCAGCCAGTGTGATGAACATGAAGTAAAGGACCTATGTTCACACAATGGAGTACAACCTCCTGTTTTACTTCTTCTGTCTTTCTTTATAACACAGGTCTGGAGAAGATTGTCCTCTGGGAGGTCTAAAGAATACTGTCCTCTGAGGTTACAAGGGAGCTGCTACATTCTTCACAGCTCTTTTGTCTCTGCAGACTGAAACGAGATGAGGGGATGCAGGCTGCACTTTTTAGCTGCCGGGGCAACCTCTGCCCACACCAAGCAGGTTTATCTCTCCGCACTGGGAATGGTTTGACACAAAATTCTAGTTCAGAGCCTCTGCCATCATGGTGCCTGCTCTCTGTTTTCTGAGAGCACAGAGCATAGCCTTTGATTTAGGAGGAAAAGAGAAAGCATAGATGGTGGTTGGGGAGGGTGACAGTAGGAAACCAGGTACATTTTTTAAATATATGTACAAAGAGGAAAGAGCGTCGCTGAGGGAGGTGGGTGAGGGTAACAGAATGATAGATTTTTACCTTTTTGAAGTAATATTCTGACAGCACAAAAGTGATGACAAGTGTTGGGACACAAACATCCTCTGCATGGTAAGAGTCATGTATTCCTACCCTGAGTGCCCAACTGTGCAGTTGTCTGGAACCCTAATGCTGATTTTTTGTCATAGACAAACACGGATCATGAGTGTGCACCATGACATATGCCTGTCTCATGAATTGTGGTCTTGTTGGACTAGGAAGGGCACCCAAAGCGCTGGCCTCATTGTCGTGGAAGGCTTCTACTTTCACCAGGAGATAAAGCAGTAGAAGCATGGTGGTGGCAGCATACCGTGTAGTGATCAGTAGTAGTGAGCAGGTCCTTTTTACCCTGTGTTACTTGAGTGAGGCCTACAGGATCACTCACCTTTATAAAAGTTCCTCTGCAGTGTGCTTAACTCAACCTTGTCCTACTTCAGGTTGATGTGGAAGTTCATACATGATGGAAATGTACTAAGTGCATGTGTGCATGTAAGAAATATACCTCACAAAGGGTGAAGTTTGGTACAGCGCATACATGGTAAATGTGCGTATGCTGGCAGGGTGTGCTTTTAAGATAACACACTCTGGTACAGTACAGAGAGAGTGCAGTACTGAACATTGTGCGCACACTGAGTGTGTGTGCTGCATATGGGTATGCTGGTGGTGGCATAATACTGTGGCAGAGCGAACGGTATAAATACAACGGAGAGATATTGTGGTGACAGGTAAGTGGTTTATTTTTCAAGTGGGGTGGGCAGATTGTTTATTGTCCGTAAGTTTATAGGGTTTTTAAAGTCTCTAGTGGTCGTCTTCCAATCTTCTTATTGGGTTTTTATTCTCTTCTCTTCTCTGTTTCTCAGTTTGGCGTTCCCTCTGTCTCTCGGTGGGGCTCCAGCGAGGATGGACCGGAAAAGAAGGAAAACGCTACGGTAAGTGGGGCGTTTAACTCTGTAGGCAGGTTATTTATACTAAAGGGGAAGGTGGAAAAGGTTAGGGTGGTGCTGGTAGTGAGGTAGGACAGGGTGAAATACCAGCTTTTAACAGTGCACGTTTGGTGACTTAAGGTGGTGTAACAGGTGCTCTCTACAATCCCTCCCAGCCTCCCTTCACTCCTTCCCAGGTCCCTTCCCCAGTGCCCTCTTAATTTCTATCGTGTTTTTGCTGTCCCAAAATGACCGTACCTTAGAAAGCCACGACCCTCCTGGGCCGTGGCTGGCTCCTGCGTGTCCCGTCAGCTGAGGTTCACTGGGGTTAACCGCCTTCTCCAGTGCCTCGTCGTGGGTCGGTGTCCCGGTCTTTCTTCCTCGTCTTCCAGTTCGGCTCTCGTTTTCGTCGTCCTTTTCCTCCCGGCTTCTTCCTCCTTTCTCCTCATCGTCAGGACACACCCCTCTAGATACCGCTGCGGCCCGGAAGTTCTCCCGCGTTTCCCCGGCGTCCTGGTGACGTGCTCCGTTGCCACGGAGCGTCTCCACGGCAATGCTAGGACGCGGAAGTGACGTGTCGGAACCCTCCGACACGTCAAGGAACCTCGGCGCTGCGGACGAGATCGGGACTGCCCGATCACACACCCCATCCCAAGAGCGGTCCTGCTCTAGGACCGAAGAAGAGCAGGGAAAGCGGGACAAATAATCCGCAGGACCTTGTTGAGCACCTGGGATGTGGCGAACCTGAAAAGAAAAAGGCTGCAATTCAAGGAACCACCTCAAAATCCGGGAGTTAGAATCCTTATGAGCGGCCATCCAGGTAAGGGGAGCGTGATCCGTATATAGAACAAAAGGGTGGCCCAAGAGATAATATTGCAAATTGTCCACGGCCCATTTAATAGCCAAGCACTCCCTCTCGATGATGGGATAATGGCGTTCACGGGGAAGAAGTTTCCTACTGATAAAAACTATAGGGTGATCCTTGCCTTCTCTGTCAGGTTGCGACAGAACCACCCTCAGTCCTACATCAGAGGCGTCTGTGTACAAATGAAAAGGTTTGGAGAAGTCTGGACAGTTCAATACCGGTTCCTTTGTCAGATAGGATTTTAACCTTTCAAAACCATCCATCTGGAGGTCTGAAAATGGTAACAATCGATTAGGGTGGGATTTGGAAAGGAGGTCTGTGAGGGGAGCGGCGAGAGTGGAATATCCCGAAATGAACCGTCGGTAATAGCCTACTAGTCCAAGAAAAGAGCGCAAGTCCTTCTTTGTTTTAGGGGTAGGGGCAGTCTTGATGGCTTCCACTTTTGTGGTTTGGGGTTGTAGCGTACCTTGGCTAATATTGTATCCGAGGTAAGAGATGTCAGTCTTCCCTAAGCTGCATTTCTTGGGGTTGGCTGTTAACCCTGCCTTTGCCAGTGTTTTGAAGATTAGCTGTAGATGATATAGATGATCTCCCCAGGTTTCACTAAAAATGACGACATCATCTAAATATGCTGCTGAGAAGGTGTGAAAGGGTTTTAATATCCTGTCCATTAGTCTCTGGAAGGTAGCTGGTGCGCCATGTAGACCAAAGGGTAACACTGTAAAGTGGTACAGTCCTGATTGGGTAGAGAAGGCCGTTTTTTCTTTATCCTCTGGTGCCAGAGGAATCTGCCAATACCCCTTAGTTAGGTCCAGTGTGGACATATACTTAGCTTGTCCCAATTTTTCAAGGACATCGTCTACTCGGGGAATTGGATATGTATCAAACATAGATACTTCATTAAGTTTTCGGAAGTCGATACAAAATCTGACGGACCCATCGGGTTTTGGTACGAGGACTACTGGGGAGCACCAGGGGCTATTGGAGGGTTCTACCACCCCGAGGGCCAACATTTTCTGTATTTCGTCCTCTATGATCTGTTTCCTTGCCTCAGGAATACGGTAGGGGCGTAACCTGACTATTTTATCTGGGGTTGTTCATATTTTATGACAGACCAATGAGGTTTTTCCGGGTTTTTCTGAAAACACCTGTGGAAATTGACTCAATAATGTATATAGCTGTTCTTTCTCGGAACCTGTTAAGGAACTATTGATAGCGGGCATTTTGGTAATATCAGGCCGGTCCTTAGGAAAGAACTCTATTTCTAGTTCTTTATTGGGATATAAAAACCGGCCCATTTCTACTGAATTATCACCATTCTCTGCAGTTTCCCATTTCTTTAAGAGGTTTATATGATAGATCTGGGTCTTTTTAGGATTGGTACTTAGTTCTATGAGATAAGTGACAGGGGTTACTGCTCGAACAATCCGATAAGGACCCTGCCATCTCGCGAGAAGTTTTTGCTCTGATGTGGGGCGCATTATTAACACCTGGTCGTCTGGCTGAAAGGTCCGCAACTTACTCCCCCTGTCATAATACCTTTTTTGTATTGATTGAGCCTGTTCCATATTCTGTCGTACCTCTTCCCACAACCCTTGTAAATGGGATTTCAAGGTGTGGACATATTCCAACAATGGCCTACCCTCTCCCTCGGCTTCCTCCTCCCAGGTTTCTACTGCCATATCTAAAAGGGAACGGGGTTGTCGGCCGAACACGAGTTCGAATGGGCTATGTCCCGTTGAGGCCTGTTCATGGGTTCTGATAGCGTACAGAACTAAGGGCAATTTTTGGTCCCAATCTCTGCCGGAATCCTTGACTATTTTCTTTAATAGAGATTTGATGGTTCGATTGTAACGTTCCACCAATTCATCTGTCTGTGGATGATAAACGGAAGTTTTTATTTGGGAAATGCCCAATGTATTACAAACTTGTTTTATTAGATTTGACATGAATGGGGTCCCTTGGTCAGTGAGTATCTCTCGGGGGAACCCTATTCGAGCGAACACCGTTATCATTGCCTGTGCCATGTTTTTTGTTGTCATACTTGTCAGGGGAACGGCTTCGGGATACCGGGTAGCATAGTCTACAATCACCAATATGTATGTATGCCCTTTAGAGGAAGGCACTAAGGGCCCAATTAGATCCATCCCCACCCTACTGAATGGAATGTCTATGATGGGAAGGGGTAAAAGGGGCGCTTTCCTGGGTCTGCCAGGTTCGGTGAGTTGACATCTGGGACATTGGGAACAATATCTCCTGATCTGTGCAAAAACCCCGGGCCAATAAAACCGTCGGAGGAGATACTCCTCAGTTTTTTCTCTCCCAAAATGCCCCCACCCAGGTTGATTGTGGGCTAGTGTCAGAACTTGATTTCTATTGGATTCGGGTACAATTAACTGATGTTTTCGTTCTCCTGTTCGGGTAGTGGTAACCCTATAGAGGAGATTTCTTTTAACCAGGAAGTAGGGACCCACCTCATTAGTTTCTTCCGTCTTTGCGGAGCTCCAGGCCTGAGTAAGGGAAGGATCTTCTCTCTGTTGATGATGGAAACTTAATGGTGCTTCATGTGTCTCTGCTATAAGTCTTTGGGTCGGTTCCTTGTTGTTATGAGCCCGGAACTGTACTCGCTCACCCCGCTTTTCGCTACGTGAAAGTTTACGTCGGGTTACCGGGCATTCGATGGGGCTTTTCGAAAAGGGAGCCTCAAGCCACCACTCCTGGGAGGATTTGGGACTTCGAACATGGGAAATGGTCATAGTCGGTACCAATGATACATTCCTCTATAAGGTGAGACATAACTCCCATTGGAAGACAATCCCTGTGTTCTCCCCACTCTAGTTCGACTACTTTCAGGGGGTATTGCTCCTTGTCCCCGTGAATACAGCATATAGTGACCCATCGGCTGGTTACCCTATCTATAGGGTCTATTAAGTCTTCGCGAACAACTGATTGGCTGCAACCAGAATCAATGAGAGCACATAAGGATCGACCATTAATTTTGAGGGTTTGCTTAAACTTAATGTCTCCCCCTCCTGTACATAGAACACGTCGCCGGGTCACTCCTATTTCCATAGGTTCACTCCCTTCTGATTTCCCCGGGCACATACGAGCTATATGTCCCCAGTCTCCGCAGTTAAAACATTGTGGTCCCTGTAACGGAGGGCCTTCTCCAAGTCTGCGGGGAACCGGGCTTTCTAACGGAAATTTCAGTGGGGGTTTGGGACTGGGTAAGACAGATTTTATGTTGGGTCTGGATGATATATTCCTCACGTCAGTGGATCGATGGTATGCACAGGCTAAGTCGATGGCCATGTCCGTGTCTACCTTTGGATATCGTCTTATCCAGTTTTTTGTAGGAGTAGGTAAAGAATCCAAATATTGTTCGAGGATAACCGTTTGTATGACCTCTTCCCGGCTGGTTCCGATAGGCACCAACCATTTTAGGGCCAAATCTTCAACACGAAAATAAAAGGTTCGGGGGTCCTCATTCGGGCCCCACTTTACTTTCCGAAATTTAACTCGATAATATTCTGTATCGTGTCCCACCCGTTCTAGGATGCTAGTTTTTATGTCTTTGTAGGGTGTTGTTCCCCCTGGGTTCGCTGCTTGATACGCGGCTTGTAAGAGTCCGGTAAGCAAAGGTGCGACGTATTGTCCCCATCTTTCTTCTGGCCATTGAGTAGAAGAAGCGACTCTTTCAAAGTTAGTGAAAAATGATTCCGGGTCTTCTCCCTCCTGATACTTTTGCAACACCGAACTGGGGACGTTGGGGTGAACTTTGCTTGCGGCTATTGTCTCTGTTAGTTTTTTCATTGCCGTCTCGTGGACGAGTTGGTTGTTTGCTACTATTGTAGCTTGACTTTTCAAGGCCGACTGTAAGGCTTCCCTATCCTCTTTGGCTTCGCGTTGGTGGGCTTCCCATACCAACTGCAAGTGGCGTTGGCCTTCCGCCAGTTGCTTAATCATATCCTCGAGGGTCGGACTTTCACTCATGGTTTATACCGTTCAGTCGCCCTGGGTTGTATCCACAAATCCTACTTCTGACACCACTGTGGCAGAGCGAACGGTATAAATACAACGGAGAGATATTGTGGTGACAGGTAAGTGGTTTATTTTTCAAGTGGGGTGGGCAGATTGTTTATTGTCCGTAAGTTTATAGGGTTTTTAAAGTCTCTAGTGGTCGTCTTCCAATCTTCTTATTGGGTTTTTATTCTCTTCTCTTCTCTGTTTCTCAGTTTGGCGTTCCCTCTGTCTCTCGGTGGGGCTCCAGCGAGGATGGACCGGAAAAGAAGGAAAACGCTACGGTAAGTGGGGCGTTTAACTCTGTAGGCAGGTTATTTATACTAAAGGGGAAGGTGGAAAAGGTTAGGGTGGTGCTGGTAGTGAGGTAGGACAGGGTGAAATACCAGCTTTTAACAGTGCACGTTTGGTGACTTAAGGTGGTGTAACAGGTGCTCTCTACAATCCCTCCCAGCCTCCCTTCACTCCTTCCCAGGTCCCTTCCCCAGTGCCCTCTTAATTTCTATCGTGTTTTTGCTGTCCCAAAATGACCGTACCTTAGAAAGCCACGACCCTCCTGGGCCGTGGCTGGCTCGTGCGTGTCCCGTCAGCTGAGGTTCACTGGGGTTAACCTCCTTCTCCAGTGCCTCGTCGTGGGTCGGTGTCCCGGTCTTTCTTCCTCGTCTTCCAGTTCGGCTCTCGTTTTCGTCGTCCTTTTCCTCCCGGCTTCTTCCTCCTTTCTCCTCATCGTCAGGACACACCCCTCTAGATACCGCCGCGGCCCGGAAGTTCTCCCGCGTTTCCCCGGCGTCCTGGTGACGTGCTCCGTTGCCAGGGAACGTCTCCACGGCAATGCTAGGACGTGGAAGTGACGTGTCGGAACCCTCCGACACGTCAAGGAACCTCGGCGCTGCGGACGAGATCGGGTCTGCCCAATCACAAATACATACGGATAAAAGTATTGGATAGTGTGCTGTGGATATATACTGAGTGGGCCTGCACTAGTACATCACATGGAGGACCATGGGTTCCATTTTGAGAAGCCCACACCTGCCTGGTGAATTCATGAGGAGCGGATGAATCCCCCAGATAGATTTTCATATTGCTACATTCCTATAAGCTGGGTGGGACATGCACTGGAGGATGAGAGAGCCAGGCTCTCTCTGTGCATTTCAAGAGGCTCTTTGATTAAGTGACAGATCACAAGGAAGGGTTCTGGACACACCTCAGGAAGAGAGAGATGGAGTTGAAAAGGAAATCATAAAGAGTAGGGCAGGGTTGAGGGCCCAAGATTACCCTTGTGATGCACATATTGCTGTTGCTGACATCCAGGTGTGAACTCTGGTCACTCCAATTAATCTTGTTGTGGGTTAATCAGCTTCAGAGTCCTGCCTGCTGTGACAGGCATACTTCAGGAGGAAGAAGAAACTGGAGAGATGTCAATTTCATTTAAATTCATTTTAAATTTGTATTTTGGCTATTCGCCATAAGATTCATAAATAAAAACAAGCAAAAAAATTCAATAAATGAGATAAAAATACAAAAATAAAAAGAATAACATGGTAAAATGAACAATATAAAAGAACTAGATCCATAACAATGAAACCTGTCCCAGCCCCTTCAACAATTACACTAAATGTACATTACGAGATCAGAGCTTAGGACTTGGCAACGTTTCATTCCATAAAAAAAATGATTGAGAAATAAAGGACCCAGAAGTCAACCAAAAACTCATGAGGCTATTGCACTCTAAAGTCTCTTAACAACCCCAGGGTGCTTGCATTCTATGATTATATGGGAAATAGGGTGTGACCATCGCCATCAGGCAAAACAAATTTACTCCTTATACACCACATTGCAAATAGGTACCTAGATACAGCGAATACTGTATTTCTGTCAGAGTCACCAGATCCTCGGGGTCTGTGCACGTTCCCAACACTTCCACCACAAGACAGCTCCAATACTCTGATTAGATTTGTCACAGAGTCTAAGAGAGTCCAAGTGGGGAAAAGGGGATTAGGAAGGGAACAGCTGGGAAGGAGACCTGTAGGAAGCAAAAGGTTAAAACACACAACATCAAAATTACATCTCATGAAAATCAGTACTATGCTATGACTCTAAGCATCGTCATTCTGAAAACATGAACAACCTTGGAAAAAATGACTAGGCTTTTAGATGACTGAATACCTGTGGGGGAAGCAAGAGAGGTTGGATAGAACTTTCAGATTCAAGTACTTTTTTCAGCATGAGAATCAGGAAACAATCTGAGTTATTTCAGAACTATCATATGAATCTTGTTTTAAGAATAAATATCAGGAACACACAGCATTACATCTAGAACTCTGGTCTTTTTGTGTTCTCTCAAAACGTTAGAAAATGAATTGCACACATTGCAGGTTTTTATATAAGTATAAAACACCATAGAAGATTGTGCACCATGAATAACGCAATGTGGATTAAAGGAATAAATCATGCGACTTGTCAACTCGACAACTACCAAGTAAATACCTTAGAATGGTAGCGCATAGTAAATAACATTAATTAAGCATGAGGAAAGAATTGCGCGTCTTGCCGATTTGAGTGCCACCATGTAACTGCCCAAAAATGGTAGCGCACTATGAATAACATGAATTAAACACGAGGAAGGAATCGCACGTCTTGCCGATTCGAACGCCACCCTGAAACTGCCAAGGAATGGTAGCGTGCAATGAATATCATGAATTAACCACAAGGAAAAGAACCGCGTGTGTTGCTGATTCGAATGTCACCATGAAACTGCCAAGGAATGGTAGCGTACAATGAATATTATGAATTAACCACAAGGAAAAGAATCGCGCATCTTGCCGATTCGAATGCCACCATGAAACTGCCAAGGAATGGTAGCGTACAATGAATATCGTGAATTAACCACAAGGAAAAGAATTGCACGTCTTGCCGATTCGGATGCCACCATGAAACTGCCAAGGAATGGTAGCGTACAATGAATATCATGAATTAACCACAAGGAAAAGATCGAGCGTGTTGCTGATTCGAATGCCATCATGCCAAGGAATGATAGCATAAAATGAATATCAAGGGTTAAATCACTGGGAAACGAATTGCGCGTCTTGCCGATTTGAAGGCCACCATGTTACTGTCAAGAAATGGTAGCACGCAATGAATATCATGAATTGATCACAAAAAAGAATTGCGCGTCTTGCCGATTTGAATACAAGCATGCAAATGCCATGAAAAGTCCAAAACGCACATTTACACGTGCAAGAGTAAATTGTTTAACATAAAGAATTAGGCCCAAGAATTCTAGCGTCTTTGATTATGGGGTCGGGGGCCCAGCCCAACCTCCGTCTTACCGCCCTGACTAAGGATCACCACTGTAGTATGAAGCGCCGAGGCCTGAAAGGTCAAGGTAGGCCACCGGAACAGGAGCTCAGGAAGTTGCTGCTGCTCTGCACTGGTACCTCTGAATAGTGAGCAGGTGGAGCTGGGCTGGCTCCCTTTTATAGAGTCTTGGCCCACCCCACAACCACACCTAGGCATGCTGCAGGGAAAGCTTCTAGAAGGCCATGGAAAGGGACCACACCCTGACTCACTCTGAAAGTCTGCAACAATACATTGCAAATGAACAGTATTTATAAGTACCTTAAGAATTAATCTTCTGGATTGAATTCTGCAATGCAAAAGGTTAAACAATAACATATCAGCACAATGCATAAATTACATTATCTTGAGAGTGTTGGGTTTTTGCATTCTAGTCGCCCGTAGAGCGCACACTGTCCTGGTGTTGACAGTACTCCCCTCTCCCAGGCGCGCTCTAGGGCCTGGTTTGTCTGGATTGAGACGATGAAAGTTTCTCACAAGTATTGGAGCATGAATATCAGATGCGGAAACCCATAAGTTACTTTCTGGACCATAACCTTTCTACAAGATTAAATACCATAGGTTACGCCCTCTCAATTTAGAATTCAACACTTTCTTGACTTCGTATTCTTCTTCCCCCTGTACTAGAACAGGAGCCGGATGAGGGCGGACCTTTTGGACTGCCTTTTTTAAGAGGGAAGTATGGAACACTGGATGAATCCGTAATGATCTGGGCAATTGCAGCTTATAGGTCACAGGATTAATTTGCTGAAGGACAGTGTAAAGACCTATAAATTTGGGGTTGAACATGTGCTTCTTCTTGAAGTCTATTCTGGTCATTACAACCCTGGCGGTCGGTGTTAAAGCGTCGGTAAAAATTTTTGAATCACGACCGTCGCGGAAACCGCCAACAAAGACAGCCACTTTAGCACTCTGGCCACCACGGCGGTACAAACAAACAGCGCAGCGGTCACCGCCAACAGACAGGCGGGAGACAATGTACCGCCCACACTATTATGACAGGCCAATCCGCCACCTTTTCTGGGGTGGATTCACCGCAGATAAAAACACTGCAGAAACAGGAATCCCGAAGGAAAAACGCTCACCTGTACACACTCCACGAGGAACGAGGACGCCATGGAACCAGAGCTTCACATTTTTCCAGCCCTCATCTTCTTGCGCCTCTACCAGGAGCACGAACACCGGCGGCGAAGCCCACGGTGAGTACTGCACCTACGACACAGGAGAGGGGGGAGGGAAAAAACAGGGACACACACACGCAACACCCCCACCCACACCCTCACCCACTACAACACACACACTAATGTGTGTCAATACATCACAGTTACACCCACTAGATCCCCCGGAAGAATGCAAAGACAATAGAAAATGAGTGTAACCATTGTAATATATTAAAAGCAAGTAGGCAGAAATAGATATATACACCATGTACAAAATATATACCAAGCATAGTAGTCCAGGTAGTGTTCTAAGAAAGTCCGTGGAACACCCGGACCACACGGTATGGGCGAGGCCCACACAAGATCCCCGACCATGACTGAGAGAACACTGCAGGGGCATCAGACAGCAACTAAACAGGCACCTCAGGGGGAGGGAAAGGGGGGCACCTCAGCCACTTGAGTGCACGATGACAAATCCACGAGGGGGCCAATCCTGGGGAGTGCAAAGCCACAGTCTCTCAAGTCTCTACAGTGGGTGGGCTGCCCACTGTTCAATCCTGGGGAGTGCAAAGCCACAGTCTCTCAAGTCTCACAAGTGGGTGGTTTGCTCACTGTTCAATCCTGGGTAATGCAAAGCCACAGTCTCTCAAGTCTCTACAGGGGGTGGGCTGCCCACTGTTCAATCCTGGGGAGTGCAAAGCCACAGTCTCTCAAGTCTCACAAGTGGGTGGTTTGCCCACTGTTCAATCCTTGGGAGTGCAAAGCCACAGTCTCTCAAGTCTCTACAGTGGGTGGGCTGCCCACTGTTCAATCCTGGGGAGTGCAAAGCCACAGTCTCTCAAGTCTCACAAGTGGGTGGTTTGCCCACTGTTCAATCCTGGGGAGTGCAAAGCCACAGTCTCTCAAGTCTCTACATTGGGTGGGCTGCCCACTGTTCAATCCTGGGGAGTGCAAAGCTAGAATCTCTCAAGTCTCACAAGTGGGTGGTTTGCCCACTGTTCAATCCTGTGGAGTGCAAAGCCACAGTCTCTCAAGTCTCTACAGTGGGTGGTTTGCCCACTGTTCAATCCTGGGGAGTGCAAAGCCACAGTCTCTCAAGTGGATGCCTTCTCCACTGGTTCTGGAGGGGGCATGGTGCCCAGAGTGCTTCATCCTGCTAAGGACAGAGGGAGTGGATGGATCTCTCCACTGGTTCTGGAGGGGGCATGGTGCCCAGAGTGCTTCATCCTGCCAGGGACAGAGGGAGTGGATGTATCTTTCCACTAGTTCTGGAGGGGGCATGGTGCCCAGAGTGCTTCATCCTGCCAAGGACAGAGGTCCTGGATGTATCTCTCCAGTGGTCCTGGAGGGGGCATGGTGCCCAGAGTGCTTCATCCTGCTAAGGAGAGAGGTCGTGGATGTATCTCTCCACTGGTTCTGGAGGGGGCATGGTGCCCAGAGTGCATCATTCACCCTGTGACGGACTCAGTTGCGTCAGTGCCCTTGCCGCTCAATGGGCAGCGGTGCTTGAGATGGCGGTGCCCTGTGCAGCAGTGCTTGAGACGGCAGTGCCCTGTTCAGCGGTGCTTGAGATGGCGGTGCCCTGTGCAGCGGTGCTTGAGACGGCGGTGCCCTGTGCAGCGGTGCTTGAGACGCCGGTGCCCTGTGCAGCGGTGCTTGAGACGCCGGTGCCCTGTGCAGCGGTGCTTGAGACGGCAGTGCCCTGTTCGGCGGTGCTTGAGATGGCGGTGCCGTGTTCAGCGGTGCTTGAGATGGCGGTCTCCATTGCAGGGTCTCAGCTGCTGGCGGTCCTTCATGGCCCAACGGGGCTTTTGCTGGCAGTCCTTCATGGCCCAACGGGGCTTTTGCTGGCGGTGGCCTCCTGGGCAGCTGGGCTGGTGCTGGTGGTGGCCTCCTGGGCAGCTGGGCTGGTGCTGGCGGTGGCCTCCTGGGCAGCTGGGCTGGTGCTGGCGGTGGCCTCTGGGGCAGCTGGGCTGGTGCTGGCGGTGGCCTCCTGGGCAGCTGGGCTGGTGCTGGCCTCCAGGACAGCTAGGCTGGTGCTGGCGGTGGCCTCCTGGGCAGCAGGGCGGGTGCTGGCGGTGGCCTCCTGGGCAGCAGGGCTGGTGCTGGCGGTGGCCTCCTGGGCAGCTGGGCTGGTGCTGGCAGTGGCCTCCTGGGCAGCTGGGCTGGTGCTGGCGGTGGCCTCCGAGGCAGCTGGGCTGGTGCTGGCAGTGGCCTCCGGGGCAGCTGGGCTGGTGCTGGCGGTGGCCTCCGGGGCAGCTGGGCTGGTGCTGGCGGTGGCCTCTGGGGCAGCTGGGCTGGTGCTGGCGGTGGCCTCCTGGGCAGCTGGGCTGGTGCTGGCCTCCAGGACAGCTAGGCTGGTGCTGGCGGTGGCCTCCTGGGCAGCAGGGCGGGTGCTGGCGGTGGCCTCCTGGGCAGCAGGGCTGGTGCTGGCGGTGGCCTCCTGGGCAGCTGGGCTGGTGCTGGCAGTGGCCTCCTGGGCAGCTGGGCTGGTGCTGGCGGTGGCCTCCGAGGCAGCTGGGCTGGTGCTGGCAGTGGCCTCCGGGGCAGCTGGGCTGGTGCTGGCGGTGGCCTCCGGGGCAGCTGGGCTGGTGCTGATGGTGGCCTCCTGGGCAGCAGGGCTGGTGCTGGCGGTGGCCTCCTGGGCAGCGGGGATGATGGCGGTCTTCTCCGCCGTGCTGCTCTTCCGAGACTTGCCAGGTTTCTTGTGGCCCTTCCCCACCTTGGAAGGTGTCGCAGCTGACTCCACACTCCTGGGAGTGGCTTTGGTGGCTGGAGTCTTCCCCCTCTCCCGCCGGGCACTGGCTAACTTCTGATGCTTCACAGGTGGGGGACTGTCTGTGCTGTGGCTCCGTGCCACACTGGCTGCCCTGGTGGCCGGTGCACTCCAGATTCCGGTGACTACAGGCACCACTGCTCCCGGAGATGTTGTGGCTGAGGTGCTAGTTCTGGACCTATGAGATGGATGGGGTGGGGGAGGTGTGGGAAAGAGGTCAAGGGTGGACAGGAAAAGTTTTTTGGACACACTGGGACGGGTAGCTAGAGGGGGTTTGGGAGTGGAGGAAGAGGTGGTGGTTGTAGGAGGTGTACGTTTGGTGACTTTGGGTGAAGGTGCATGCGCTGGAGGCTGTCGTGAGGTGGATGGCTGTTGGGTGGGTGTGTGCCTGCGTTTGTGTATCTTGGGAGGGGACGTCACAGACACACTGGGAGAGGACACAGGGGACGTGTGACTGGTAGTGGGGGTGGTGACTGCACGTGAGCGGGGTGTGGTGGTGGGTGTGCTGGAGAGGGACGTAGTGGCTGTAGATGTAGTGCATGCAGTTGTGAGTGTAGACGTCACTGGGAGGGAGGAGGGAGATGAGCAGGAGGGGGACACAGTGGAGGCAGTGGATGTTGGTGTATCTGCATGTGTGTGATGCTTGCGTGAATGCCTGTGGGATGTGTTGTGCTTATGTTTGCCTGAACTACCATTGGGTGTTGACGTGTGTGCATGGTGGTCTGTAGGTGTGCTTGGGATGGGCTGAGGTAGAGGGGATTGGGTCTGGGTGGAGGAAGTTGGAGGGGGGAGGCTACAGACGGGGACAATGGCTGCCATTAGTGCTGAGGCCAGAGTCTGAAAAGCTTGGTGAAGGGCCGCCTGACCAGAATGAATGCCCTCCAGGAATGTATTAGTTTGTTGCAACTGCCTCTCTACACCCTGGATAGCATTCAAAATGGTAGACTGCCCAACAGTGAGGGACCTGAGGAGGTCAATGGCCTCCTCACTGAGGGCAGCAGGGGTGACTAGAGCAGGGCCTGAGGTGCCTGGGGCGAAGGTGATGCCCACCCTCCTGGGTGAGCGGGCACGGGGCAAAGGCTGAGGGGCTGCTGGGAGGGCAGTACTGGTAGGGGGGGGTGGCGGCTGTACCTGTAGATGCAGGGGCCACAGATGTTGCCGCCACCACAAGGCAAGCTCCCATCAGAGGACGAGTCCGTGTCGCTGGTCTCAGCTCCTGTCCCCGCCATGGAGCTCCCCTCGCCCTCCGTCCCACTGGTGGATTCAGACTACGTAGTGTCGCCCTCCAGGGCCATGTGGGATGAAGCTGCCTCCTGCTCCGGTGCCACTGCTCCTCCACCTGATGATGCTAATGCACACAAGAACAGGGAGACCACAAAAAGTGGGGGAAGACAGAAGAGAGACATGTTGAGTGCATGCATTACCACTACCGTTGGCGGACACGACTGTTCAATTCCTGGAAAATGGCCTACAAGGCTATGGACGACATCTGCACACATAGATGACACAGGGGCATGACTAGGTGTACTTGGCACTCTACAGAGGTGGGCTGGGGTGCCACATGGCCTGCCTTACGGAGGGGCCTTGCCTACGAACTTGCCCTGGCCTAGGGAAACCCACAGCCCACCTCCCCCACCCAGACAACTCCATTGCACGCAAAGTCAGCAGAATGAGAGTGTACTCACCCCCTTGTGTCTGCTTTGATGCCCTCAAGTGCCCATCCAACTCCGGGTACGGGCACCCCTCCCACGTTGGGAGGCCATCCCCAGCTGAGCCTCCGCCATCTCCTTGCTCCAGCGTCGAATGTCCTCCCATCTTTTACGGCAGTGGGTGCTCCGTCTGTGGTAGACCCCCAGGGTCCGTACCTCCTTGGCGATGGCACGCCAAATATCTTTTTTTCTGGTGGGCGCTGACCTACATGAAATGTACAGGGGAAAAAGAGTAGTTATTACCAACTGCACCGTCAAAGTGATTGGCCCCCATCCCTACCCTTGCCATGATGCACACGCACTCACCGTCGTTTCATGCACGCCTCAATCTCCCCCCCCATCTTTCATCCACCCCACTCCACACAGTCATAGCCTATACAGCATGCTCACAGTGTATTTACCTGTTTGTCTGGAGGACCGTAGAGTAGCGTGTACTGGGGGAGGATCCCATCCACGAGCTTCTCCAACTCCTCCGATGTGAAGGCAGGGGCCTTTTCCCCAGACACTCGAGCCATTGTCTCTTCCAGACCGAGGTCACATCAGCACTTACAGTGTAGGTCCTCTCCTGTCGAAGATCAGGTATCGAGTGATTGAACAGATAGAAAATGGCAGTCACGTCCGTGGCGGTGCGTAACGTCACCGCCAGCGCACATCGTCATTGGCTCCAGGGACTCATAGGGGCCAATGTTAACCAATGCAGCATTGCGCCACGGTCTTCGACCGCCTACCGCGACGGTGTAAAACGCCAGCGCAGTTACCTCACATCCCATTGTCTCACTTTAGAGGTCAGGCAGCCGCCATTTCAGGGGCCCACATGGCTTCATTTCCAACTGCGTCACACATACCTGGGCCTAGACTCAACACACATACAGCCCACCTTTTGTGTATGATTGGTGTTCTGTGTAAACTATGGGTACGTACCTCTGAGTTGTTTGACTCTGTGCTCGCTGTTGTCCTTCATTGGCACCATCCGCTGGGACATGTGAGGAGATGGCGGCATCCTCCGGTGTACTGACCGTTGGTGGACCTGTCGACAATGGAGGAGCGACATGTCATAATCACATACAGGCTTGACCGTGCCAAAATCCAGGAACTGTGTACCCAGTTGGAGCCAGACCTGATGTCAGCAATCCGCCATCCCACAGGAATCCCCCCTTCAAGTGCAGGTGCTGTCAGTGCTCCATTTCCTAGCAAGTGGGTAATTTCAAACAACAGTGGCCATACCATCAGGGATGTCCCAGTCTATGTTTTCCAACGTATTGTCCAGAGTGTTGTCTGCCCTTCTGAAACACGTGCAGAGCTACATCGTGTTCCCTCAGGTGGAGGATTTGCCTACAGTGAAAGGTGATTTCTATGCCCTGGGACATATCCCCAACATTATAGGTGCCATTGATGGGACCCATGTGGCTTTGGTCCCCCCCCACAGGAGTGAACAGGTGTACAGAAACCGGAAGAGTTATCATTCTATTAATGTACAGATGGTATGTTTGGCAGACCAGTACATTTCCCATGTGAATGGCAAGTTCCCTGACTCAGTGTAATGACACCTACATCCTGCGGAATAGCAGCATTCCTTATGTGATGGGTCAACTCCAGAGGCACCATGTGTGGCTATTAGGTGAGCACCTGGAAGCAAGACAATGGGAATGGTTGTCTGGGTCTGGGATTACCATACAGGTTAGTGTGTGTCTAATACTTGTCCCTCACCATTTGCAGGTGACTCTGGCTACCCCAACCTGTCATGGCTACTGACCCCAGTGAGGAATCCCAGGACAAGGGCAGAGGAATGCTACAATGAGGCCCATGGGCGAACTAGGAGGGTGATTGAGCGGACCTTCGGCCTCCTGAAGGCCAGGTTCCGGTGCCTCCATATGACAGGTGGATCCCTATTCTACTCACCAAAGAAGGTGTGCCAGATCATCGTGGCCTGCTGTATGCTTCGTAACTTGGCATTGCGACGACAGGTGTCTTTTCTGCAGGAGGATGGTCCAGATGGCGGTGTTGTTGCAGCTGTGGAGCCTGTGGATAGTGAAGACGAGGAAGCAGAGGAAGAAGACATGAAAACAGGGACTCAGTGATCCAGCAATATTTCCAGTGAGACACAGGTAGGAGTACAGACCTGCCTACTACATGCACTTAAACACTACTACCTCTCTACTGTCTGTTGTTTGCACCCAGTGTATGGTCACTGAGTTGTCACTTTCCCTTACGATTTCACAGATGTGGGTCCCACTGTGTGACATCTGCTTTGATTCCTCATGGACTTGAGCTGTGTGACATAGGTATGTTGACATTACAATTGAAAGAGCATTTTGTCACTGTAATTGTTAATACACTATTTCGAAATAACAGACAGACTGCAGATTGTTTTGTGTTTTAAGTGTATTTATTTAAGTGCTCAATATTGGAGTGGGTAGTGAAATGGTGAGGGGTGATGGCAGAGGAATGTCCATGGCAGAGTCCAGTCTATTAGTCTCACAGGTGCATTGCCCAAATGGGCATTGGAAGTGGAGGTTGGGCAGTTTAAGTATGGACAGGGTGAAAAAGTGGGACAGTAGGATGACAATCAGGGTGGTCTCATTTCTTGGCGGGGGTCTTGGCATCGTGCTCTGTCTTTGTCCTGGATCTCAGGGACCGTTTACGGCGGGGTGGTTCTCCCTCTGCAGGGGGTGGGGTGCTGGTGTGGTGGTCCTGTGGCGGGGCGTCCTGTCCACTAGCGCCGGCGGAGGTGGTGGGCAGTTCATCGTCCATGCTAGTGTCAGGGGCCCCTTGTAGTGCCACAGTGCCCCTCCTGGTGTTCACGAGTTCCTTCAGCACCCCTACGATGGTGCCCAGGGTGGAGCTGGTGGTTCCGAGTTCCTCCCTGAAGCCCATATACTGTTCCTCCTGCAGGCGCTGGGTCTCCTGAAACTTGGCCAGTACCGTTGCCATCGTCTCCTGGGAGTGGTGGTAGGCTCCCATAATGGAGGAGAGGGCCTCGTGGAGAGTGGGTTCCCTTGGCCTGTCCGCCCCCTGTCGCACAGCAGCCCTCCCAGTTCCCCTGTGTTCCTGGGCCTCCGTCCCCTGGACCGTGTGCCCACTACCACTGCCCCCAGGACCCTGTTGTTGTTGTGGTGGTGGGTTAGCCTGGGTTCCCTGTAGTGGTGGACACACAGCTGATTGACATGTCCTGGGGACGGAGGTATG
Organism: Pleurodeles waltl; assembly: GCF_031143425.1. Taxonomy (NCBI): domain Eukaryota; kingdom Metazoa; phylum Chordata; class Amphibia; order Caudata; family Salamandridae; genus Pleurodeles; species Pleurodeles waltl. Next base: position 183,572,031 of record NC_090440.1, on the reverse strand, counting down.
GGCCCGCTGGGTGGGTGCTGTGCTGGTGTTTCCAGAGGGGGGAAGGTCTGTGATGGCCTGTGCCAGTGTGAGGGGAACCGACTGTCCAGAGGTCCCAGATGGGCCGGGCTGGTCATCTAGATCCATTTGGACAGAGGTGCTGTCATCACTGTGGGCCTCTTCTGTTGGTGGTGTGGACATGTGTGGACCCTCCTGTCCGGTGATGTTGGGTAGAGGTCCTGCAGGGGTATAAAAGGATGGTTATTACATCTGCATGTGTCATGGTGTGCAATGGGTGGGTGAGCGTTTACCCCAGTGCTTGCATTCCTGTGTGGGAGCTTGTGTGATGGTGGTTTAGGGGGTTGTATGGGTATGTGCAGTGTGCATGCTTTAGTGATGGGTGTCCATGCTCTGTTGTTGCATGCAGGGCTTAGTGTTGGGATGGGTGGTTTGTGATGTTGGGACATATGTGAGGAGTTGGGGTGCTGGGTGTGAGGGTGGGGGTATGTGATAGCATGCAGGTAGGGTGGGGGATGTAATAGTTAAGATTTGACTTACCAGAGTCCATTTCTCCGCCTACTCCTGCGAGGCCCTCAGGATGCAGAATCGCCAAGACCTGCTCCTCCCATGTTGTTAGTTGTGGGTGAGGAGTTGGGGGTCCGCCGCCAGTCCGCTGAACCGCCAGGTGGTGACTTGAGACCATGGAACGCACCTTCCCCCGTAGGTCGTTCCACCTCTTCCTGATGTCCTCCCGGTTTCTTGGGTGCTGTCCCACTGCGTTGACCCTGTCCACTATTCTGCGCCATAGCTCCATCTTCTTGCAATGGAGGTGTGCGGCACCTGTGATCCGAATAGCTGTGGCTCTACCCGGGCGATTTCCTCCACCATGACCCTGAGGTCCTCCTCCGAGAACCTGGGGTGTCTTTGCTGTGCCATGGGGTGGTGTAGGTGATGTGTGGGGTGGATTGTGTGGTGATAAGTGTGCTGATATGTAGTGGTGTGTTGTGTGAGGTGCGTGGAAGTTCTGTGGGTGATGGTATTGTGTGCCTGTGGATGCTGTTGTTCTTGCTGGTGGTGTCTCTCTCTGGCCTTCTTTCAAGATTTTTTGTTGTAGGGGTTTGTGGGTGATGTGGGTGTGTGTTTTATATTGTAATGGGTGTGCCGGAGTGGTGTGTGTATGTGTATCAGGTGTGTATATTTTGAATTGTCCAATGTGGCTGTGTTTTGTAAATGTGTGTGTATTTTGAGCGCGGTGGTGTGTACCGCCAATGGAATACCGCGGTTGAAAGACCGCTGCGTGGATTCGTGTGTCATGATAGTGTGGGCGTATTTCTGTTGGCGTGACGGTGTCGGTTTTGTTTTTGCCAGTTTATCACTGACCTTTGGTGTGGCGGGCTTGTGTGGGTGTCTGAATTTTGGCGGATTACGAAATGTGGGTCATAATCGCTGTGGCGGTTTTCCGCGGCCGCGGCGGTGTGTTAGCGGTCTTCTGCACGGCGGTAAGCGGCTTTTACCGCCAATGTTGTAATGAGGGCCTATATGTTTTGTGGAAAGCCACACTTTGTCACCTGGTTGATACTGCGGTCCCTCACAATGTTTCTTGTCATAATGCTTTTTATATTTTTGTTTGGCTTTTTCTAAATGCTGTTGGATCAATTTCTGGGTATGATGCAAATGTTGAATGGTTTCTGACACAGCTGGAGTAAGAGAACTTTCTTGAGGAATTGTGATGGGCAAGGTGTCAGTGTTGTAGTTTAGCAGCGATTAGATTAAGCATTAGCAGAAGACATCTTGTATTTAGTAACTATTGTGAACATTTCGCAGAATCCATTTTGTATTCATGGCAGCCATTTTCTCTGCCACATGCTGCCATGTGCTCACCATGTGCTCTGTCCTACCTTTCTGTTAACTACTCTTGAAAATCTGCCTAGTGACAAGTTATATTTAGCATCTCCCACTTTCGCACATGCTCAGTAAGGTCTGCAGCTGTTAGTCCTTGAAAACTGTTAGCTCCTCCTACCTGTCGACTGTGCATTTCCACATGACCTTATATGTATAGAAGTCTTGCTTCTATAATTGTACCACCTCCTTTTAGCCCCTACGTGGGTATAAAAGGACCATGCTCTCTCAGTTCAGTGTGCTACTTCAAACATTACCGAAGGGTGCTGTTTGAATTGTAGTACCACCTCATGAGGTTAATAAACTTTGTCTTTTATTTCAGTTTCTGTGCCAACTTCTTCCTACATGGTCTGAGGACTTTGTGCAGAGAAGGGTGAACCCCTTGCACTAGTAGGCCTTGCTGAGGCTTACTTCAACAAATTGGCGCCCGAAAAGGGACTCATCGGCGACTCGGATGCCCAACGGATTGGTCGCGACGAAGGATTGGGATCTCGCTGCGGACGATCAATGCCTGAGGAGACCCGAGTCTTGGCAACCACAGCGTTTTTCCCTTCCTTCTGACTTGACCATCCAGGTGGCGCCGGTCCTCGACTGAGATCCTTTTTGTTCCTTCGTCATGCAGTGACCATTTGGTCGATTTTAGAACTTGGCAGTTGGAACCTGGACACCCTGTGATTGGTAAGAGCCGTATTACGGCACTTGCTGTGGGTTTTTGATGCCTTTGTTTGGTAATGTAGTTTAGCACTACTTACTGTGGCTCTCGTGTTTTGGGTGACTAGTCAATTTGTGTCCTTTGAATTGATATATAAATTGCAATTTATATAGGCAGGTAATGAGGAGAATTTTCTCCAATTTAATTTTGATTTGAACGGCACCTTAAGTGCTACTTTGATTATAATATTGCATATTCTGCACTATTTTTGGCATGCCTGTTTTTAGCACACTTCGTAGGATGTGTTGCTTTTGTAATGGTACCAATTTGAGACTGGAAGAATCGCAACCGGCACCCCCAGAGGGGACGCCAAATAGAGATATGTATGTTAAACATGGTCTTTCTTCTATAATGTACAGCACATTATGGAATAAATACACTCGTGCGGATCCTGAGTTATGTTGGCCTATGCATGGGTCATTTGATTTGCAAAAGATTGAGTATGTGGAACAATGTATGTGTAAGCGAAGTCTAGGCAAGATATGTTTGACTGTGTACGAATGTGGGAGAAAGAAGTGCGTGGAAGAGTGAAGCGTGAGCAAGCCTTGCTTGAGAAAGAGCAACAGAAGAATGTATATGTGAAAGCATTGGAAATGAGAGAGAAAGAAAGAAATGACTTAAAGGCGACCTCTCTATCCTATCCATAATAAACCACATGATGATTTATTGTTATTAGATCGCCCCCCACCTCCGTATGTCATTCCTTCTGCCCCTCATGAGTTAGTTAAGGCCTCCAGTTCGGAGCAACAGAAGATGCGAGACAGTAGCTCTATGTTGCCTGCTGACCGTGCGTCTGAGCTTAGATCTATTGCTCGTAAAACAATTCGTAGCGTTGTCTCTGCTTCTGAACTTTTAGACAACATGAAAGGGTGGACGGAAAAGGAGCAGCTATATTTTACTGAGGCATTTGGCACAGAAGTTATTGAACTATTTTGGAAATATTCTGATGAGTTAGAGCCCGATGATGTTGCAGCTGATCATAAGCAAATGCGTGATGGTCTTTTGTCTTCTCCCAGGTGGCTGATGCAATCAGGCGTTTGGTGAAATTATGTGTTGCAGCTGACCGTTTGCGAGAGGAGAAAAGGGCAGTGGACGTAGTTGCACGGACATCTCAGACCGGTGGGGTGCAAGCTTCCATCTTTGGAACAGATAAGACTATGATCGTTCACGCGAAACCAAATGCGGGAGGCCGCGCCTTTGTATGTTCCTCCTAAAGGATTGGGTACAACTGATGATAAAACTTCTGTTGATGCTAAGGGTTATTTTATTTATAATTGGGTGTATACTCCTTGGAATAGGGCAGATGTAATGGCACTTAAAACATAATTACCTGACCCGCGTAAAAATCCAGCCGCCTTTTATGAGGAAGTTGAGGGAGCAATTAGTTCTTGTACTATGACTTTGAACACCTTGATTCTTTTGTTTTGCCTGAAGGTGTGGCTCTCATACAATATGTCGATGATATTTTGTTGGCGGCTGATACCCCTGAGCAATGTGAAAAGTGCACTTTGTCCTTACTTTCTTTTCTTGCTTCACACCATCATAAAGTGTCACGAAATAAATTGCAATATTGTAGACCAAGGGTAACCTATTTAGGTCACCTTTTGTCTAAGGAGGGCCGTGCACTTACATCAGATCATATTCAAGCAATTTTAGACACACCAGTACCCTCTACTCAGAAAGATGTTCATGCATTCCTTGGTCTTACTTCTTTTTGTAAGCAATGGATATTAGGGTTTTCACACATTGTCAAACCTTTGCTAGCACTTTTGACTAAAGATACTCCAATGCCCCTCCCATGGACAGATGAATTGACTTTGCTGGCTCCTCACATTACACTGAAGAGATGTGCAACGCTAAATCCAGCCACTTTGTTGCCATATCCGGTGACTCAGTCACAAGAAACACATGACTGTATATTCCTTACCGAAGAACAAAGGGTCGTATTGATTTACAAGATACTCCCCTTCCAGATGTAGACGGGGAATTGTGGGTTGATGGGACTTGTTTGAAGTTGCCAGATGGTACAACCTCAGCTGCATATGCAATCACCACAATACACACAGTAGAGGAGACAGCTTGTATACCACAGAAGTCAGCTCAAGCAGCTGAACTAATAGCTTTGACACGAGCATGTGAGCTTAGTACTGACTTATGTGTGAACATTTATACAGGCAGCTGCTATGCTTTTGGAGTGGCTCATGATTTTGGTTTGCTTTGGAAGGAGAGAGGTTTTCTCACATCCCACGGGATGCAGATAATGCACGGAGAATTAGTGCATAACCTCTTGACTGCATTGACATATCCAAAGAAAATAGCTATTGTGAAATGTAGTGCACATAAGAAAGTGACCGATAAGATAGGGCAAGGTAATGCTCTTGCAGACCGCGTAGCACGTGAGACTGCGATGCAGCGAAGTACTACTTCTATGTATGTAGAGAAGTCACAAGCTGAACGTTGGCATAATGCTATACAAGACGTACTAGATATACAGAAATCTGCTTCTGTGAAAGAACGTGAGCAATGGTCTGAAGAAGGAGAATTGGATGATGAGGGCTGTTGGCGGAATAAGCAGATGGATAAATGGAAATTGCCTATAGCTTTTGTACAACCTATGGTTCAGATGGCCCATGGGCTGGCACATGTTAGAGCTTCAACAATAACGAAGTTGCTTACGCAAGTTTGGGAGCATCCAGAAATTTCCAGTACAGCTAAGAGAGTAGTACAGTCTTGTTTGATCTGTTTACAATACAATCCTGGAAAAGGGACACGAACTCCTGCGGGAGGGTTTGCTACACCAACTGCACCTTTTGAAGTTCTACAAATGGATTATATTCAGCTTGAACACTGCAACAATTTAAAGTATGTGGTGGTATGTGCCTTCAGTAAATGGATAGAGGCGTACCCCACAAAGGATAATACTGCCATTACCACAGCAAAAGTGCTTTTAAAAGAATTTTTCCCTAGGTTTGGTGTTTGCAGACTTTTATGGAATGATAACGGACCTCATTTTGTTGGGGAAGTTATTAAGTATGTCCTGAAAGGATTAGGGATCAAACAGAAGTTCCATACGGTTTTCCACCCACAATCAGCAGGGTTGGTGGAAAGGTATAATGCTACTTTCAAGCTAAAGTTAGCGAAGATACAGGCTTCCACATCCTTAACTTGGCCGGATGCATTACCATTGGTATTATTGTCTATTAGGTCAGTGCCACACTCTCGACTCGGCCTTAGCCCATATGAAGTGGTTTTCGGGAGGCCAATGAATATTTGGGGAGTTCCTAAACCAAAATCTGTATATGATGTACCTTGTGTCCTGATAAATGATTATTTGGCACAGTTAACCGACAATTTGGTTTCTATTCATCAACAGGTTCGAGAAGCACTTCCTGACAGATCTACAGGTGAAGGCCATGAACTCCGACCTGGTGACCAGGTGATGATTAAGTCCTTTGAAAGATCAAGCAGCTTGGAACCAATGTGGCGAGGCCCAGAACAGGTGCTCCTTGCGACAAGGACAGCAGTTCGAGTGACGAACCGAAAGAATTGCGTCTATAGTATTCACTGCAAGAGAGTGCTACCTACCTTGGTGGAACCTGCTGTGCTGACCGATCATCGAGAGATTTTGACTACGGAGAAAGGCCGTGCTATATCACCTGACGAATCTGCAGAGGTCTTCCCGGACCATACGACTTCTGGAGTGTCGCGATATAATTTGAGACCGAGGAAAGAATCTGAAAATGTTTTGAAAAAAAATGGTTGAGCTACTGCCCTGAGTTAGTGAAACGGAGAGCCAATGTGGCAAGGGGTGGGGGATCAGCCATGCATTAGAGTAGTGACACCCGTCTTGGCCCGTGGTGAAGAAATCAGCAGCTGCCCAGGGATAAGCGCTCCAACGATTGTTTTTAATTCATTTCTAAAAGGGTCAATTATCACTGTTGCTAAAATGAATAACAAACTGATCATTAGTACTATGGGGTTTGTTGTTGTTTTGGTGGTTACAGCAACAATCACTTGGTTTGTTGAAAAGAAGGCTCCTGCTCGTGAGTTTTTTTGTTGCCACTACTCCAGTACCAGAGGATCACTATTACTTTACACTTCCCTATCAGGAGCAGAAGCACCGTCAATCGTACTTCAATAATACTTTAATTCAGATGTTGCATCATACTCATAATGCTACAAATACTACTAACTGTTGGGTATGTGGAATGATACCTGCGCATCAAAAGAAAGGAGGAACACCTTTCATTCCTCTTCCTTTTTCACACAATGGTTCTTGTCAAGCTTGGTACACGCTTTTGTTTGCATCTGGAAAAGGACGGGGGGCGGACTTCTTTTTCACCTTAATAAAGTATGCTACCAAGACAAAGATGAGTATCCCCAAGCCAAAGGAACTAAATGGGGATGAGAAGAGTATCAACAGTACAATGTTTCAATACCATATGTCTTCACAAATATAAGAGACTCTGACAAGAAAGAACAATTTGTGATTTCTGTTACAAAAACTAAAGCAGATTTATGTATACGTAGCATTGGGCGAATTCCAGTGGGGATAAGCGATTATACCTTGATTTTAACTATTGAGGGTGTGTAGGAAGTTGGCTCTGTATGTACTATTTCAAAGTAAGGAATAGCATGCACAGAGTCCAAGGGTTCCCCTTAGAGGTAAAATAGTGGTAAAAATAGATAATACTAATGCTCTATTTTGTGGTAGTGTGGTCGAGCAGTAGGCTTATCCAAGGAGTAGTGTTAAGCATTTGTTGTACATACACATAGACAATAAATGAGGTACACACACTCAGAGACAAATCCAGCCAATAGGTTTTTGTATAGAAAAATATCTTTTCTTAGTTTATTTTAAGAACCACAGGTTCAAATTCTACATGTAATATCTCATTCGAAAGGTATTGCAGGTAAGTACTTTAGGAACTTTAAATCATAAAAATTGCATGTATACTTTACAAGTTATTGACAAATAGCTGTTTTAAAAGTGGACACAGTGCAATTTTCACAATTCCTGGGGGAGGTAAGTTTTTGTTAGTTTTACCAGGTAAGTAAGACACTTACAGGGTTCAGTTTTTGGTCCAAGGTAGCCCACCGTTGGGGGTTCAGAGCAACCCCAAAGTCACCACACCAGCAGCTCAGGGCCGGTCAGGTGCAGAGTTCAAAGTGGTGCCCAAAACACATAGGCTAGAATGGAGAGAAGGGGGTGCCCCGGTTCCGGTCTGCTTGCAGGTAAGTACCCGCGTCTTCGGAGGGCAGACCAGGGGGGTTTTGTAGGGCACCGGGGGGGACACAAGCCCACACAGAAATTTCACCCTCAGCAGCGCGGGGGCGACCGGGTGCAGTGTAGAAACAAGCGTCGGGTTCGCAATGTTAGTCTATGAGAGATCTCGGGATCTCTTCAGCGCTGCAGGCAGGCAAGGGGGGGGTTCCTCGGGGAAACCTCCACTTGGGCAAGGGAGAGGGACTCCTGGGGGTCACTTCTCCAGTGAAAGTCCGGTCCTTCAGGTCCTGGGGGCTGCGGGTGCAGGGTCTCTCCCAGGCGTCGGGACTTAGGATTCAAAGAGTCGCGGTCAGGGGAAGCCTCGGGATTCCCTCTGCAGGCGTCGCTGTGGGGGCTCAGGGGGGACAGGTTTTGGTACTCACAGTATCAGAGTAGTCCTGGGGTCCCTCCTGAGGTGTTGGGTCTCCACCAGCCGAGTCGGGGTCGCCGGGTGCAGTGTTGCAAGTCTCACGCTTCTTGCGGGGAGCTTGCAGGGTTCTTTCAAGGCTGCTGGAAACAAAGTTGCAGCCTTTCTTGGAGCAGGTCCGCTGTCCTCGGGAGTTTCTTGTCTTTTCGAAGCAGGGGCAGTCCTCAGAGGATGTCGAGGTCGCTGGTCCCTTTGGAAGGCGTCGCTGGAGCAGGATCTTTGGAAGGCAGGAGACAGGCCGGTGAGTTTCTGGAGCCAAGGCAGTTGTCGTCTTCTGGTCTTCCTCTGCAGGGGTTTTCAGCTAGGCAGTCCTTCTTCTTGTAGTTGCAGGAATCTAATTTTCTAGGGTTCAGGGTAGCCCTTAAATACTAAATTTAAGGGCGTGTTTAGGTCTGGGGGGTTAGTAGCCAATGGCTACTAGCCCTGAGGGTGGGTACACCCTCTTTGTGCCTCCTCCCAAGGGGAGGGGGTCACAATCCTAACCCTATTGGGGGAATCCTCCATCTGCAAGATGGAGGATTTCTAAAAGTCAGAGTCACCTCAGCTCAGGACACCTTAGGGGCTGTCCTGACTGGCCAGTGACTCCTCCTTGTTGCTTTCTTTGTTCCCTCCAGCCTTGCCGCCAAAAGTGGGGGCCGTGGCCGGAGGGGGCGGGCAACTCCACTAAGCTGGAGTGCCCTGCTGGGCTGTGACAAAGGGGGGAGCCTTTGAGGCTCACCGCCAGGTGTCACAGTTCCTGCCTGGGGGAGGTGTTAGCATCTCCACCCAGTGCAGGCTTTGTTACTGGCCTCAGGGTGACAAAGGCACTCTCCCCATGGGGCCAGCAACATGTCTCTAGTGTGGCAGGCTGCTGGAACCAGTCAGCCTACACAGATAGTTGGTTAAGTTTCAGGGGGCACCTCTAAGGTGCCCTCTGTGGTGTATTTTACAATAAAATGTACACTGGCATCAGTGTGCATTTATTGTGCTGAGAAGTTTGATACCAAACTTCCCAGTTTTCAGTGTAGCCATTATGGTGCTGTGGAGTTCGTGTTTGACAGACTCCCAGACCATATACTCTTATGGCTACCCTGCACTTACAATGTCTAAGGTTTTGTTTAGACACTGTAGGGGTACCATGCTCATGCACTGGTACCCTCACCTATGGTATAGTGCACCCTGCCTTAGGGCTGTAAGGCCTGCTAGAGGGGTGTCTTACCTATACTGCATAGGCAGTGAGAGGCTGGCATGGCACCCTGAGGGGAGTGCCATGTCGACTTACTCATTTTGTTCTCACTAGCACACACAGGCTTGTAAGCAGTGTGTCTGTGCTGAGTGAGGGGTCTCTAGGGTGGCATAAGACATGCTGCAGCCCTTAGAGACCTTCCTTGGCATCAGGGCCCTTGGTACTAGAAGTACCAGTTACAAGGGACTTATCTGAATGCCAGGGTGTGCCAATTGTGGATACAATGGTACATTTTAGGTGAAGGAACACTGGTGCTGGGGCCTGGTTAGCAGGGTCCCAGCACTCTTCTCAGTCAAGTCAGCATCAGTATCAGGCAAAAAGTGGGGGGGTAACTGCAACAGGGAGCCATTTCTTTACACAAGCCCCCCCCCAGCCCACAGGCCAGGAGACTCAGCCCAAGCTGGGAGAGTCTTCCTAGACTGTCAGGCGAGGAAGAGTAGGAGAAATAGGCTGGTTAGTTGCAGGGCCTACTCTGCCTTACATCCTTCTGTTCAGGTCATTCCCTTTGGGGAACTGACCTACTTCCACAGTGATAGGACCTAGTCTGAATTGCCTCTTGTCTGCCTCTTCAATGTCTCCACCCATTCTTTCTATTTTGGTCTTAGAGGTATCCACCTCTGCTAACCTTATCTTGGCCAGGGTTACCCCTAGCTTACCCAGAGAGGTTACCCAGAGCTGGAGTAACCCCACCATGACCAATAGGGTCAGGGGGCCTAACTTGCTATTTGGCATGGGGTCAGACCACCATGCTAAGGATAGTGCAGCCATAAAGGCTAACACCCAGCAGAGGCCACTGACAGCTGTCAGTGCCCAGAACCACACCTTTAGCTCTTCACCTAAAAGGGAAGGGGCTAAGTTACAGGCCTCTTTGGGTTCAGGTTGCCTGTCTGCTGTATTAGAGTGGGGGGTTACCACATCTTGTAGTAAACACCCTTCTTCCACTCTTTCTTCTGTTAGCTGAGGAGCCACCCACTCAGGTTTAACAGTTGCCTGACTAGCCAGGACTTCTTGTGGGTCAGGTTGGACTTTATCAGGGCCATTTTTGGAGTTCTCCCCTACTGGAGCAGAATCTCCTTGGCTTGCTGTAACCTTGGCTAAAGGTTGTCCACCCTTCCTACTCTGTTTTCTTTTCTTCTTCTTCTGGGGCCTGCTTGCATTTACTGCAGAGGCAGGACTTCCAGAATCCTTGGGAGAGGACTGGCACTGGACCAGTTCCTCTCTTGGGCTCTGACTAACCTCTGGGTAGTCATTTCCAAGGAGACAATCAAGGGGGAGGTCTGTACTGACTACTACCCTTCTCCAGCTAAGAGTGCCACCCACTTCTATGGGTACTAAAGCCACAGGCCTCTTAGTGACCCTGTCTAGGCTAACTCTTACCCTGGCAGTCTCACCTGGGATGTACTGGTTTGAGAGCACCAGCCTGTCATGCACAATAGTGTGACTGGCACAAGTGTCTCTCAGGGCAGTGGTTGGGATTCCATTCACCAGTAGGTGGTGGAAGTGTCTACTTCCCTCTGGAATCTCCAACTCACCTGTTGGGCCCTGTTTCCAGTTGAAGGCTATGAAGACCTCCTCATCTGAGGAGTCATTTCCCATGGCTACACTGGTTACCCCTGGAATTTTGTTCTGGGGTTTGTTTTTGGGACAAGAAGTGTCCTTGGTGTGGTGCCCAGACTGTTTACAGTTGTGGCACCATGCCTTAGTGGCATCCCAGTTCTTACCCTGGTACCCACCTTTGTTTTGGGTTGTGTCTTGGGGCCCACCCACCTGTTCTGGTTTTTGGGGGCCTACAGAGGACTCTTTTTCTTTGTTTCTAGTGTCACCCACTTTCTCCTGGGGAGTTTTTGTAACCCCTTTCTTTTGGTCACCCCTAGTGGAAGTTTTGGTTACCCTAGTCTTGACCCAGTGGTCTGCCTTCTTTCCCAATTCTTGGGGAGAAATTGGACCTAGGTCTACCAGATACTGATGCAACTTTTCATTGAAGCAGTTACTTAAAATGTGTTCTTTCATAAACAAATTATAAAGCCCAACATAGTCACACACTTCATTTCCAGTTAACCAACCATCTAGTGTTTTTACTGAGTAGTCTACAAAATCAACCCAGGTCTGGCTCGAGGATTTTTGAGCCCCCCTGAATCTAATTCTATACTCCTCAGTGGAGAATCCAAAGCCCTCAATCAGGGTACCCTTCATGAGGTCATAAGATTCTGCATCTTTTCCAGAGAGTGTGAGGAGTCTATCCCTACACTTTCCAGTGAACATTTCCCAAAGGAGAGCACCCCAGTGAGATCTGTTTACTTTTCTGGTTACACAAGCCCTCTCAAAAGCTGTGAACCATTTGGTGATGTCATCACCATCTTCATATTTTGTTACAATCCCTTTGGGGATTTTTAGGATGTCAGGAGAATCTCTGACCCTATTTAAGTTGCTGCCACCATTGATGGGTCCTAGGCCCATCTCTTGTCTTTCCCTCTCTATGGCTAGGATCTGTCTTTCCAAAGCCAATCTTTTGGCCATCCTGGCTAACTGGATGTCCTCTTCACTGGAGTTATCCTCAGTGATTTCAGAGGTGTTGGTCTCTCCTGTGAGGGAACCAGCATCTCTGACTATTATTTTTGGAGTCAGGGTTTGAGAGACCCTGTTCTCCCTAGATAGGACTGGTAGGGGGGAATTTTCCTCCAAGTCACTATCCTCTTCCTCTGAGTTGCCACCCTCAGAGGGGTTGGCCTTTTCAAACTCTGCCAAAAGCTCCTGGAGCTGTATTTTGGTAGGTTTGGGGCCCATTGTTATTTTCTTTATTTTACAGAGTGACCTTAGCTCCCTCATCTTAAGATGGAGGTAAGGTGTGGTGTCGAGTTCCACCACAGTCACATCTGTGCTAGACATTTTGCTTCTAAAAGTTGGAATACTTTTTAAGAATCTACAACTGGTTCTAGAATCTAATTCAAACTTTTACAAACTTTTAAACTCTAAAAGAAATGCTAAACAGGATCTAACACAAGGCCCTAGCAGGTCTTTTAAGAATTTAGAAAACTTTTCAAATTGCAAAAATCAATTTCTAATGACAATTTTGGAATTTGTCGTGTGATCAGGTATTGGCTGAGTAGTCCAGCAAATGCAAAGTCTTGTACCCCACCGCTGATCCACCAATGTAGGAAGTTGGCTCTGTATGTGCTATTTCAAAGTAAGGAATAGCATGCACAGAGTCCAAGGGTTCCCCTTAGAGGTAAAATAGTGGTAAAAATAGATAATACTAATGCTCTATTTTGTGGTAGTGTGGTCGAGCAGTAGGCTTATCCAAGGAGTAGTGTTAAGCATTTGTTGTACATACACATAGACAATAAATGAGGTACACACACTCAGAGACAAATCCAGCCAATATGTTTTTGTATAGAAAAATATCTTTTCTTAGTTTATTTTAAGAACCACAGGTTCAAATTCTACATGTAATATCTCATTCGAAAGGTATTGCAGGTAAGTACTTTAGGAACTTTAAATCATAAAAATTGCATGTATACTTTACAAGTTATTGACAAATAGCTGTTTTAAAAGTGGACACTTAGTGCAATTTTCACAATTCCTGGGGGAGGTAAGTTTTTGTTAGTTTTACCAGGTAAGTAAGACACTTACAGGGTTCAGTTTTTGGTCCAAGGTAGCCCACCGTTGGGGGTTCAGAGCAACCCCAAAGTCACCACACCAGCAGCTCAGGGCCGGTCAGGTGCAGAGTTCAAAGTGGTGCCCAAAACACATAGGCTAGAATGGAGAGAAGGGGGTGCCCCGGTTCCGGTCTGCTTGCAGGTAAGTACCCGCGTCTTCAGAGGGCAGACCAGGGGGGTTTTGTAGGGCACCGGGGGGGACACAAGCCCACACAGAAATTTCACCCTCAGCAGCGCGGGGGCGGCCGGGTGCAGTGTAGAAACAAGCGTCGGGTTCGCAATGTTAGTCTATGAGAGATCTCGGGATCTCTTCAGCGCTGCAGGCAGGCAAGGGGGGGGTTCCTCGGGGAAACCTCCACTTGGGCAAGGGAGAGGGACTCCTGGGGGTCACTTCTCCAGTGAAAGTCCGGTCCTTCAGGTCCTGGGGGCTGCGGGTGCAGGGTCTCTCCCAGGCGTCGGGACTTAGGATTCAAAGAGTCGCGGTCAGGGGAAGCCTCGGGATTCCCTCTGCAGGCGTCGCTGTGGGGGCTCAGGGGGGACAGGTTTTGGTACTCACAGTATCAGAGTAGTCCTGGGGTCCCTCCTGAGGTGTTGGGTCTCCACCAGCCGAGTCGGGGTCGCCGGGTGCAGTGTTGCAAGTCTCACGCTTCTTGCGGGGAGCTTGCAGGGTTCTTTCAAGGCTGCTGGAAACAAAGTTGCAGCCTTTCTTGGAGCAGGTCCGCTGTCCTCGGGAGTTTCTTGTCTTTTCGAAGCAGGGGCAGTCCTCAGAGGATGTCGAGGTCGCTGGTCCCTTTGGAAGGCGTCGCTGGAGCAGGATCTTTGGAAGGCAGGAGACAGGCCGGTGAGTTTCTGGAGCCAAGGCAGTTGTCGTCTTCTGGTCTTCCTCTGCAGGGGTTTTCAGCTAGGCAGTCCTTCTTCTTGTAGTTGCAGGAATCTAATTTTCTAGGGTTCAGGGTAGCCCTTAAATACTAAATTTAAGGGCGTGTTTAGGTCTGGGGGGTTAGTAGCCAATGGCTACTAGCCCTGAGGGTGGGTACACCCTCTTTGTGCCTCCTCCCAAGGGGAGGGGGTCACAATCCTAACCCTATTGGGGGAATCCTCCATCTGCAAGATGGAGGATTTCTAAAAGTCAGAGTCACCTCAGCTCAGGACACCTTAGGGGCTGTCCTGACTGGCCAGTGACTCCTCCTTGTTGCTTTCTTTGTTCCCTCCAGCCTTGCCGCCAAAAGTGGGGGCCGTGGCCGGAGGGGGCGGGCAACTCCACTAAGCTGGAGTGCCCTGCTGGGCTGTGACAAAGGGGGGAGCCTTTGAGGCTCACCGCCAGGTGTCACAGTTCCTGCCTGGGGGAGGTGTTAGCATCTCCACCCAGTGCAGGCTTTGTTACTGGCCTCAGGGTGACAAAGGCACTCTCCCCATGGGGCCAGCAACATGTCTCTAGTGTGGCAGGCTGCTGGAACCAGTCAGCCTACACAGATAGTTGGTTAAGTTTCAGGGGGCACCTCTAAGGTGCCCTCTGTGGTGTATTTTACAATAAAATGTACACTGGCATCAGTGTGCATTTATTGTGCTGAGAAGTTTGATACCAAACTTCCCAGTTTTCAGTGTAGCCATTATGGTGCTGTGGAGTTCGTGTTTGACAGACTCCCAGACCATATACTCTTATGGCTACCCTGCACTTACAATGTCTAAGGTTTTGTTTAGACACTGTAGGGGTACCATGCTCATGCACTGGTACCCTCACCTATGGTATAGTGCACCCTGCCTTAGGGCTGTAAGGCCTGCTAGAGGGGTGTCTTACCTATACTGCATAGGCAGTGAGAGGCTGGCATGGCACCCTGAGGGGAGTGCCATGTCGACTTACTCATTTTGTTCTCACTAGCACACACAGGCTTGTAAGCAGTGTGTCTGTGCTGAGTGAGGGGTCTCTAGGGTGGCATAAGACATGCTGCAGCCCTTAGAGACCTTCCTTGGCATCAGGGCCCTTGGTACTAGAAGTACCAGTTACAAGGGACTTATCTGAATGCCAGGGTGTGCCAATTGTGGATACAATGGTACATTTTAGGTGAAGGAACACTGGTGCTGGGGCCTGGTTAGCAGGGTCCCAGCACTCTTCTCAGTCAAGTCAGCATCAGTATCAGGCAAAAAGTGGGGGGGTAACTGCAACAGGGAGCCATTTCTTTACAGGGTGTAAATAATAGTAGTTTTACAGCTTCTCATAATACATATTTTGTTTGTGGTAACTATGGATATTACCAACTACCTGTTGGAAGGTCAGGTGTGTGTAATGGTTGCAATATTTTTCACATGCTATATCTGTATTCAGTGTGGTCCAATGTTCTGCTCCATGTGTTTTACTGCTTGTATGCCTACCAAAAGAAATATTACAGAAATGAAAGCACAACATATGTTAGTTAAGGAAATAGCTGAAATGATGAGCATAAATATACAAGATGAATATTTAGATTATCCCAGAAAGACTAATGTCTTCAGCTAATGCTGAAAGGAGCGTCTGTTGTAGTTTAGCAGCGATTAGATTAAGCATTAGCAGAAGACATCTTGTATTTAGTAACTATTGTGAACATTTCGCGGAATCCATTTTGTATTCATGGCAGCCATTTTCTCTGCCACATGCTGCCATGTGCTCACCATGTGCTCTGTCCTACCTTTCTGTTAACGACTCTTGAAAATCTGCCTAGTGACAAATTATATTTAGCATATCCCACTTTCGCACATGCTCAGTAAGGTCTGCAGCTGTTAGTCCTTGAAAACTGTTAGCTCCTCCTACCTGTCGACTGTGCATTTCCACATGACCTTATATGTATGGAAGTCTTGCTTCTATAATCGTACCACCTCCTTTTAGCCCCTACGTGGGTATAAAAGGACCATGCTCTCTCAGTTCAGTGTGCTACTTCAAACATTACCGAAGGGTGCTTTTTGAACTGTAGTACCACCTCATGGGGTTAATAAACTTTGTCTTTTATTTCAGTTTCTGTGCCAACTTCTTCCTACATGGTCTGAGGACTTTGTGCTGAGAAGGGTGAACCCCTTGCAGTAGTAGGCCTTGCTGAGGCTTACTTCAACATCAGGATGATAGCCAAACAAACCAAAGAAGGGTGTAACGCGAGTAGAAGTGTGGAAGGAGTTGTTGTAGGCTAACTCTGCTAACCAGAGCATTGATGTCCAAGAATGAAGTGCTTTTTCAGCGTAAGCACGTAGGTATTGTTTCAAAGTCTGATTTAGTCTTTCCGTTTGACCATCTGTTTGAGGGTGGTGGCTAGTAGATAGTGTCTTCCAGAAGTTGGAGGCAAATTGCGACCCCCGATGGTGAGAGGATCACTTTTGGCAGTCCATGATAACAAACCACTCTATTCAGCAAGATAGTTGCCAGTTCACTAGAGGTGGGCAATTTCTTACATGCTATGAAATGTCTATATTTCGTGAGACTATCCACTACCACCAGAATTACTGAGTGTTGTTGAACCACTGGCAGACCAGTACTAAAGTCTAAAGAAATGTGCTCCCACAGAATACTTGGGGTTGGGAGTGGATGTAACAACCCTTTCGGTTTTGAATGACTTGTTTTAGTGCGAGTACAGACTTCGCAGTTGTTTACCATTGTTTCTACATCTTTTGTTAAGGTAGGCCACCAAAAATAGCGTTGGATTAATTCAAGAGTTTTAGGAGTACCTGGGTGACCTGACGTAGGTATAACATGCAACCAATGAAACACTATCTTGCGAAGTTTGGTAGTGGGCACGAACAAACGAGCGTCATGAAAGGGTAATCCTTGCTTGATTGACCTTTTGGGATCTGCTTGGGCCCACGTCTGCCATTTTTCAACAGTAAATGAATTGCGGATGTCTTCAAAGAAATCTTCTGTTTTTATGATACATAGGACCTTGTCAGGAGCAATAATAGCTCTGGAGGTTTGAACTGCAGGCAATGTGGTAGACTCTTTGCGGGACAAGGCGTCAGCTTTGCGATTATCTTTACCAGGCCGGAAGGTTACCACAAAATCAAACTCGGCAAAAAACAGCATCCAGCGTAATTGCAGAGGAGACAAAAGTCTGGCGGAACTCATGAATTGAAGATTGCGATGATCAGTATATAATGTGACAGTATATTTGGCACCCAACAAATGATGTCTCCATTCTTTAAAGGCATCACGAATCGCCAGAAGCTCTTTTTCAGCAATGACATAGTTCTGTTCGGCTTCGTTCAACTTCCGAGACATGTAAGCTACAGGATGAAGCTGACCAGTGTCTTTGTTTCGTTGTGACAAGACTGCTCCTATCGCCAAATTGAAAAGCTGCTGGAGCATTGCACAGACCAAAAGGCATGACGGTGTATTCAAAAAGGCCATATCTTGTTTTGAATGCTGTTTTCCATTCGTCACCCTCTCTCATTCTGACCAAATGATAAGCACCTCGAAGGTCAAGCTTCGTGTAGATTTTTGCTTTCTTTACTTGTTCCAGTAAGACCGGAATTGGGGGCAGAGGATATTTGTTCTTGATTTGTTCAAACCCCTATAGTCGATACAAATTTGAAGTTCTCCATTCGCTTTTAAAACAAAAAACAAAGGAGAAGCTGCGGGAGACTTAGAGGTGCGGATAAAACCATTCTCTAAGAATTGATCCAAGTATTTTCGTAAATGTTGATTTTCATGTTCTGACAGGGCATACACACGACAGTTGGGAAGTATCGCACTTGGGACTAGATCCATTTGACAGTCATAAGATCTATGAGGAGGCAAGTTCTCTGCTTCTTTCTCATCAAATACGTCTTCAAAAGATGAATACTGTTTGGGCAACTGAACTTCTTTCTCTGCTGCGGTAGCTATGTAAGAGTTGCGAAGTTCCGATTCTTGAGTCCTTTGGAGACATCGTTCTTTACATAGCGCAGATGAGAACACAACCTTTCGTTCTGCCCAATTAATCTCTGGATTGTGATGAGTTAACCATGGCAAGCCAAGGATAATCCCATACTGGGGGCATGGATCACGTCAAGGATAAGTTTCTCTTTATGTTTCTTTCTTTGATTTTTATCTTCACAAATCACCGACAAGGGGACAGTCTGAAGAGTTACTGGCCCTCCAGTCAAGAGTTTTCCATCGACTCCCTGGATGATTTCTGGGGTCTTCTTTTCAATACATGTGATCCCCCATGCACGAACCATTTGGGCATCAACAAAGTTCCCGGTAGCCCCAGAATCGACTAGAGTCTTCTTGAAATGGGTCTTTTTCTTAACCTGAACTCTTATTCCCAGTTTGAGATGCCTCGATTGTGAAGGGTCCACAGTGACACCCAAGAGCAACCCTTCTCTGCATCTTGGGTGTTTTACTTTTCCGACTCGACTGATGCTTTGGCTGCAACCTTCTGAACTGGACCTCCCTTGTTCTTTGGTTTGATTGAACAGTCTTTGACGAAATTACCTTTCCGCCCACAATAGAGACATTGTCCATTTTTTCTGCGTAGGTCCTTTTCATCTTTGGTCAAAGGTCTCCTGATGGTTCCAATCTCCATCTGTTCAGGCGTTCTTTCTTTCGGATTTCTTGAGTCTCTGTTATCGTGAGCACGCCAGGAATATTTTCCAGTCTTTTTACGCATTCCTTTTCGTTCAGTTAAACGATGATCAAGCCTCAAGACAAGGTTTAGTAATTCTTGACAGTCTGTTGGTTGCGGGTCGATTTGCACCAAAATATCTTTTAACTCCTCTGTGAGTCCCTTGTAAAACAAGGCCGCTTGTTTTTCCTCCGGCCAGGATGTCTCAGCGACCAGCCGAATAAAGTTGGCTAAATATGACACTAAGGGCCAGATGTAGGAAACACTTTGCGAGTCGCAAACGGCAAAATCTGCCGTTTGCGACTCGCAAATGCGTGTTTCCTATGCAGAAATGCATTTTGCGAGTCGTTACCGACTCGCAAAATGCATTTCCGAATCGCAAATAGGAAGGGGTGTTCCCTTCCTATTTGCGAGTCGCAGTGGTATGCAACTCCATTTGCGACCGCGTACGCGGTCGCAAATGGAGTCGCAGTTACCATCCACTTCAAGTGGATGGTAACCCACTCGCAAATTGGAAGGGGTCCCCATGGGACCCCTTCAAGTTTGAGACTGGACCCCAAAATATTTTTTCAGGGCAGGGAGTGGTCCAAGGGACCACTCCCTGCCCTGAAAAAACCGAAACAAAAGGTTTCGGATTTTTTTGAAATGCAGCTCGTTTTCCCTTAGGGAAAACGGGCTACATTTAAAAAAAAAAAAAATGCTTTATTTAAAAGCAGGTCGCTAACATGGAGGCCTGCTGACTACAGCAGGCCTCCATGTTAGCGAGTGCCTATACTCGCTATGGGGCCGCAATTTGCGACCCACCTCATGAATATTCATGAGGTGGGTCATTGCGACCCCATAGCGAGTTGCAGTCGGTGTCTGAGACACCGTACTGCATAGCAATTTGCGAGTTGCAAATTGCGAGTCGGAAGGACTCGCAATTTGCAACTCGCAAATTGCTTCCTTCCTACATCTGGCCCTAAGTCCTGATTCCCCTGGCGTAAGTCTAATAGTTCACGATCTGCTGACAGTGTTACAATTCTACGATCAAAAACTCGCTCAAACTCACAAACAAAATTTCTCCAGTTGTACAACAGGGGACTATCTTTACGCACAAGAGGAATAGCCCAGGTAGCTGCATCTTCAGACAGATATGACAACAAGAAGGCCACTTTGGACTGGGCATCGGGAAAAGTATGTGGTCTGCAGGTGAAGTGTAGTTCCACTTGAAACAGGAAAGATTGCGCTTTCAAGGGGTCACCTGAGAAACGTTCTGTGGGAGCTAAAGGAATGGCTGAAGGAACTGTGGCAGTGGGTAGGTGATAATAAGGACTATGAGGCTTGGGTGTGTGAGAATCAATGATTTTATTTAGGGTTCTTTAAGGATATGTGACTTATTCACAGATATATGGATGGCGTGCTCTTCATATTAGAATGTCTCTTCTCTCTTTCTTTTCCCAGGTCCCCTCTTGACTGGCGCAGATTTCTTCTCGGGCTCCCAGGCGCACCGGAAAAGAGGAACGGATATAAGGGTAAGTCGGGATGGTATAGAAGTAAAGGTCTTTATTAGTAGTATAGGAGAGAGGGAGAGAGAGAGAGGTTGGATACCCCTTTTTGGAAAGTGTGCTGAGTTGGAAAGTAGTGGGTGTAGAAACCGTCATCTCTTCGTGTTCTCTCAGACTTAGTTTTTTATTCCTGAGTACTCTTTAAGAATTAAGAAATAGTGTTCTTTCATTCTGTGATTTAACTCCTTTTGTTTAGAATATTCTTAAACTTTCCAGATTACTCTACTATTTCACAATATCCTTCTCCCCCCTGCCCTCTCCCGATTCTCCCAACCTCCACCCTCCCCTCTCCTGTTGTTACTCTTCCCCTTTTGGTAAGACTTTGTCCTTCAGGACGGACCGTACCTTTGTTAGCCACGTCCCTCCGGGGACGTGGCGGAGTTTGCGTCCTTCGGCTCCCTTTCCAGCCCTATGTAGGCAGTTTTCTTCCAGGGTATCCTCGTTGTTCTCGGCGCTGCTCCGGTCGTTCGTTCCTCCGTTCCCCTCGTCTCCGTCGGCGTCTTCTTCTTCCTTTGCGCCCCGCACGCAAAGTCCGTCCTCTTTTTCAGTATTCTCGGGAACACAGATATCCGGGTTCCCTAGGCAGTTTC
The DNA here is from genome assembly GCF_031143425.1 of Pleurodeles waltl. NCBI lineage: Eukaryota > Metazoa > Chordata > Amphibia > Caudata > Salamandridae > Pleurodeles > Pleurodeles waltl. The sequence continues at coordinate 183,551,169 of NC_090440.1, read as the reverse complement.
CAGCGTCAGCGTTGCCCTGACAGCGGGGTGAGGCGTTGTCCTCGCCATAGAATCGGGGCATTGTTTCCGATTCTGGTACGCCTGTAGCTGGGTGATCGGACAGCCGGCTACAAACCCCATCCCATGATCGGGACTGATACAGTGCCGAAGGATCCGAAAAGCGAGACAGGTAGTCAGCAGGCCCCTGGAGAGAACCCGAATATGACGTATCTGAAAAGAGAAGGTCTGAAGTTCATAAACCACCTAAGTATTCGGGAGTTGGAATCCTTATTGGAAGCTAACCACGTCAAAGGAGCATGGTCTGTAAACAGTACGAAAGGGCGGCCTAGTAAATAATATCTCAGATTGTCCACAGCCCACTTGATAGCCAAACACTCACGTTCAATAATCGGATAATTACATTCTCGGGGTAGTAACTTTCTACTAATGTAAACAATGGGGTGGTCCTGCCCATGGTCGTCTGGTTGTGAGAGTACTGCCCCTAACCCCACAACCGAGGCATCCGTGTGGAGATGGAAAACCTTGGAAAAGTCAGGACATCGTAAGACCGGTTCTGTAGTGAGACATGCTTTCAAGTGGCGGAAACTAGTCAACTGTTTGTCAGATAGGAAAGGTATTTTTGAAGGGCAGGTTTTCTTGAGGAGATCAGTGAGAGGTGCGACTAATGTAGAATATTGAGGTATAAACCGACGATAATACCCAATTAACCCTAGGAAGGAGCGAAGCTCTCGCTTAGTAGCTGGTATGGGAACTTGCTGAATGGCCTCAATCTTGCATTTCTGTGGTCGGAGCTGGCCCTGCCCTATATAATACCCCAGGTACGAAATGTGGTTATATCCCTAAATTGCATTTCTTTGGGTTGGCTGTGAGACCGGCCCTATGTAGTGCTCGAAATATCTCATGGAGGTGGGTAAGATGGTCTTCCCAGGTGTTGCTGAATACCACAAAATCATCTAAATATGCTGCAGCAAATTTTTGAAAAGGTCTCAAAAGGTGGTCCATTAGTCTTTGGAATGTGGCTGGGGCCCCGTGGAGCCCAAAGGGTAGTACCGTAAAATGGTAGAGGCCTGACTGAGTGGAGAAAGCAGTCTTTTCTTTATCAGCTGGCGCAAGGGGTATTTGCAAGTACCCCTTTGTTAAATCTAGGGTCGACATATAGCGAGCTTTCCCCAACTTTTCTAGTAAGTCATCCACTCTGGGTATGGGGTATGTGTCGAAGAGGGCGATTTAGTTGAGTTTGCGGAAGTCGATACAGAATCGTATTGAACCGTCAGGTTTTGGGACTATGACAACGGGGGAGCACCAAGGACTGGTCGACGGTTCTATTACTTTCAATTTTAGCATAGCTTGTACTTCTTCTTCAATTAAATGTCGACGGGCTTCGGGAATACGATAGGGTCGTAACCTTATTACTTTCCCCTCAGGGGTTCTTATATGATGCTGGACTAGATTGGTTTTCCCCGGAATTCCAGAGAAAAATTGTTTATGATGGTTTAACAAGTTCTCTAGTTGGTTTTTCTGGTCTCCTGTAAGGTCGGTATTAATATGGGGAGTCTCTAATTTATCCTTGGTGTCTGTAGGATACAATTCTATGTCTAGTGGTTCCTCTGGGGTTACTAGGAAACCTGTAGCTGTTTGATTGTGTGCTATTGTAGGTTCTCCCCATTTTCTTAACAGATTAACGTGGTAAATCTGAGTTCTTTTGGGGTGTTTGGATAATTCTATCAGGTAAGTAACAGGGGATATGACCTTTAAGATGGTGTACGGGCCCTGCCATCTAGCTAGGAGTTTATTATCGGAACAAGGTCTTAATATAAGAACCTTATCATTCGGTTGGAAATACCGGTGCTTTGTTCCTTGATCATAATACTTCTTTTGGATACTTTGAGATTTTTCTAGATGTTTCCGCACGTCTTCCCACATGGTTTGTAGGTGAGTTTTAAGTTTATGGATGTACTCTAATAGAGGTTTTTCCTCCTCTCCCTCTTCTTCCCATAACTCCGCTGCCATGTCTAACAGACTACGCGGTTGTCTCCAGAAGACCAGCTCGAAGGGGCTATGTCCTGTTGAAGCCTGTTCATGTGTTCTTATGGCATATAGGACTAAAGGGAGCTTTTGATCCCAATCGCGCCCAGATTCAGAGACTGTTTTCCGTAACAGTGTTTTTATAGTACGGTTAAAACGCTCAACTAACCCATCCGTCTGGGGGTGATAAACTGAGGTCTTGATTTGCTTGATCCCAAGGATCTTACAGATATTATTCATAAGCGAGGACATAAAGGGTGTTCCCTGATCAGTCAGGATTTCCTGAGGAAACCCGACTCTAGAAAAGAAAGTGATCATCGCCTGTGCTACTGTTTTAGAGGTCATACTAGAGAGGGGTATAGCCTCAGGATACCTTGTAGCATAATCTACTAACACTAGAATATATGTGTGTCCCTTTGTGGAGGGTAAGAGAGGACCTACTAAGTCCATACCTACTCGAGAGAAAGGGACTTTAATGATAGGGAGGGGTTGACGTGGTGCTTTCCTTTGGGGTCCCGGATCTATTAATTGACACCGGGGACACTGGGTACAGTATTGTCGAAGTTGGGCATAAACCCCGGGCCAATAAAATCTCCTCAGTAAATATTCTTCGGTCTTTTCCCTACCATAGTGTCCCCCTCCTGGTTGGTTGTGGGCCAAAAAGAGTACCTGTAAGCAATAGGGTTCAGGTACTACTAGTTGTCTTTTCTCGATGTTGTTATGTTTTATGACCCTATAAAGGAGATTTTTATGTACAATGAAGTAGGGACCCACCTCATTAGTAGACTCAGATTTCGCTGTTCTCCAAGCATTACATAGTGATGGATCTTCTCGTTGACTAACTCTGAAGGGCGGAGGTGGAGGGACTGTAATGTTGGCCACTACGTTCTCTATGTTCTTTCCCTTTCTAGCCGTCCAATATTGTTGCTTTATTTGTCTCTTTTCCCGTCTGGTAGGTTTTGGACGATATGGTTTGTCTTCAATATGACTATCATGAAATGGGGCTTCTGCCCACCAGGTCTCTGGCCTAGCTTGTGATCTCACCCTGTTCAACAGCTCGGAGAACCGTATATAGTCCGTACCCAATATACAGTCTTCTACTAAGTGGTCCATAACCCCTACTGACAATAAGTCATGATTATCTTCCCACTCTATGCTTACGAGGGACAGGGGGTAGTTGTTTTTGTCCCCGTGTACACAGCAGATCGATACCCATTGGTTGGTGTTTTGTTCTGGTAGTTGTAACACGTCAGCTCTTACCACAGATTGGCTACATCCCGAGTCTATAAGTGCCCGGGGCATTTTTCCATTTATCTTAAGGGTTTGTTTGTATTTAGGATCACCCCCACCGGTACACAAGACTCTTCCTCTAGTAACCCTGATCTCCATGGGTTCAGGGTTTTCCCTTTTCCGGGGACATAGTCGGCTATATGGCCCCACTCGCCACAGCTATAACACTGTGGTTGCTGCATAGGTGGATTTTCTCCGAGCCTGGGATGTCCGGCTTCTTCTATGGGTTTCCGAGAAAAATTCCGTAAAGGCACAGGTGGGGGTCTCGGTGATGTCTTAAAGCTTAGATTCTTGAAGTCGATTGACCTGTGGTAAGCACAAGCTAAGTCCACGGCCATCTCGGTATTGACATTTGGGTGTTGTCTTATCCAGCTCCGAGTGGAGGGGGGAAGAGATTCCAAATATTGTTCTAAGATTACTGCCTTTATAATGTCCTCCCTCTCTGTCCCTATAGGTCCTAGCCATTTCAATCCCAGGTCCTTGATTTTATAGTACAATGTCCGGGGATCCTCTGTCTGTCCCCATTTAATCGTCCGGAATCGTAGACGATAGTACTCAGAGTCATGACCTACTCTCTCTAATATGCTCCTTTTAACGTCTTTGTAGGGTGTAGTGCCATCCGGATTAGCGGCCTGATAAGCCATTTGGAGGATACCGGTCAACAAGGGTGCTATATATTGCCCCCACCGGTCTTCTGGCCATTGGGCAGAGGAGGCCACTCTTTCAAAGTTAGTAAAGAAAGCGTCGGGATCCTCTCCGTCTTGGTACTTCTGGAGAACTGAGCTAGGTACATTGGGATGGACCTTGCTAGCCGCGATGGTATTCGTGAGCTTTTGGAGGGCCGTCTCATGCACTAATTGATTATTAGCCATGATGGTGGCCTGGCTTTTTAGTGCACTCTGTAGTGCCTCTCGGTCCTCCTTAGCCTCCCTTTGATGGGCCTCCCATACTAGCTGAAGGTGTCTTTGCCCTTCCGCTAGCTGCTGTATCATGTCCTCCAGAGTGGGTTTGTCCCCCATTGTCTCTTCTTTTACATTTGTCCTTTATCACCGTTCAAAACCCACTTCTGACACCATTGTGGCAGTGGGTGGGTGATAATAAGGACTATGAGGCTTGGGTGTGTGAGAATCAATGATTTTATTTAGGGTTCTTTAAGGATATGTGACTTATTCACGGATATATGGATGGCGTGCTCTTCATATTAGAATGTCTCTTCTCTCTTTCTTTTCCCAGGTCCCATCTTGACTGGCGCAGATTTCTTCTCGGGCTCCCAGGCGGACCGGAAAAGAGGAACGGATATATGGGTAAGTCGGGATGGTATAGAAGTAAAGGTCTTTATTAGTAGTATAGGAGAGAGGTAGAGAGAGAGAGAGAGAGAGAGATTGGATACCCCTTTTTGGAAAGTGTGCTGAGTTGGAAAGTAGTGGGTGTAGAAACCGTCACCTCTTCGTGTTCTCTCAGACTTAGTTTTTTATTCCTGAGTACTCTTTAAGAATTAAGAAATAGTGTTCTTTCATTCTGTGATTTAACTCCTTTTGTTTAGAATATTCTTAAACTTTCCAGATTACTCTACTATTTCACAATATCCTTCTCCCCCCTGCCCTCTCCCGATTCTCCCAGCCTCCACCCTCCCCTCTCCTGTTGTTACTCTTCCCCTTTTGGTAAGACTTTGTCCTTTAGGAAGGACCGTACCTTTGTTAGCCACGTCCCTCCAGGGACGTGGCGGAGTTTGCGTCCTTCGGCTCCCTTTCCGGCCCTAGGTAGGCCGTTTTCTTCCAGGGTATCCTCGTTGTTCTCGGCACTGCTACGGTCGTTCGTTCCTCCGTTCCCCTCGTCTCCGTCGGCGTCTTCTTCTTCGTTTGCGCCCCGCGCCAAAGTCCGTCCTCTTTTTCAGTATTCTCGGGAACCCGGATATCCGGGTTCCCTAGGCAGTTTCCGGCGTCAGCGTTGCCCTGACACCGGGGCGAGGCGTCGTCCTCGCCATAGAATCGGGGCATTGTTTCCGATTCTGGTATGCCTGTAGCTGGGTGATCGGACAGCCGGCTACAGGAACATTGAGGGAAATGTTTGTCGGATTCCCTCCAGAAGTCTGAGAAGAAGTACCTGGCCAAGACACACCTGCGGGACTTTGTTCCTTCTTCTCTACCTTATCTACCTTATCCTGTAACTGACTCGCTCTCTTAGCTAGGCTATTTGTCAAATCTTTTGATGATACCACTTCTGACTGGAGCTAGCCTTGACTAGCTCGTCCAGTGTGGCCATGCTGAGAACATACACAAACCAGGAGGATAATAATTTGTGGGCTCACTATTCTGTCAGAGTCAGCGTTTCATTCCATAAAAAAAATGATTGAGAAATAAAGGACCCAGAAGTCAACCAAAAACTCATAAGGCTATTGCACTCTAAAGTCTCTTAACAACCCCAGGGTGCTTGCATTCTATGATTATATGGGAAATAGGGTGTGACCATCGCCATCAGGCAAAACAAATTTACTCCTTATACACCACATTGCAAATAAGTACCTAGATACAGCGAATACTGTATTTCTGTCAGAGTCACCAGATCCTCGGGGTCTGTGCACGTTCCCAACACTTCCACCACAAGACAGCTCCAATACTCTGATTAGATTTGTCACAGAGTCTAAGAGAGTCAAAGTGCCGAAAAGGGGATTAGGAAGGGAACAGCTGGGAAAGAGACCTGTAGGAAGCAAAAGGTTAAAAAACAGAACATCAAAATTACATCTCATGAAAATCAGTACTATGCTATGACTCTAAGCATCGTCATTCTGAAAACATGAACAACCTTGGAAAAAATGACTAGGCTTTTAGATGACTGAATACCTGGGGGGGGGAGCAAGAAAGGTTAGATAGAACTTTCAGATTCAAGTACTTTTTTCAGCATGAGAATCAGGAAACAATCTGAGTTATTTCAGAACCATCATATGAATCTTGTTTTAAGAATACATATCGGGAACACACAGCATTACGTCTAGAACTCTGGTCTTTTTGTGTTCTCTCAAAACATTAGAAAATAAATTGCGCACATTGCAGGTTTTTGTATAAGTATAAAACACCATAGAAGGATTGTGCACCATGAATAACACAATGTAGATTCAAGGAATAAATCACGCGACTTGTCAACTCGACAACTACCAAGTAAATGCCTTAGAATGGTAGCGCACAGTAAATAACATTTATTAAGCACGAGGAAAGAATCGGGCGTCTTGCTGATTTGAGTGCCACCATGTAACTGCCAAAAAATGGTAGCGCACTATGAATAACATGAATTAAACACGAGGAAGGAATCGTGCGTCTTGCCGATTCGAACGCCACCCTGAAACTGCCATGCAATGGTAGCTTACAATGAATATCATGAATTAACCACAAGGAAAAGAATCGTGCGTCTTGCCGATTCAAATGCCACCATGAAACTGCCAAGAAATGGTAGCGTACAATGAATATTATGAATTAACCACAAGGAAAAGAATTGCGTGTCTTTCCGATTCGAATGCCACCATGAAACTGCCAAGGAATGGTAGCGTACAATGAATATCATGAATTAACCACAAGGAAAAGAATTGCGCGTTTTACCGATTCGGATGCCACCATGAAACTGCCAAGGAATGGTAGCGTACAATGAATATCATGAATTAACCACAAGGGAAAAGAATTGCGCGTCTTGCCGATTCGGATGCCACCATGAAACTGCCAAGGAATGGTAGCGTACAATGAATATCATGAATTAACCACAAGATAAAGAATCTTGCGTGTTGCCGATTCGAATGCCACCATGAAACTGCCAAGGAATGATAGCGTACAATGAATATCAAGGATTAAATCACTGGGAAACGAGTTGCGCATCTTGCCGATTCGAAGGCCACCATGTTACTGTCAAGAAATGGTAGCGTGCAATGAATATCATGAATTAATCACAAGAAAAGAATTGCGCGTCTTGCCGATTCGAATACAAGCATGCCAATGCCATGAAAAGTCCAAAACGCACTTTTACACATGCAAGAGTAAATTGTTTAACATAAAGAATTAGGCCCAAGAATTCTAGCGTCTTTGATTACCGGGCGGGGCCCAGCCCAACCTCTGTCTTACCTCCCTGACTAAGGATCACCACTGTAGTATGAAGCGCCGAGGCCTGAAAGGTCAAGGTAGGCCACCAGAACAGGAGCTCAGGAAGTTGCTGCTGCTCTGCACCCGGGACCTCTGAATAGTGAGCACGTGGAGCTGGGCTGGCTCCCTTTTATAGAGTCTTGGCCCAGCCCACAACCACACCTAGGCATGCTGCAGGGAAAGCTTCTAGAAGGCCCTGGAAAGGGACCACACCCTGACACACTCTGAAAGTCTGCAACAATACATTGCAAATGAACAGTATTTATAAGCACCTTAAGAATGAATCTTCTGGATTGAATTCTGCAATGCGAAAGGTTAAACAATAACATATCAGCACAATGCATAAATTACATTATCTTGAGAGTGTTGGGTTTTTGCATTCTAGTCGCCCGTACAGCGCTCACTGTCCTGGTGTTTACAATTTCCACTGGTATCTGTTTTGAGGATTCTGTGCACCTCCAAATGCCATACAATCCCAAAATTCCTACAGATGTGAATCAACCATTTAGCCCTAGTTATTTTTTACTTTGGGCAAAAAAAAAACCATAAATCTTGGTTTCGCCAGACAAAGCACCGGCCGGACAGGCTTGCTCCTCTTGTGAACCTGTGGTGGCCCAAGTTTGTGTAAATGAGCACAGTGGGAGTATCCCATGTGTAAACTGCACGTAGAGTTTCCTAACAAGGCTGGGTTCAATAACATCCAGAAACTCCTCCATCTTATAACGATCTTTAAGCTGCGTAAATCTGCCTGACAGCACTCCCTGAGTTGAATTAGCTAATAAAGAGCCAATCATGAGGCCCTTATAACTTTTCTTAAGTTCGGCTTTAGAGATTTGCTAACAAGCCACCCCAGGATTATCCCAAAGGCTACCTTTCCCCATGCTTCTCAGAGTTTCTCTAACATATTGAATCCATGGGAGATTACCCATCCCCTGAATTCAAAGAGTCTCTTCCAAGCCTTGGTTATAAAATGTCAATTCTGGAGTTACCCAAACTCTTCTCCAGAAAAGTAAGGGCCTAATGGCAACCCCTTCTGAAAAGGACCTAACCCCCTTATCTAGGCGTAATGGTACTAATGGCGATCTAGCTGGAAGATGCAGCAACTTCCTCAATCGATTCTCTGCCAAGACCAAGGCATTGATGAACCTATGACCCCCACAGCTCTGCCCCAATGCCTGATGTGAGTAAATTTGTAAAATCGGGCAGTGCACCTTTAGCAACCCCCTAATATGTTGCTCTAATTTAAGTCTATGTTTTGTGATATGGGCTCCCCAATCCACCCTCTCACTAAGTGTAATCCCCAGATATTCGAAAGTGTGTCCTTGCTCCAGCGAACTACCTTCCAAAGTAGGGTTTGAACGTGTTGATCAACACTAATTAAAAAACATGAATTTTGTTTTATCCACATTTATATCTAAACCCCTCTAGGTACAGAAGTCACTGAACTTATCTAATATCTTCTGTATGCCCATAGGTGACTTGGAAAGGAGTGACGTATCGTCTGCAAACATTAGAGCAGGGACTTCTTGTTGTTTAATCTAAGGGCATAATTGTTGCGCAAGTTCAAATAAGCAACAAGATTATTTACAAATAAGGTGGATAATGTTGGGGCAAGCACACACCGTTTCTCCACTCCATTATTGACCAGAAAGGGCTCCGTAATTTCCCCCAGCCTACCACAGCGAACCTGTACAAAATTAACCTCATGCAGTCTTTCTAAAATTACAATAAAATATTGTGGCACACCCATATCAGGTAATACTTTCCATAAAGTTTTCCTGGGAACTCGATTAAAGGTAGACGCCAGGTCAACGAACACCAAATATAATCTACCCCTTCAAGGACAACAGTTTCCTAATGGAGAAGTTGCAGCCTAAATGCTTGATCAATAGTAGAAGTACATTGACGAAAGCCAGCTTGCACTGGGGTTATGATCTCATTAGCCTCTATCCATTCCTGTAATCTTCCAAGAATAGTTTTACAGAAAAGCTTTTGCACCGTATCAATCAAGCTGATCGGCCTATAGATAGATGGCAGCATGAGTGAATCTTTTTTTTAGATAGGAATCAATTCAGCCCCTTTCCAGGACTGCGGAATGGGCATTCTTTTCATAATTGCATTTAAAAGTAACATAAAGTAAGGACTCCAGACCTTAATTTCTGCCAGAAAAAGATCCCCAGGAATTTTGTGAGGATCGGGTGCATTTTTAGGGACAGTTTTTTTAATGGCTGAACATACTTCCTGAATCTTAAAAGCTAGATAACCACCATTATGACATGCTACCTGTGCGCCTAATTTAACCTGACTGCTATTCTCAGGAGGGGAGACAGGAGTTCCTTCCAGCTTGGCATACAAGGTTGCAAAATGTGCATTCCAACTATCGGCTGAGATGTTATTACCTATTGCAGGAATGCCTTCGGCAATCCCTGCAGACACAATATTCTAAAAATAAATATGATCATTACACTTTAAGGCTTTAGGTAGAGCCTTCCATCTGCCCTGGTCCCACTCTCTTTTGGCAGTGAGAACAGCTTTTTATAGACTGCTCTCATAGTTATAATCTGGTCTTTATCTTGTGACATAATTAATTTAATCAGTGCATGTTTTGCCTTCCTACATTGCTCATTAAACTAAGAAGGTGGATTACTTCTGGTCCCCAATTTCTTTAGCTTCTGTATACATTGTTTTGTTTAAGATGATTAAATAAATGCGTATGAACCTCACTAATCTTCTCCAGTGAATCTGTAATGCCCAAGGGGGAGTATAGATTGTATAAATCAAGACTGCTCCCTACCAGCTGATAAATAGCTGTTAGTGTTTCTTGTGAGCATGCAATTGCATTCCATTTGATGCCCGTTGGAGCCTACAATCCAAATGGTCCTGACTAGTGGCTATAGTCTTACAGCTTGGGAGATCTAAATCCAGAGCCAAAGCATTATGATCAATATCATGCCTTCTTACTATTTTCATAGTCGTGACAAAAGAGCAGAGTCTATCATCAACTAATACATAATCAATTAGTCTAGAACTCTGGTTACGCTTGAAGGTGGGCTTCTCCTCCTTATCTGATAGGGTTCTCTCATTACAAGCACGGACAGTTTGATTTAACGTTAAGGCAAATATCTGAACAGCGATTGGCAACCCTTTTCTAATGGGATGGAAGGTCAAGTCTGGAATACTCCAAACCCTGTCCATATGTGACAGGTCATTTGAACTTGCAACTAAAGGCTCAAACTGACAGTTAAAATAGCAGCCTCCAATTTTATAAGCCACCTTCGATAGAGCTGCCATATGCGCGGTGAGTTTCTCCACAGTTGACGATTACTGCCCATTACCCGTGGGTCTCGAATATACATTGTAAACCAATACTTCTAATTTAGATGGGAATGTATGTTTCATACAAAGAATATCATCTGATGCTACGTCTACCATCTTCACAGAACCAACAAGATGTGAGCCTACCAACATGGATAATCCCCTCCGACAGTAGCTTCTTTACTTTAAACACAGAAGCCAGCTCTTTGCACTTTTTTTAGATAACCATGATTCTTGAAAAAGGCAAACATCAAATTGATCAATGAAACTGCCCCAGTCAGTGCAATCGAGTTTCGATCCAAGGCTGGCCACATTCCATGAGACCACTCTCACTATAAGATTGTTTTGTGCTACTCCCGGAATCTCTTTGGTTACTTCTCGATTTTGTGCCACTTCCTGGGAACCTCCCTCCACAGAAGCCCACCCTTCTGCCTCCTCACAATTACTGATGATACTAGCTCAAGATATGCTTGCGTCATCAGGAGTGAAGTGTGTTTCAGCTATGTTGCCCCTACCGCTAGCCACTAACCCTGCTTGTTGACCTATAGAACACGGGGCGGGATCTACTACAGTTACTCCCTGAGGACCAACTTGGAAGATACCAGCAGACCCATGCTGAAACTGAGTTTGGATCAAACCTTTCCCTTGGTGACGGGATAGTGGATCCTGATTTCCGCTATCTGGGCCCATGTACCTGACTTTGCGAGTTCCATCAAAGCCACCGTCCTCCATAGGAACTGGGATACTACAAAATAAGAGGGGTGCGGAGAATAAATCTGGAATTCCATACTAGCATACCTAGAGAGTTTGTAAAAATAGCCCAGGGGAAACAAGGCAATATTCGACCCCCGCTGCTGCCTAGACCCATCATCTAGTAAAAAAGTCTTTGGACCAGATTGGGGTCTCTAAAATTAATATGAACACAAAACGATCAATCCGACCCTTCCCAATCCACCTTACTCTGCGTGTCAGAATTATATTTTGGGCTAACGAGTTTGGGAAGCCCTTGTTTTTCATTAGCTGATGTAGACATTTGTTGGTCAACTCCTCCTGTGTTTCCCTTTGGCCCTCACGCAGTTCCGGAACACCTGACAAAATTGGCACATATGGGCAGGAAGCTGGTGGTAAATTAATAATTGGGGGTTTAAGTTGCTCCTCTGTACTCTCCAACCCCAGACTCCCATGTCCACTTTTCTTACTTATCCATGATGAAGATTCTCAGTCACAGGTTTCCAAAAGACAATGGATTCGGTCTGAGTGCTGTGGATGCTATGTTTGGGGGGACAGTCAATGATGTTGCCGAGGCAGAAACCCTTTGTTCACACACTGAATGAGACCATTCACGGTCGAAACAGGATTGTTTGAAACAGTGATAGAGCGTTCCGTACAGATAATTTTACTCGTATCTTGGAAGCTCTTTAGGCTGATGAATCTTTTGGCTAAGTGGGACCCTCTCCACCCTTTATCAGTCAATTTAATCAAATCAATAATCAATAACGAACATAAGCAATGCCCTGATCAACATAACACTTAACAATTAATCCAGAATACATTTCGGCGAACCCTGACCTTTCAGTCAGAAATAACCACACCAGTTTATTCAAAGTTAGTGAATTTATTTCCCTATATTAACAAAGCTAGCACAATATAGATGTGTCTCAACACCAAATGATAAACATATATGAACATTAATAGCTGTCCATAACTGCGAAACAGGTGCAATCTATGCAGCATTTGAATAACAAGGCATTCGATAATAGCAATGCAAATCACTAGAACTATAATCTGTAATGAGCTAATTGCATACATTTAGTCAGCATAACAAGGTCTCAAATTGCATCGTGCAACAAAAGGAATCCTCATCTAACCTCAAATTAGCATCGGCATGTGGGACTTCATGCAAAAACAATTTAGCAACATAAATTTGGAAAACTCCTAACTAGGGATCTTGTCAAAATCAGCAGTTGGTTACCTAAAAGAAACACAATGCAATTTTACAATTTCCTTTCATATTTACCAATTACGATCAGCATACAAGGAAGTCTTCGTCTCACAGGTACCGTTTCTCAATCGGCATGGGACGGGGCAAAGGGGCAGGGTGGACGGGGCAATTGCCTCACGGCGGCAAGATAAACTACTACTTCATGCAAAGGGACAAATCAAAGTTAAAGTCTCTAGGGTAAGAATCATTTAAAGTCTCTTTCTCTCGATTAGAGAAAGCATCAAAGTCTCTTTCAAAATGGCGTCGCAGCAAGGTGGGCCATATTAGCTGCAATGTCCTGCAAAATGGCGGGTATCGGGCTGGTAATGGCAAGAATGGCTGCTTTCTTCTCGTGCACCTGGTTTAAATAGACAACAGTTCAAATCCAGTAGGGTCTTCCATTGGAGGGTTCATAGGTTGGCTTCAAATTGTCCAATCAAAAACAACAGTTCTCAAGCTTTTACTTAAGCATACATTATCCTTGGAGACGGGTACGCAAGTTGCAACATTTTATACCAATTAACTCATTTTCAGAGCTTCCATTGTCCGCACCTGCAGATTGACCTTGGAGCAAAGAGAAAAATGCCGGGCTGGCACGAAACCTTAAGATAAGCATGTGAACGATCTCAGTGGAAAAGTACAGCTTCAAGCAGAAATACACGTTTAATAGCACATTGGAAAAAATACGAGCATCTAAATCGTGAGACCAGGCTACTAGGCCGAAGCCTCCACTAAAGTTAGGCTAAGCTAAAGCATTTCAAACAAGCAAATCATAGCACACGTTTACGATTATGTCGGATTAGTGCAATTCTAATACATCACGTTATATAAAGCACGCTTATAAATGTTGGCAAACTACTCTAAGGGCACATTTTGTCCCCGTACAATCTTTATTAGTTCGGTTAAAGTCACACATGATTATTGCAGCACTACGTTTATGCGTCAAATAAATGTAAAACCTTCATTTCAGCTTCATCAATCCCTCCTCTGATGACTACTTGTCATCACACCAAATCATGACCACAAATTTTATTCCATTAAAATTCTGTCAGTTCTCTTTTCCTTTTAATTCCCCTAGTTTTCGCTTTGTATTCTTCTGCCATTCTTTTCATCATTTTCTCTTCCTTCCTTCTTTTAATTCTTTTCATAATCATTATTATTCCCCTTTTTATTCCCCAAATTCCAAATATACAAATCAGTACTATTAAAATTCCCTGTATTATTTTTAGTAATATTCCATTCCAAATTCCCCCAATCCAATTTCCCACTGAAGCAAGTCCTTTTCCAACCTTCTCCCACACTCCTGGTTCTTTCAATTCCTTCAAGTCTGCACTCTCCTTTGTTAGATTAGCAAGCATAGTTTTAATTTTCACACTATTATCTGGAATATACGTGCAACAGTGGCGCGCACCAAGCATTTTGCAAACGCCGCCATCCTTTGCTAAAAGAATGTCTAAGGCAAGCCTGTTTTGAAGAGTCATAGCTCTTTCCGCTGCAAGTTCAGCATCTATCAGTATTATAGCACCTGAAAACTTTGTCAACATGTTATCCACTATAGTAGACAACTTTCTTATTTTGATGGAATTCAGCACAACTCCCAACGAAGGAATCATGGCTCCAAATATATCTCCTACCACAGCAGCTGCGGTTTCACTTTTCTGGATACGATGGGATCCAGATGTCTTTGGAATCATCGATAGGTCATCCAGTTGATAAACCTTTGGGAACACTATACCCAAATAACATCTTCCCCACCATCCCTTTGGAAGACGATAATAGGCATTATACCCACACATGTAATATACACCTGGAATGACAGGGTCAAGTCCGTTCATCATGAATGTCCATTTGGCCTTAAAGATAAACGTATGTTTACACTCACTCGCTCCTACGAAAATGTTGTCATAATAAGATTCACCTCGATATATACAAAATTTCCCTACATGCCAAGCATCTAAAGCAATTCTCCCTTGTGTCTTTATTGCGGCAAAATCATAATTATCTACTGAAGTCCTCTTATGTAGTTCTTTTTCTAATTTCGCATTCATTTGTGCCCTTCTATCATCTGTGCGATCTAAAAAGCTTATTTCTACTGCAGAGAGCGAGCAGGTAAGGTTTTCCCTATGAGCGTGAGCCGTTTCAAAAGGTTGCATTGGCTCAAAAAATTCCCTCATTATTTTAGCATCCCAATCTTTAGCAATCTGGCTTAGCTGCGCTATTATAGGAACATATGCAAAGGTAACATCATAATTCGAGTAAAAATACTGTATGTTAGTTTGACCATAAAATCTAGACATTACTATACTACATGTAATCCCGTATGTAAGAGGCATGTGGTGATAAGTCACCCCTTCCTTTACTGATGTCGGTATCTGTGTACACACATAACAATCCTTCGCATCCATAGTCTCAACATATTCTGTTAGCAAGCGATAGAAAACATTATACGAAAGTTCTTTCTTATCATGCAAGTGTCTCTCATCTAATTCTAGTCTTTTCAATGCAGTTAGTTCGGTGACAGTAACAGGAGCAAAAGTAGAAGCATCAATTCTCTCATTCTCACCCTTTCCATGCATTCCAAGCACAATTGCCATTATTATTAGTACACATGCAATTACCAAGCCTATACACACATATTTACAATATTTCTTTCTACTGTTTTGCGTCATGATCTGTATAGAATCAGAGAGCTAGAAGCACCTATAAAGAAACTATTTAGCAATTCAGTTACAAAGCTGAACGAGCGCAATGTTCACACAGTTTTCTTCAAGAGGCCAGTCATTTATCGGTTAGCAGCATTTGTCTCAATTCGGCAATAACTCAGTCTTTTATCAGTTCAGCAAGTGTCTTATCCTGTTTAGCAATGTCTCAGCTGGTTGTTTGTATCACGTTAGATTGTAGCAAGCAATGTCATTTATCACCCTTTCAATCAACAGAGTCCATAAAACTTTTCTTTTCTATTGGTATCTCTTCTTCTTCGTTTTCGAGGCTAAGAGATACAAATTCGTCAGTCCAATCGTCATTGACTGCATAGGCCCATTCTGGACCGGAATATCTCCTGTTTGGTCTCCTTTTCCTTTTCAGTTTTGCCTCTCTTTTCGATTCTGTCTCACTGGTGCTTTCCTCTTTGGCCAAGTCTTTTCCTTCACTTGAGGATGGTACCACGACAGTCACTTCCTTTCTTTTCTCTTTCACTTTTGGCCTTTCTCCGTCGTTCAAACTTTCTTTAGTCCTTTGTTTTATTGGTGATATACTTAGTCTCCTCTTTGCACCACGTCCATTTGATGGACCTGCGATCTTTTCTGTGGAAGCTTGAACTGTTTCGTTCCGTTCTACCTTGTCCCCTCCTTCTGGGGAATCAATCACGTTCTCTTTTTCTTTTTCTGTATCGCCTGCTTCTGGGAAAGCCCTCCTCTGATCAGGCTCTCCTGCCTTTTCACCTCTTTCGAGCCCTTCGTCACCGTTACTTTCTTCAGATTCTTTATCACTTTCAGCTGCTTCAGGCTCTTTGTCACCTTCAGCTGCTTCAGGCTTTTTGCTACCCTCAGCTGCTTCAGGTTCTTTGTCACCTTCAGCTGCTTCGTCGCTGTCTGAGGTTTCTCCTTGGTCTTCCCCAAGTGAGTCTGTTGCTTCGTCCTCAGAGAATATCTCTCTCTCTTCCGTTCCTGCCTGTTCGCTTTCAGTTTGGTTTTGCTCTGTCTCAGCGCTCAGCACTGTTTTATCAGGCACTGGCAGTTTCAGCGCTTCAACTTCCTCATCTGTGGGACACAACACTTTCTTTGTGTGACTGGCGTGAATCCAGTTGGGAACCCCCGCACACTTCACAGCGGTAGTTGTTGTCAGGATCACTTGGAAAGGGCCTTTCCAACGGGGTTCCAGACACGACTTCCTCACGTGCTTCTTTACCACGACCCAGTCACCTGCTTTCAGTGCGTGTCCTGGACCTTGGATCGGTGGCAAGGTGGTTGCTTCCACCTGGTGAGAGAAAGAGCGAACCACGTCAGCCAGACCCTTGCAGTAGTCTAACACCATATCATCTGTAATATTCAAAAGCGCGTTTGCGGGAACTGCAGGAAGTCTCATAGCCCTGCCCATGAGAATTTCGTGCGGAGACAATCCAGTCTTTCTATCAGGGGTGTTTCTCATTGACATTAGCACCAAGGGCAATGCGTCAGGCCATTTCAAATTTGTCGATGCACATATTTTCGCCATTCTTGATTTCTGTGTACCATTCATCTGCTCCACCAGTCCTGATGCTTCAGGGCGATAGCTACAATGCAGTTTTTGCTCAATGTTCAGCGCTTCGCAAAGTAACTTTATCACCTCGTTATTGAAGTGACTTCCCCTATCTGATTCTAAAGAGATCGGGAATCCGAAACGTGGTATCAACTCTCTCAACAACAGCTTTGCAACTGTAAGGCTGTCATTTCTACGTGTGGGGTATGCCTCAATCCAGTGACTAAAAATGCACACAATCACCAACACATACTTTAGACCTCCATGCACAGGCATCTCAATGAAGTCCATCTGCATCCTACTAAATGGGCCACTGGCCCTGCCAATGTGGCTCGCGTTCACAACTGTTCCCTTTCCTGGGTTCATCTGCTGGCAAGTGACACATCGATGGCAAACTGCTTCTGCAGCTTGACGAAATCTGGGGTTAAACCAATCAGTTTTGAACAATCTTATCATGGCATCTCTCCCTAGGTGAGCTTGCCCATGATAGAACCGCGCAAGCTGTGATAAGAGACCATTTGGCAAAACAAATTTTCCCTCATTTGAAACCCATAACTCGTCTGGTCTCTTTATACATTGTGATTTAATCCAGGAGTCTCTTTCATCCTCCCTGACGCTATTCTGTAATGCTTTTAATTCATCTATTGTATCTACGACCTTCAAGGCAAATGCTTCAGCTGGTTCGAGTTCTGGTTCACTTATCGAATTCCATTCATCTCTGAGTAGTATACAGTTCAAGGCACAAAATCTTGCGACTTGATCCGCATATGCATTTCCCAGAGAAACATAGTCCTGTCCTTTTGTATGAGCACTACACTTTACCACTGCAACTTCGGCTGGCATTTGAATGGCGTGTAACAATTCCCTTATTCTCTCCCCGTTTTTCACTGGGGATCCTGAAGAAGTCAGGAAACCTCTCTGTGACCATAGTTGTCCAAAGTCGTGCACAATCCCAAACCTGTACTGACTATCAGTGTAAATGGTGACTTTCATCAATGCAGACAGTTGACATGCTCTTGTGAGGGCTACAAGTTCTGCTACTTGTGCAGAATAGACTCCTTGAAGCCAGGACGCTTCTAAGACACCTGTTACAGTACATACAGCATATCCTGCTTTCAAAATTCCCATCCCATCTCTTAGACATGAACCATCAACGAAAACAATTTGGTCATTTTCATCAAGCTTAGTATCCTTAATGTCAGGTCGAGGTTTTGTGCAAAATTCAGTCACCTGAAGGCAGTCATGCTCGACGTCTTCAGCGTTCTCAATTTCAGCATTTTCACCGGGAAGCAAGGTTGCTGGATTCAACGTAGTGCACCTTTTCAGCTGCACGTTCGGTGAGCCCAGAATTATCGTTTCATACCTTGTGAGTCTTGCTCCAGTCATGTGTTGCGTTCGGGAGCGGGTCAAAAGTATCTCAACTGAGTGAGGGACCATAACTGTTACTGGGTGTCCCATCACTATTCCTTCACTCTGAGTGAGGCTGATACCAACTGCTGCTACGGCGCGCAAACACCCTGGAAGTGCTGCTGCGACCGGATCCAAAGTAGCTGAAAAATACGCTACTGGTCTGTTTATGCCACCGTGGGCTTGAGTCAAGACAGACAAAGAACATGCATCACGTTCATGACAAAACAATGTGAAAGGCTTTGTGTAATCAGGCATACCTAAAGCTGGAGCCCTGCACATGCATTCTTTCAATTCAATAAAAGCATCCATCTCATCTCCTTTCAGCTCAATTTGATCCAAGGCATCCTTCTGGGTCAGCTTCAGTAAAGGCTTTGCTAGAGTTGAGAAGTTGGGAAATCCACTGACGACAGTAACCCACCATTCCCAAAAACTTCCTCACCTCCCTCCTTGTCTTTGGTGGACTCATTTGAAGTACACTCGTTATTCTTTCCTTCATTATTCTCCGTGACCCTTTCTCTATCTGATGACCCAAGTATTTCACTTTCTTCTGACAGAACTGCAATTTGGAAGGAGACACCTTGTGTCCATTCCTTCCCAAATGGTTCAACAGAGCAATGGTATCGGCTGTGCAGCCACTTTCTGTCTTTGATGCAATCAGTAAGTCATCGATGTACTGTACTAGGGTTGACTCGAATGGCAATTCTAATGCTTCCAAGTCCTTCTTTAGAATCTGGTTGAATATTGACGGTGACTCAGAAAACCCTTGAGGAATTCGACACCAACTGTACACTCTGTCTAGGAATTTGAAACAAAAGAGAAATTGGCTGTCCTCATGAAGAGGCACCGAAAAGAATGCTTGTGACAAGTCGATAACTGAGAACCACTCGGCATCGCAAGGGACTTGAAACATTATCACAGCTGGGTTTGGTACGACAGGGCAGCATTTGACTATGATGTCATTTATTTTCCTCAAGTCCTGCACTAGTCGGACCTTTCCACTCGGCTTTATTAGTCCCATGATTGGTGAATTACATGGACTGCTTAACACTTCTTTCAGTACTCCCTGTTTTACAAATTCGTCTATGAGTTGGGCAACTTTCATAAGGGTGTCTTGTGCCATGTGGTATTGTGGGGTCTGGGGAAAGGTTGCATTGGGTTTTACAGTCACTTTCACTGGTTCCACTCCTTTCATCAATCCCACCTCTTTCCCTGTCATATCCCACACTTCCTTTCCGACTGTTTCCCGTAATTCAGCTGGAATATCTTCTTCAGTTATCATCGGGAAAAGACAAATGAGAGGATACTCTTCATCGACAGTTTCCATCTCATCCCCCTCTACACTGTCCTCTTCTTCTCCATCACTGCTCGTCTGAATTTTAATTCCCTCGTTCGAACACATAATCGAACAACCCAATTTGCACAATAGGTCTCTCCCTAACAGTGCTATCGGGCTTGAGTCACATACCACAAATTTGTGTAACCCTTGATAGTTACCAATGCTGACTGGTACCGGATCTGTGATTGGGTTTGTCAGGTGCCTGTTTGCTACTCCTACCACTTGAACTGTCCTTCCTGAGAGTGGCAAATTTGGTACTTCAATGCTCTTAACAGTTGAACGTGTGGCTCCCGTGTCAACCAAGAATGAGACACGATGACCCATTACTCTTCCCTCCACGTACGGACCCTTTTGATCAACTTCCAAGGATGCTGCAAGCACACAATCTCCTTCCTCTCCTGAACTTTCACTCTCCCATACATTGTTTATTCCACTCTCACTGTGTAATGGGAACTGTTGTACGGTGCCATTTGTATTCATTACCTGACCCGAAACCTGTGGAGGAACCATCACTTGCTGCTGACTCATTGGTGCCAAAGGTATTTGCATTTGCTGATTAGGTACCATGGGAAACTGCTGTTGCATTGGCTGCATTTGCGTCATCTGCATACGTGGCATCTGCATCTGCTGCGGCTGCATGGGCTGTAATCCCTGCAGCTGATTTATGGTCTGAAAATTTGGGTTTGGACCTCTCATTTTCGGTCCCCTCATTGTCTGAAATGCATTGACATCATTGTTTTGCTGACCAACACCTGCACCTTCCTGCACCACCATCGGGCACTCGCGTTTCCAATGACCGACGATTCCGCACACGTGGCACGGCATCACCTTTTTCAATGCCTGCACACCATTCGGAATCACAACAGTGTTCAAATCCGGACCATTATTCGCAAAACCTCCTCTGCCTCTGCCTCTCGCCTGTGGCTGAAATGCCATATTTCCCTGCAACTGCGGCTACGGTTGCGGTACCTGTTGTTGGAACCCTTGCAACCCTTGCAAACCTTGCAGACCTGTCTGAGCTGCTTTAAGCTGCATCATCATCACTTTCTCTTTCAACCTTTTCTGTTTCACTTCAATTTCGTCGCTACAGTATTTCGCATAATTCAATACTTCATCAATAGGTTTCGACTGCCAACAAATCAAATGCGACTTTATCATCTGACTTATCTCTGGTCTCAGCCCTTCCACAAATCTAAACACAAAATGAAGCATGTCCTTCGCCTCTATTGTTTCCGTGCCACTGTAGTTCTTGAACGCTTTCAACAACCTCTCATAGTAACTATGAATCGACTCTTTAGCTTCTTGGGCAGTTCGATCAATCTTCTGCCAATCCACATTTTTCGCGGCAACCTTCGTCTTCAAATGCTCAATCACCTTATAGTACAAGCTCATCACCATAGGTGATGGTGCACCCGTATCCCTGTCTCTCTCTGGTTCACTTGTCGGCCAACCCACAGCTCTTTTGCAATCCTCCCACAAGTCTGCCGGAACCACAATCTCAAAGAGAGTATTCAGGTCTTCCCAGAGACATTTTGCAAGCTTCACAAACCTGTCAGTCTGTTGATACCATTCAATCGGTTTCTCTCTCAGTTTGGGAAAATCATCCGTAAAAGACTGAATGTCGCTTCTATGCCATGGTACATGTATTAACTTTCCCCCTGCTGTCTCCCTCATTGGTAACATGGTTACTGCATCACTACTCTGTGGTCTTTTCTCGTTTAGCTCTTGGACACTGTCTTTCCTCTTTTCCTTTCTCCTTACCCATCTGCTTTCCCATTTGTCTAAGCACCTCCATACTTGTGCACTCTGCAACAATTCTCTAAGGTGCGCCTTCATGCCTGCTGACCTCATGTGTTCAAAATCTGTGGTCCCGAAATCCAACCTGTAGCTCCTGCTCAAGTGTTTTGTCTTGTCTATGTCAACCCCGTTTTTGTCAGCTATTTCCTGCAAGCTTTTATGTACCTTGTTCACTTCTCTCGTAATCCTGGGACATAGATACCTCAGCTCTTCTTCCGAGTAGGACTCTAACCTATTCACACCCATAGTCCCTTCCACCAATTCTTGTGCTTCCATGTTCAACCTGACCCTATTCAGATAGTCTTCTCCCTTCCCACTGGCTGAGCTTTGTGTGGAATTCAGACTGTTGAACCACTGTGTCAGCTGTTGCGCCTTCAACCCCATCAGTGTAGCATTCACATCGACTGCCGTTGATGGTTGCGGCAACTTTTCAGTGTTCGATGTCAGAGGTATTATCAGTGGGGGGCTCGACCTCACCACTGCCGACTGAGCACATATGGGACTAAACTCCATCAAGGACCCAGATCCGGTTGGCTGAGCCGCTATTGGAGTTATCCCTGGAGTGTTTTCTATGCACCTCCTTTCTGTCCCACTCTGCAGCATTGATCCCTGACCGCTCATTCCTAAGTTAGGCTGACTGTACAAAGGTACCGGCGGACCTACAGTAATGGGTAGTGATATCGCATCTGGGTTCTGCGCATTCCCCATGTTCTGAGACATGTTCATTCCCACACTATGGGTCATCATTGCCGGCATGCCCATCTGACTCCCCGTCATTTGAGCATGTGCGTTTCCCCCCTGCATCTGCTTTTGAGGCATCAAAAACTGGGTTGATTCAGCTTGTGCCATTGTTGGGTGGTGACCATTCTGTCCTCCCATTACGGCTGGATCTAGAATCATTCCCGTACTATTGTCACTGCTGTAGTACCTTGGGGCCTGTGGCTGATAATTTTCTGCCGGTTTCAACATGGGCACATCTGGATATATTCTCCTAACCTGCGGTATCTGTGGGGTGAACAGTAAACTCGGGTCCTTAGACCCCGATGATGCTCCTGAACTCTGAGTTTCACTGTTCTGTACCGGTGCCGGAGGGGCAGAGCTGGTACTTGGACCTTGTCCACTCTCTGCATAAGGTGGTGGACGGTCGTTCAGCAATTGCATGATTAACTCCTCATCCTCTAACTCCTCTTCTCTTCTCAACTTTTCCTCGTCCTCTCTATCTTTGGAACACCTCCTGTTTGTCTTACAGGTAGCTTTCTTACCTGTCTCCTCTTCTTCCTTAGTAATTGCGGGAAACAATTTTATCCCCTGCAATACATCTGACCTCCACACCTTCTGTGCATTATCCCACCTAGCGTCCGCTAGTGTCTTTTCTACCTTCCTTATTCTAGTCTCGAACTTATTTTGCTGCTGCTGTCTAGCCATTAGTTCCCAAATTGCTAGAGCCTCAAACTGTGCTGGCCTTGGAGGTACCTTCATGTCGTACATCGCGAATCTCAAATTCTCTAGGATCCTTATATTGAATGTCCCATGGACCGGGAACGCTACGCTCCCATGTTTCTCTGTCAGCTTGTGCCATTGCTTTAGCCAAAGGCACGGAGCTACCCCCTTTTCCTCCATTACAATGTAAGCTGGTGTGCCTTCGGGCGGCGTCTCCTCTCCTACGCTCGCTTTAATGTAAGACTCCCCCTTCATCGCACTCTTTAATGCTTTAAAAAATTTCATTTTTCTCGCCTTTTATTTCACAAAGTTTGTAATCAATAAGTGACTTTAATTCCCGGAATACTCTTCGCTTGCCTTTCCCCTTCCAATCGAGCCCCACGGACTGCGTCCAATCCGTGCGCGACCCTTCTCTACAACCAACCTATCCCAGCGCGGCTCCTAGTGACGTCACACTTACACACACTGCGGCTGACAAAGCCTCGCGGCTAGTCCTCCTTCACTCAGCTCCTCTCGTAACAACTTCTTGCATGTATCGCGAGCTACCAAAAAAATAATAATAAAACAGATCTGTCGGTTTACTACAGGAGGGGTAACACAATCGCTTCAGGACCTTAGGGATTTTTCACTAGCCTCGGCAGTTATTCCATCTTTCTCGGTCCCCACGTTCGCAAGCAGATCCGACCCGCAGACTGCTCTCAACTTGTCAGTGATCTATTCCAGTGCACTTAGAATTTTGTCAAAGCCCGAAGTCGAAGTTTCTTTCACTCCCTTAACACACGTACCGACTCGTTGACCACGCCCGATCAACCTACTAAACCGACCAGACCACAAAATAAACAAGTGTCTCATACACTTTTCAACATACTCCGGAGTCTCTTGACCTCGCAGGGCCCGTCTCAACAACAACAACCACGTGGACCTTTTTATGCACGAAGCGCCACATGCACATGAAGTTCGACGACTTCCCTACTCTCACATTCGGAGTCGCACCTCCGCTATTTCTATGAAGCTCGACGACTTCCCTACTTCTACACTCGGAGTCGCACCTCCGCTATCCTCTAAAATCCTCGCAACCTTTTTCACACAATCTGCGGCAATAAGCTGTGCAAGCGCAAAATCCTAACTTCACTCATACCATCACTAGTACCGCCAACGCTGATCTCACACCTCCATTCTCTTCATTCGCAAGCTCCGAGATCCCGGGAAAGTCGCGGGGACTTAGCCCATCATCATTTTCTCAATCTGTTTTATCCAAGAAAAATCTAATTCAACTTCTCGAGTGGGGTCTCAAAGGGCGTAATCGTTAATTCAACACCATATACTTTAACAGTACGGAGTCCCAAAAGGCGAAACCGTCCTCTGCTACCATCTACTGATAGAGCGTTCCGTACAGATAATTTTACTCGTATCTTGGAAGCTCTTTAGGCCGATGAATCTTTTGGCTAAGTGGGACCCTCTCCACCCTTTATCAGTCAATTTAATCAAATCAATAATCAATAACGAACATAAGCAATGCCCTGATCAACATAACACTTAACAATTAATCCAGAATACATTTCGGCGAACCCTGACCTTTCAGTCAGAAATAACCACACCAGTTTATTCAAAGTTAGTGAATTTATTTCCCTATATTAACAAAGCTAGCACAATATAGATGTGTCTCAACACCAAATGATAAACATATATGAACATTAATAGCTGTCCATAACGGCGAAACAGGTGCAATCTATGCAGCATTTGAATAACAAGGCATTCGATAATAGCAATGCAAATCACTAGAACTATAATCTGTAATGAGATAATTGCATACATTTAGTCAGCATAACAAGGTCTCAAATTGCATTGTGCAACAAAAGGAATCCTCATCTAACCTCAAATTAGCATCGGCATGTGGGACTTCATGCAAAAACAATTAAGCAACATAAATTTGGAAAACTCCTAACTAGGGATCTTGTCAAAATCAGCAGTTGGTTACCTAAAAGAAACACAATGCAATTTTACAATTTCCTTTCATATTTACCAATTACGATCAGCATACAAGGAAGTCTTCATCTCACAGGTACCGTTTCTCAATCGGCATGGGACGGGGCAAAGGGGCAGGGTGGACGGGGCAATTGCCTCACGGCGGCAAGATAAACTACTACTTCATGCAAAGGGACAAATCAAAGTTAAAGTCTCTAGGGTAAGAATCATTTAAAGTCTCTTTCTCTCGATTAGAGAAAGCATCAAAGTCTCTTTCAAAATGGCGTCGCAGCAAGGTGGGCCATATTAGCTGCAATGTCCTGCAAAATGGCGGGTATCGGGCTGGTAATGGCAAGAATGGCTGCTTTCTTCTCGTGCACCTGGTTTAAATAGACAACAGTTCAAATCCAGTAGGGTCTTCCATTGGAGGGTTCATAGGTTGGCTTCAAATTGTCCAATCAAAAACAACAGTTCTCAAGCTTTTACTTAAGCATACATTATCCTTGGAGACGGGTACGCAAGTTGCAACATTTTATACCAATTAACTCATTTTCAGAGCTTCCATTGTCCGCACCTGCAGATTGACCTTGGAGCAAAGAGAAAAATGCCGGGCTGGCACGAAACCTTAAGATAAGCATGTGAACGATCTCAGTGGAAAAGTACAGCTTCAAGCAGAAATACACGTTTAATAGCACATTGGAAAAAATACGAGCATCTAAATCGTGAGACCAGGCTACTAGGCCGAAGCCTCCACTAAAGTTAGGCTAAGCTAAAGCATTTCAAACAAGCAAATCATAGCACACGTTTACTATTATGTCGGATTAGTGCAATTCTAATACATCACGTTATATAAAGCACGCTTATAAATGTTGGCAAACTACTCTAAGGGCACATTTTGTCCCCGTACAATCTTTATTAGTTCGGTTAAAGTCACACATGATTATTGCAGCACTACGTTTATGCGTCAAATAAATGTAAAACCTTCATTTCAGCTTCATCAACAGCATCACCACCTCCCGGTGCCCTCTGTCGTTGTGATTGTACTTTTATAAAGTCCATGCAAGTTTGCTTAAATGTTGCGAGATGGGTCAATACAGGTGTAAGTTCCGAGGTCACTATCGATCTCCTTTTTCAGTAATATCCGCCACAATCTTATCTATCTAACCTGGCTGTAGGCCAGTATCCTCTTCTGTACGAGCAGTTGCTGGAATGGAGGGAATAACTTGCCCAGAATGAGTGGATGATATTTTAGGCAGTACTCCTCACTTATTTTTAAATGCTCTGTACAACCCTTCTCTTTTTTTTCATAGTATGTGAGGATTCCACGGTACTAGTCTGAGGGGAGCAAACTCCATTTGAGATGCCGGGCATAGAATCTACTGCCTCAATATCTCCAATGGACCCCCTAACGTCATCCACTCGCTTGTCTGGGGCGACTTCAGAGACCCTGGGACTTAACGCTGCCATCAATTGCGCCCCCCGTGTCCAAGGAAAGGTGCCTCTCCGCCAATTCTATTTCTGTTGTCAATACCCCAAGTGCTTTCTGCGACATTCTGTCTGTAGAGGTTGGTTTCGGAGGGGTGGTGGTGGACTGAGGTCCCCAGGAGATTTCCGATTTTCCATTTGACTTGCTGTAATGTACACTAATCATGTCAGAAATGAAAATACGAAAAGATTCATTAGACCAACCAGGCGCTTTACTCATTGTCGCTGTATTAAGCCCGAGTCCCAGCAAAATGTAATGCCCTGCGATAACCACCAGTCTACACCTCGCTCGTCATATGACGGGCTCTACTGTCTACAACAAAGGCAATAAAGACATTTAAAAAAGGCAGGTTCCCCTGGTGACACGCACCGCGGGAGATGACTGCTTTTAAGCGCGCCATGGGCTTCCTCACACTGGGGCAGTAAAGTGTATCCTGGGACAGGTAGTCTCGTAATGGCAGGCAGGCTCCCCTGATGATCCCTGCTACGTGAGATGACAGCGCATTTAAGTGCTGCGCGGGCTTCAAGGCAGCAGGGTTGGCCCCGCCTCACAGTGGGGCAGTAAAGTGCAGGCTGGGATGGGGATTCCCGTAATAGCAGGCAGGCTCCCGTCGTGACCCCATTTCAAAGAAGCAGAACCCCAACATAAAATGTCAAAGACCCAGACACTAAATTACATTTTGTATATGGAAGAGGACTGTATGTAGAAGAGTCTTAGACCCCATAACTTTGTCATCTGCCGAGCATCCAGCAGAGCTGTTTTTTTAAAACACATTTTATTGATTTTTCAAATAATACAAATCAACAAACATTGACAAATGATGGGGTAAAAATACTTGTTGCAATTGTCAGCAGGGATGCAAGATCTTACCCTCCAACTCTCATCACCAAATAAGCCACCCCACCCCCGAGTCGGCATACCTGCTCTCTCGGTAGTTGTGTTGGTGGGCACATGAGGACCTCCTATTATCCAAAAATTCCCTGGGATCAGCTCACATTTGGTAGTGGTTATGGGTCAGTACTGTCGCCCGGCCAGGGGTGGCGGGGGGCTAGGGCGCTGTTAGCAGCTGGGTTGCAAAATGGAAGGACCTCTGTGAGGGGAGGCCAGGGGCGTCAGCGTTGGTGAAGACTGATCAGGGAGCTTAAGACTGACAACCAATACCTGCCATGCTTGTGCCGTCTCTAATTTGCCAATGCCCTCCCATGCTTCACGCAGCACCAGCGCTCCCTCACAATCTGCCAACCTTTCTAGTTCTTTGCGCCAGCGGGTAGGGTTCGGGCCCCTCAGGTATGTCCAGTTTCAGATAAGTTCTCGCTTAGCTAGTATTAACCCCAGGCCTTGAAATTTACTGGTTACTTTAGTTCTACGTGTGTAGGGAAAACAGTGAAGTAAGCAATGGCCTAGTGCTTTAGGGACCTACCTTTCAATCACTTCTGCCAGCAGGTGAGAGACCCCCCTCCCAGAATGGGGCTAAGCATGTGCATGAATATAGCATATGGTGGAAGTCTGCTCTCTTAGTGCTACATTTAGGGCAGGAGGCATCAGTGATCCCAAAGTGCCTGTTAATTTTATCGGGTAAGCCGTATGTAGAATGTAGAAGCTAATTAGATTGAATCGGGCATTCCTGGCCACCCTCGGGGTCCTCTCCAAAATCTTGTCCCAGGCATGTTCATGAATCTGGTACCCCAGGTCTGCCTCCCATCGCAATCTTAGTGCCTCTAACAGGCGCATCCTGTAAGCTTGGACATAACGGTAGAGACAAGAAACTGTCTTCTACGTGCCCGTGGAGATAGCCACATATTTACAACAAAGACGTTCCTTGAACTGAGACCCCTTCCCCATTTTCCAATGCCTGCGCAAAGTTGCCCTCGCTGAACCGTGTAATAAGAAATGGCCCCATGGTAAATCAAAGGCCGCTCGAAAGTCCTTGAATAGGAGCGGGGTTGAGTTCTGGAATAAGTAGCCCACCCTGCGTAGTCCCGCCACCACCCAGTCTGTACCCCGTCCCAAACACCTTGGTGGGGGAGTACCGCTAGCATCCTAAGCAGATGAGCTGGGGAATATGGGATCCTGGTGCGTGTTTTATGCAGGCATCGAGCCCAATACTTCTGGAGGGTCAGGTATTCCCAGGGGTCAGCCAGTACCCCACTATGCACCCTAAGCATTGTTTTCACCAAGTCTTCATATGATGGGACAAAGGGGCTCAGCCACTGTTCCTGCGCCTGCCTGCCCGCTATCCACTGAGTGAACCACTGGAGTTGGGCAGCCAGGTAGTATGATTCAAAATCAGGGACTGCTAGTCCCCCCTGGGAAGTCAGTCGCTGAAGCGTGGCCAGCGCCACCCGGTGGCACCCCCCTGCCCAAATGAAAGTCATTAGGGTGGAATTGAGGTCTTTAAAGAATGACTGTAGCACCCATAATGGGAGTGTCCCAAAAAGGTATAAGAACTGTAGTAGTACCATCATTTTCATAATGGCTACTCGCCCTGCCACCAATAGGGGGAGGGTCTTCCAAAAGCTTATACTGGATTTCACATTGCGGATCACAAGGCCGAAGTTTCCATCAAATAAGTCTGAGGCATCGTGGTAGATTTTCACCCCTAAATATGAGAGACAACAGGGCTCCCAAAGAGGGTCACCTGGGGTCCCAGGGGGCGCAACTCCAGTGGTTCCCAACCTGTGGTCTGGGGATCCCTGTGGGTCCGCAAAGCCTTCTCAGGGGGTCCGCGAGAGCCTAGAAAATTAAAAACTATTAACAAATATTGATAAATTCGGTCCCCAGCTTCCAGTAATGACTCAGGCGTGGGTCCCCGGATACCCATGATGATTCAGTGGGGGTCCCTGGGTTCCATTAATGTTAAAGTGGGGGTCCACAGAAATCAAAAGGTTGGGAACCACTGGTCTAATCTTTTGCCAATTTACCTTCAACCCTGAATGCGCATCAAAGATTCCTAGCAGATCCATGGCTCCTGGAAGGTATTCTTCTGTATCATGAAGAAATAGGAGTAAATCTTTTGCGTATAATGCTATTCTCTGCATGGATCCACCTGCCAGTATGCCTCTAAAGTAATCACCTATGTGGGCTAGGCTCGCAAGTGGCTCCACTGCTAGCACAAACAGGAGGGGGGCAATGGGGAAACCCTGTTGGGTACCTCGTCCTACCTCACAGATGTCTTAAATGATGTGGCCTGTGCGCACTCTGGCCGTTGGATTGGTGTAAAGGAGCTGCATCCAATTCACAAAGCAAATACCCAGCACTAAATGCAACATGACCCCATATAGGAATCCCCACTCTAGGCTGCCGAAGGCCTTCTCAAAGTTGACGGCTAATACCATCGCCTTCTCCCCATCATAGGAGGGAGCTTCCAAAATTGACAATAATCGGCGGACGTTAATGGCAGTTTTGCGATCCGGAATTAAACCTGCCTAGTCAGTGTAGATCAATGTTTGCATAAAGGGCAGCAGGCGAGTAGCCAGGATTTTACACAATATTTTATAGTCAACATTCAACATTGAGAAGGGTCGATATGCCTTAACATCAGTTGTTGGCATTCCAGGCTTCAAGAATGGGATTGCTATTGCTTCTCTGGTAGACCTTGGCAGGCCTCCTTCTTCTCTGGCTGCCTTATATAGCTCCACTAGTTTGGGGGCAAGTTCTGCGGCATATGTCGTATAGAACTCTGCCTGCAGACCATCTGATCCAGGGGGTTTGCCCCTTGCCATCCCTTTAATTGCCCCCAGAACTTCCGGAACAGTAATGTCTGTGCCCAGCCGGGTTGCCTCCTCTGGTGTGAAGCGAGGAAGAGTAAGCGAGTCAAGGAATCGCTGAAGCCCCTGGTCCTCTAATGGCTTGTGGCTCATGTATAGATTTCAATAGTATGTCAGAAAAGAGTCGTTGATGTCATTTTGCGAGTGCAGAAGGTCTCCTCCCACAGTGATCAATTCCACTATGGGCATTCCACCCTTAATCCGGGTTGGCAAGCCATGCCAATAAATGCCCAGTTCGGTTCCGCCTTGCGTGGAAGCGTTCCAAATAGGCTCGGAAATCAAAGGAGCAAAGGGGCTCAGTGTGTGCTGCCACTTGCTCCCTGGCTTCTAGCAATTGTCGTAACTCTGGTTGCTCTGGTCGACGCAGCTATGTCCCGAAGAAGAGTGGAGTGCAATCGACTCAGCTATGCAATGCCCATGGATTACTGCCTTAAAATCATCCTACTCGATCTGTATTGTGGAGGCTGATCTAGTGTTATCCCCAAAATATGTGGTCATCTTCCCCCCAATGGTGCCTCAAAACAATGGGTCCTCTAGCGACTTGTGCTTTAGTTGCCAGGAAGGGATTTTAGCTTGCAGCCTCTGCCAATATAGGAAGATCAGGACTGGGTTGTGATCCGATATGGTGAAGGATAGATATTCCATCTCACGGAAGTGAGTACGTATGTCATATGGGGACAGGAAAGTGTCAAGGCGCACATGTAAATCGTGCAATGTGGAGAAGTAGGAATAGTCTTGGGTGTAAGGGTTAGTGCTACGCCAGGCGTCCAGGAGCTCCCAGTTCCTCTGCCACTCCCTAAATGCATGGGCTGAACGAAAGACTGGGGATTCCGGCAGCAGGGGATGGAAACGGTCAAGTGTAGCAACTACTATGCAATTAACCCCCCACTATGGCATTTTGCCTTAGTAGTGGGGACAATTGTGCCGACAGTTGAATGCACCCCGATCCACATTAGGGCCATAAACATTTACAATATTAATGTCCCTCCTACCCATCCTGCCCACTATCACCATGTAGCACCCCTCTGGATCTACTAGTGATTTTGTGAGCTGAAACGGAAGTCCAGCTCTGATCCAGGCCAGGTCCTCCCATAGCAATTAGCAAAAGCAGAATATGTTGTATAGTAGGCCCCCCCCCATCAGAGCTGGAGCGCTCCCTCCTCCATTAGATGAGTTTCCTGGAGCAGGACTATGTGGACCCCAGTTCTGCTTAAATAAGAGAGGACCTTGTAGCACTTAGACATTGAGTGTATTCCCCTTACCTTCCAGGAGATTATCTTATAGTATGTAACGTTCACCATGGTAATGTAAGCTGTGGTCATGAGTCAGTAATCCCCCTCGACAGGGGCCTCACTAGCCTGGGGTCCATATAGAGGAAAGGGAAGTACTGGAGCTTTAGCAGTTTCTGTCTAGGAGGGATCCTCAACCTGTATTGACTACCCATCAAATATATCAGACCCAATTCGCCCACCCCAGGGTGAGAACTTCAGCAAACAACATTAACTCATAACTCCCACTCCCCAGGACAAGAAGTGAAACCCCTCCCATCCAAACCTGTAAACAAAACAAGTTATTTATATTCTATTTGAGGGTGTATGTTGCTGCTTGACCCAAGGCAGGCTGCCCCAGTGCCCTCCTGACATTTAACAACATGTCATAGAAAACTCAGGGGGGTCCGAGGGACCCAAGTCCCCGCCTTTCCAGGAATCTCGGGCACTCCAGACCACCCCAGTGTGCCACTAATCAGGATCTCCACCTTCAAATTAAATTGGCAGCAGTGCTGGGAATCACTTTTGGCACAATGACACTGGAGGAGTCTGACAAGGACGACTCGCACTCCGATGCAGATCCCCCCATCTCCTCCTTCCTGGGGAGGAGAGGGTGCCCACGAGCTGGATCCATTCAGTGAGGCCACTGCTTCCACTACCCCTCGTCTCTCCTGTCGGGCCTCCGCTTCTGTCGGTACTGTGGTCTTCTTTAGCACTCCATGTCTGCGAGGGCGGCGCTCCTGTAGTGTTACTTGAGATTCACTGCTGGGCCCGGCTCTAGGTTGTAGTTCAATCCAAGACCATGTTTCCTGGGGAGTCAAAAAACTGAATGAACTGTGCAGTTACCACTCTCAACTGGGCTGGAAATTGGAGTATTGGACTCCAAGTTCTCGCAGCTTTTTCTTAATGCCTACTGTAAGGAAATGGCTCCCTGTTGCAATTACCCCACACATTTTGTCTGATACTGATGCTGACTTGACTGAGAAGTGTGCTGGGACCCTGCTAACCAGGCCCCAGCACCAGTGTTCTTTCACCTAAAATGTACCATTGTCTCCACAATTGGCACAACCCTGGCACCCTGGTAAGTCCCTTGTAACTGGTACCCCTGGTACCAAGGGCCCTGATGCCAGGGAAGGTCTCTAAGGGCTGCAGCATGTCTTATGCCACCCTAGGGACCCCTCACTCAGCACAGACACACTGCTTGCCAGCTTGTGTGTGCTGGTGGGGAGAAAGTGACTAAGTCAACATGGCACTCCCCTCAGGGTGCCATGCCAACCTCACACTGCCTATGGCATAGGTAAGTCACCCCTCTAGCAGGCCTTACAGCCCTAAGGCAGGGTGCACTATACCACAGGTGAGGGCATAGGTGCATGAGCACTATGCCCCTACAGTGTCTAAGCAAAACCTTAGACATTGTAAGTGCAGGGTAGCCATAAGAGTATATGGTCAGGGAGTCTGTCAAAAACGAACTCCACAGCTCCATAATGGCTACACTGAATACTGGACTTGCTGTTTGCTGCTGGTTTGCCTTTGGACTCTCCTTTACTTCGCGGGTCCCGCTGCGGCGTGAGTGCAAAACCTACGGACAGTTTCAGTGAGGGACTGGGCGAGTGCAGGGGCTGCGAGCGTCGGGGACAGGACTACGTCCCAATCACAGCCTGAAAAACCACCTCTGATCTCCACTCCCCTGGGATACCGTCGGATACCGTCGGACTTGCTGTTTGCTGTTTGCTGCTGGTTTGCCTTTGGACTCTCCTCTACTTCTGCTGAACCCGCTTCGCGGGTCCCGCTGCGGCGTGAGAGCCGCTTGTGCAAAACCTACGGACAGTTTCAGTGAGGGACTGGGCGAGTGCAGGGCTGCGAGCGTCGGGACAGGACTACGTCTCCCAGCAGTCCTGTTAACCCGCGCCTCCTGTCACCTGGCCGCTCTCCCTGCAAGCCCCGCCCTACTCATAGCTTAACTTTTCTCTTATAAACTCAAACAGCTACTTCCGCGTCGCGGGAGCGTGCGGGTGCGCCCGGGGATAAGCCCGGGACAAGGGCGGGACCGTCTGTGGCCGTCAGGGCACGCAGGAGGCTGGGCTGGGCCCACTCTCTTTCACCTGCATTTCCTTGATCCCACTTGGTATGCGAAAAAGGTTCTGGGTATGCCATCATCAGCCCTAGGTGGAACAGCAGCGAAGGAGGGGGGAGCCAACACTGGGACTCTGGACAATTACTTTAAAAAGGTAAAGGATGATGGGGGAATCGAAACCTCTCTGGAGATGCGTAGGACAGAGCGTCGTCGCTCGATTGAACACATGAAAAAAAGGCCCCTCAGTGACATAATTCCCTATCCTATCTCCCAAGAGGAAGGTTCCCTCAATGGCAGCCCGGATCTTTCATCCCAAGAAGACGTTCCCCTATTACTCCGGGATAGTTCTCCCATTTCTGGCCCACCTCCTAAACAAACTACGGACACCACTCCACTATTAGTTGCCAGTAGTCCGGCAGTTGACTTATTCACCCAAACACACACCAGAGCCAAAATTAAGATTAATAAGCTAAAGCAAACTGTGGTGGCAGAGGTGTATGACCTACCACCAAATAAACGCAGAAGGAAGATGAGGGGTGGTCAGGGGAAGAAAAAGATCCCCCACTCTGATTTTGGAAAGTCACTCAAGTCCGTACCTATGTTGGACAGGCCTTTAGTTAATGTGCAGAAGGCTACTCCCCCCAAGGGTACCAATATTATTACCACTGCTTCCATTAGCGACAAAGGGAAGAGCCCACTTAACACATTACTTCCCGGTAGCTCTTGGGGGAGCATTGAATCTTTAATTAGATCACTCTTGTTGCCCATTAGCGAGAGCTTGCAGAAAATAGAATTCAGGCTGACCACTCTGGAGGCAACTTTAACCACCCTGAAAATTTTGGACAACAAACAGAGTAGAACCACTGAGTCCAATCTACCAATAGGAACCTTCCCCAATATACAAAACCCACCGATCCACACGGGGCCTCCCTTGGGCACCACTGCCGCCCCTCTTTTACAGCCACTTATGGCTATCCCAGTTCCAATTTTACCTACTAACTCTAACATCCTACCATCAGAAACAGATGGCCCAGCACTCCAACGTATACTCCCTGGTAAGCCTGCCCCTAGACCACGAGGACCCGACTTACCACCAGAGGCTAACAGCCTCATGGTGGTGTTGGCTGGTGTTCCCTCTCTAGAATTGGGTGAAAATGAGAACTATCACTCACTCAAGAGGAAAACCATTAAATGGTTGAATTGGAACAGACCTCTTCCAGCTCACCTCAACAATGAGATCATTATGGTAAGAAGGGTACCATGGTTGGGGAAGTCGGGGAAATCAATAGCAGGGGACTGTATCATTGTGTCTTTTCGAGACCCTGGAACAGTACTATACATTTGTGCTGGGTCAAATAGATCACTGGATTCTACCATACAGATTTTGCCAGTTTCTTTCTTTTTCCCTCCCATTCGCTTGCACCATGACTTGTCACAAGGTAATTGGACAAGGGTGGATCGAAGATCTAGATACAGGGGATATGCTCCACGTCCAGTTTATCGACCTTCGGAGACTCCCTTTTTGGACCACAATCGTTTTAACTGCCTGAATGGTCTGGATGGTGTGGACTGACTGCCCCCAAACCCGAACTTAAATCCTGTGACCTTGGATAATGGTCCCAGTAAACTGCCTGATCCGGCTGAACCCACTTCTGAAAATGACCCTGTTAGAGCAATTGGTGTAGTTTCTGGCTTTGGTACTGCCTCTTCCCCCCACTCCATCCCTGCAATCTGTTCTGTGGCTTCTCCAGCGCACATGAGACTAATTTGGTGGAATGTGGCTGGTTTAGCCAGCAAACTGGGCACCCAAGATTGGATAACTTACATTGAGTCCGGGGATGTTTGCATGTTCCAAGAGACTTGGGCAAGGGAAGATTACAACCATCAAGGTTACGAGTCATTTTCCATCTCGGCTAGGTGGGAGGGTAAGGGCCGCCCCTCTGGTGGACTCACAACTTGGGTGGCTTCCCACTTAGGATGTCAGGCTTCACGCCTACCGGTGCCATCAGATGATATCCTAGTGGTTTTATTAGCCTGGCCGAACCTAGCGAAACTTGCCCTGATAAATATTTACTCCAGGCCAGTGGGAGCTTCGCGTGAATCCCCCACTATAGAGGAGCTTTCAGTATATTTAGCGGAAATGCCAAGAGATATCCCTTACATAGTGGGAGGGGATTTAAATTCCCATTTCGAGCCGTTGGTCGGTCTCGTAGAGGGATTTCCCACGGAAGAAGAGTTCAGGTGGTCAGTACCCTCTGTTGTAGCACCTTCCCCAAAGGCATGGACGCCTGTGGCTTTGCAGATTACTGCTCTCACCTTAAAGCATGGAATTAGAGCCTGCAATGGACGTATTAAGTCTGATGTACCAAGCAAAACCACGTACAACAGAGTGGGAAGAGAGTCCCGCTTGGACTATGCTCTTGTACAGATAGTGAACTGGTCTTCTATCCTGGACTTTAGGGTGGTGGAGAGACTGGATAGTGACCATAACGCCCTTGAACTCGATCTTAGCCATCCTGGGCCAAAGGCCTCCATAACAACCATGGGGGAGTCCAAACCTGAACTACTATTAGACAATAACAGGAGAAGAATCAAGTGGGATAAACTAGCTACGAGCCAAGTGAAACTTTAGAAGCTCTACGCAGGTTTAATCCCCATTTTGGAAAAAGTGGGAGAGCTAGCCAACGATGTGGGCAACATAGTCCACCATGAGAAATTATATCAGGCTCATGAGGACCTTATAAAGGGAGCGGCCTCTGAGCTTTTTACCAGGGTCCAGAATCAGAAGAGGATCCAACAACATAACTCCTTATGGTACAATGCAGTCTGTAGGAAGGCAAAGGGAGAACTCCTCAGATGCATCAAGGAGGGAACAGATAGAGAGAAGCTGCGAGAAAGTAGACGGGCTTATAAAAAACTGGTCATCCATGCTAAAACCGAATGGGAGGAGAACCAGTGGGAGGAGCTTACCACTTCCCTCGCAACAAGAGACCACCGAATGTTTTGGAGAGTAGTAAACGGGGGGTCGGGGAACCTCCATTCGGCAATAGAACCAAATATTGCAGCAGGGGTGTGGCAGGCACACTTCCAGTCTCTCTACAGTTCCGAGCAGGGAGAAACTAAGATCGATTTCGGTACTGGACTGGTAGAGTATGGCGGGGATTTGATAACAGTGGGGGAGGTGAAGGTAGCACTAATGGGACTTAAAGCAGGAAAGGCGCCAGGATTGGACGGCCTGCCCGGGGACCTGTTCAAGCAGGAGCCCGGTGTTTGGGCCCCCTATCTGGCTGCAGTGTTTAATGGAGTTTTGAGTGGCATGGAAATTCCGAGTACTTGGCTGGGGGCAGAGGTGGTTCCTATATTTAAAAAGGGCTCGCCCCTGCTCCCAGCCAACTACAGACCAATCAGTCTAATTGACGTGTCACAGAAGCTGTTTGGCAGGATACTGCTGAATCGGCTTCAGGACTGGGTGGAAGAAACGGGTGCCCTCAGTCCGTATCAGGCGGGATTTAGAAAGGGAGTTTCTACAGTGGACCAGGTTTTTCGTCTGAACGTTATCTATTGGAGGGCAGCAATACTGGAAGGGGGTAGTTTATACACTATATTTGTGGACCTGAGGGCTGCGTTCGACCTCGTGCCCAGAGGGAAACTCTGGAGTGTTCTGGCTGAGATGGGGGTCCCCCCAGACATCCTGATAATTTTAAAGAGATTGCACCATAATAACTATGCCCGGGTCAGGTGCGGGAAACACGGGGAATTAACGGACAGATTCCCCGTTGACAGGGGGGTTAGACAGGGCTGTGTATTGGCACCGACCCTGTTCTGCCTCTTCGTCAACGGGGTAATCGCCCATCTCAATGGAACTGAATACACTGATGCCCCAAAATTGAATGGCAGCAGGGTGCCTGCAATCTTGTTTGCAGATGACACCCTGCTGCTGTCCAAAACCCCTATGGGGATACAGAGGATCCTTGATTCTTTTGTGGCTTTTTGCACAGATAGGGGGTTAGAAATCAATGCTAACAAAACCAAGTTTATGGTTATGAACCCAACCCCAAGATCACGCCCGAACCCCTTACTGGGAGCTTCACGTTTAGAGAGAGTCTCCACCTTTGAATATCTAGGTGTAACGTTGAATGAAACCATGTCCTGGGGAACTCACCAGACTAGGGTTAATCTTAAATTAGTGCAGACCACTGGCGGCATTGCTCGGTTGATGAGAAGCTCCACATATCGACCGCTGGGGCCGCTTATCCAGATATACAAGGCACAGGCAAGAGGAGCTCTGATGTACGGGGCGGAACTGTGGGGTCACACAGCTTCCTGCAGTTTGTCTATAACTGAGAACAACTTTATTAGACAGATAGTAGCACTCCCGTCCAGTACTCCGCTCCTCCCCCTGAGGATGGATCTGGGTCTGAGACCAATAGCAGATGAATTAGGTCTCAGACCCATAGTCTTCTGGCGAAGGCTATGGAGCACCGAAGAACTCTCTTCTTATAGGGCGGAACTGAGGGAGTTTTTAACCCACCCTAAAGCTCTACAGATCCCGTGGATAAAATATATAAAAAAGTCCTGTATGGGATTGGGCCTCCCTGACCTGTGGTCGGATCCAGCTAACGCCTCACTAAGGATCCCACGAAGAGCTTTGGTCAGTGCTTACCACGAGCAGAAATTAGTTATGGCCCTAGACTGCAAGAATGAGGGGTCATTAACATCTGTATTCGCGCAAAGCAAGGACTCATACCGC
This sequence comes from Pleurodeles waltl, assembly GCF_031143425.1. Lineage (NCBI taxonomy): Eukaryota > Metazoa > Chordata > Amphibia > Caudata > Salamandridae > Pleurodeles > Pleurodeles waltl. The sequence goes on along the minus strand of NC_090440.1, from coordinate 183,512,908 downwards.
CTGGAGAGGGTTCTGGATGCTATGTCTCCTGTGCTGGCCAGGAAGCTATTTCTCCAATGGAGATATGGCACATTGCCTCTGCGATCTTACACCTGCTCCTGGTCAACACTGCCATCTACCAAGCTATGTCCGACATGTGTGGGAGCAGAGGAAAGCGATCTGCATGTGGTCTTGTTTTGTCCAACTTACAAGGCCGCCAGGAAATATTGGCTCCTACCACTTATTAGAAACCTTGGTTTTAGGGAGTTCCTCCCGGTGTACAGAATTTTAAAAACTGATGTTTCAGGTCCAATTGTGTTTGCACTAGCCAAATTCCTTACCAATGTCTGGCATATTCGTACCCGTATTTTAAAGTTGCAGGCTCCTATCTAATTTTAAGTTTTTATTTTTAATTGTATGGTCTTTTATCTGATGTGTTTCCTGTTTACTTTTCCTTGATGGTTCTACATGTTCACATGTGTGTTTTTTGTGTACATCTTTTATGGCCAAATTGGCCGAAATAAAGATTAAAAAAATAAATAAAAAAAAAAAAAAAAAAAGAATACTGGGAAGTTTGGTATCAAACTTCTCAGAATAATAAACCCACACTGATGCCAGTGTTGGATTGATTACAAAATGCACACAGAGGGCATCTTAGAGATGCCCCCTGTATTTTACCCAATTGTTCAGTGCAGGACTGACTGGTCTGTGCCAGCCTGCTGCTGAGAGACGAGTTTCTGACCCCATGTGGTGAGGGCCTTTGTGCTCTCTGAGGACAGAAACAAAAGCCTGCTCTGGGTGGAGGTGCTTCACACCTCCCCCCTGCAGGAACTGTAACACCTAGCAGTGAGCCTCAAAGGCTCAGGCTTCGTGTTACAATGCCCCAGGGCACTCCAGCTAGTGGGTATACCCGCCCCCTGGACACAGCCCCCCTTTTGGCGGCAAGTCCAGGAGAGATAATGAGAAAAACAAGGAGGAGTCACCCACCAGTCAGGACAGCCCTTTTGGTGTCCTGAGTTGAGGTGACTCCTGCCTTTAGAAGTCCTCCATCTTGATTTTGGAGGATTCCCCCAATAGGAATAGGGATGTGCCCCCCTCCCCTCAGGGAGGAGGCACAAAGAGGGTGTAGCCACCCTCAAGGACAGTAGCCATTGGCTACTGCCCTCCCAGACCTAAACACACCCCTAAATTCAGTATTTAGGGGCTACCCAGAACCTAAGAAATTAGATTCCTGCAACCTAAGACGAAGAATGACTGCTGACCTTAAAGCCCTGTAGAGAAGACGGAGACACCAACTGCTTTGGCGCCAGCCCTACCGGCCTGTCTCCCCACTTCAAGAAAAACTGCAACATCGACGCGTTCTCCAGGGTCCAGCGACCTCTGAAGCCTCAGAGGACTACCCTGCATCTAAAAGGACCAAGAACTCCCGAGGACAGCGGCTCTGCTCCAAAGAAGAAACATCTTTGCAACAAAGAAGCAACTTTTAAAGACCACACGTTTCCCGCCAGTAGCGTGAGACTTTGCACTCTGCACCCGACGCCCCCGGCTCGACCTGCGGAGAAACAACACTACCGGGAGGACTCCCCAGCGACTGCGACCCTGTGAGTAGCCAGAGTTGACCCCCCTGTGCCCCCCCATTAACGCCTGCAGAGGGAATCCAAAGGCTCCCCCTGACCGCAACTGCCTGCTTCTAAGAACCCGACGCCTTGTAAAGACACTGCACCCGCAGCCCCCAGGACCTGAAGGATCCGACCTCCAGTGCAGAAGCGACCCCCAGGTGGCCCTCTCCCTTGCCCAGGTGGTGGCTACCCCGAGGAGCCCCCCCCCCCTTGGCTGCCTGCTTCGCTGAAGAGACCCCTGGGTCTCCCATTGAAACCCATTGCAAACCCGACGCCTGTTTGCACTCTGCACCCGGCCACCCCGTGCCGCTGAGGGTGTACTTTTTGTGCTGACTTGTGTGTCCCCCGGTGCCCTACAAAACCCCCCTGGTCTGCCCTCTGAAGACGCGGGTACCTACCTGCTGGCAGACTGGAACCGGGGCACCCCCTTCTCCATTGAAGCCTATGTGTTTTGGGCACCACTTTGACCTCTGCACCTGACCGGCCCTGAGCTACTGGTGTGGTAACTTTGGGGTTGCCCTGAACCCCCAACGGTGGGCTACCTTGGACCCAACTTTGAACCCTGTAGGTGGTTTACTTACCTGCAAAACTAACAAACACTTACCTCCCCCAGGAACTGTTGAAAATTGCACTGCGTCTAGTTTTAAAATAGCTTATTGCCATTTTTGTGAAAACTGTACATGCTATTTTGCTAATTCAAAGTTCCTAAAGTACCTAAGTGAAATACCTTTCAGTTGAAGTATTACTTGTAAATCTTGAACTGGTGGTTCTTAAAATAAACTAAGAAAATATATTTTTGTATACAAAAACCTATTGGCCTGGAATTGTCTTTGAGTGTGTGTTCCTCATTTATTGCCTGTGTGTGTACAACAAATGCTTAACACTACCCTCTGATAAACCTACTGCTCGACCACACTACCACAAAATAGAGCATTAGAATTATCTCTTTTTTGTCACTATCTTACCTCTAAGGGGAACCCTTGGACTCTGTGCATGCTATTTCTTACTTTGAAATAGTACATACAGAGCCAACTTCCTACACCTACCAATGCAGTTCGCTGTTTCTGCACCTCGCGAGAGAAGTCAGTGAATATCATTATTTTACTGTTCTCCAGGACAATGGTTCCCCGCAATCTTGCTTGCCTCATAATACAATGTTGACTTTGTAGTACAGAAAGAGGGCCACTACTGGATGTGGGAGAATACCCGGTGGTAGCTGTCTAGCAGGCACTCTGTGAGCTCGTTCGAGGGCAAAGAAAGTGGAGAGTCCTTCAGTGGCCAGCTCTGTGCGAAGCCATCCCTACAAAAATGAGACCATGTCGTTGCCCTCAATTCGTTCTGGCAGTTCCACTATTCTAACATTGTTGCACCGCAATCTGTTCTCTGCATCCTGTGCCCTAGTTTCCAAGATTTTCAGATGTGACTCCATGGCGGAGAGCTGTCTGTCCGTGGCAACAATCGCTGGGGAGATATCAACAAGTTATCTCTCCGTGGTCGTTACTCGTTCTGCAAGACGCCGGTGATCGTCTCTCTGGAGTGCCAAGTCTGAGCTAAGGTTGTCTATTTTGGCTTCTAGGGCCTCACGCCATGCTGTAATAGCTTGCAATATGTCTTGTATAGTGGGAGTCATTGATTGCTCTATGGTGTCTGGTCAGGAGGCATCTTCATGAGGGGCAGTGTCCAAGTCTGGTTGTGACATCCCACTCAGGTTGTGGAGTCACTTGCGGACATACTTCCCCATGGCAACCCAGTCGTACAGATTTAATGCGACAGACAACTATGTTCACTGTGTGGGAGCCCACGCGTGACCTCTGTGGGTTACCTCAGCAGAGGTCCACGGCCCTAAAGTCAAGTGGAATCAAGAGAGGAACCCACTCCGTACGGGGCTCTCAATCCACCAACGCTCTGAGACACAGCGGGTGTAGAGTAGATTCAGGGCGACGAGTGGCCAGTAGACTGCATTAAAATCCTGGGTGATCAGGGAGTGGTCCCCTTTTAATGCAACAAGGCCTGAACCTCTCCAGCCCCCACCAGCCTGCGCTGGGCCCGGCTGGGGAAAACTGGGGTGCAAGCCCCTACTCACTCTACCCTAGATCCGCAGGGTCGCCAGTCAAAGGGTGCGTGTTCAGGTTCCCCAGCCCCACTGTGTGCTAGTCCTCCAATGTCCCCCAGTGCGAGGCTCCCCGGTGGGGGGGCAACGCTGAAAGGGTCAAGGGCATCACCATTTCTTCAATTATTAGTTCTCGGCCCTTTCACCCATGGCACGGCTCTCAGGGATGGTGTAATATTGGGCCCCAGGTCTGTAGCCGTCGTGGTTCGGTGTGACAGGCGGGGGTGAGCAGTGCTTGGCACCACCAGGCCGGTCACCCCTGAGGGGGTCCCGCTGCTTCTTTGCACTCTCCGCACCCTAAGTGCCAGTAGGCCATCCGCCTGCCCCCGCTGTATTAGCATAAAATCCCTCTACCTGGTTCCGCAGTCCAACCATAAGAGGAGCAGCTTCCCCTGGCCCCTGTGGCATCCACCACACAGAAGGCGCCAGCAGTCTCCCCACTGTCAGTCACAGTCCTCAGGGTCATCTTCGCCCAGTACTCGGAGCACCAGCAGTTCTAGGCCTCACTTTGCACACTGCACGCTTCTAACAGGCCTCCGCTTGAGGGGTTGTCGCTTTCCTTCATCCACCTTCCAAGCCCTCAGTAGAATTGCGACCTTCTACCCCTCTCAACCTCTCAGTATCAGGTCTTGCACGGGGATGCCCCTCCTTGCGCTTCACCAGGCAGGAGAGGGCAGGGCCGAAGAAGATGCCCACTGCCTCCTAGAATACCATCAGTCTCGCAGTGGGCGGGGGTGAGGCTAGGCCTCTGTCCGGTTCAGTTTAAGCAGCGCTCTAGTGCCACATATCGTCAGCACTCCCTCAGCCTCTTAGCCTCGCTGGTAGGGCCGTTGATGCCCAGGCCTAGTCTCTCCAGCACTGCCCTCACCCAAGGCATGGCCCAGGCCGCGACGATCCAGATGGAATGGCTGGAGCCTGAATCCCAGGGAACCAAGGCTCCGCCGGTGGGGCCAACTCAGCCCTTCAGATCCATGCTGCAGGTAGGCTCCAGGCCACGCTCCCGACGGTTGCAATTTTGCCCTCTGTGCTCTGGTCGGCACAATCAGGGACAAGGTCTGATTTTTTTGCTGTGGTCTCTGACTCTGCATGAGTTGTGATCCACAGTCTGTCTAAGTGTCGGGTCACCCATATTACAGTGTTGGGGAGTCCGACTGTCGGGCAGGATGGGGTCGGATGGGGCCCAGGGCGCCAGAGCACTCAACTATGCATCCTACTCCATTCCCAGCTCACCACGCCCCCCCATCCAGCCGGGATGCTTGGGGATGTGAAGCTCTGCAAGACTTCTGCCTGTGACCTGGACTAGGTGCCCAAACTGCTAGTCTCCCTGCTGGGTAAGGGGCCATCACACAAGGAAACTAAGCCCTGAAGCCTGGAGCACCAGTACATGCCTGTTCGCTAAGACTGATGTGCCTGTGAGGAGAGCATGGAAGGGATTGAGGTCCAGAAGGGAGCCCTGACGTGAGGACTCCCTGAGTGAGGTGTGAGGAATCTTCCTCCACACCGATCGGGCTATAGCCCGTGTGCTAGACTGAGTTGGTGACCGCATAGCCCAGGAGGGGCCACCGAACACCAAACTTGGGGGCGCAGCGGGAGAAACCCGCTCCGTGCACCAATTGGGCCATAGCCCTTGTGCCAGACTGAGACTGTGAACCCATATGCCAAAAGGGCCCTCCATGAACTGAACTTCAGAGTGCAGCAGGAGAACCCTTCTCCCCTCACCGTTCCGGTCGCAACTCATTTGCCGGAGTGAATCGGCGACCCCATATGCCTCGAGGGGCTGCCGTAGAATTAATCAAAGAGTGTGACGAGATAAACCCACACCTATCGGGCCATTGCCCATGTGCTGGATTGCCTTGGTGACCCCATATGCCAGGAGGGGCTCCGTGGACACCAAAATGAGGCCAGTGAGACTGGACTTGTGAGTACTAGGGTAGTGGCTTCATATAGCAGGTGGGGCCACCAGAGACGCTGAGGCAAGGGTCTGGGCTGTAACCTGAGACAAGACTTTGCTGTGACCAAGGCGAGACCAGACTGCACTCTGAACTGCCCTGAAGGAGGCCTTAGAAGCAACAGGACACCGCCGAAGCCCTGTCGGAGCAAGGAGACCACCGCCCCATCCTTGCAGAGGGAAAAGTGACTTGCCACGTGACCGTCGGAGCAGGAGCAAGTCTGACCATCTGAATCCGCAGGTAGTGTGGCTCGAGTGGGAGAGCTGGTGCCTTCCAGGTGCTGCCGCGTATGATCGTGCACAGCCCAACTTTGCCGTTCCAGAGCAGGACCACAGTGCACTGATGAAGGGTTGCCTACCGCCGGAGCAGGTAAGCCAAGAACTGGGCATTTTGGGCTCTGGGGGACAAACTACCACTGGTGCTGCAATTCCCTAGACTCTAGTGACTGAACTTTCTAACTGAGTTCGAGGAAAGAACTCTTGAGCACAGCCTAATAGTAAACATTCCCTGGATGCGGCCATCAATTAATAGGGGATAAAACCAAACCCGTTGTACTGGAGTTGGGAGGAAAGGAAGTGGGCTGACAACCCCTAGAGCTCTGACCTCAAAAGGATTGTGTGATTGCTTTTAAATGTTGTTTAAAAGGTGTAGAGTTAGAATTGAAATACCTCTTTTTATATAAAAAGCTTTTGACTGGACATTGATTTATTGTGGGTGCTGTTAGAACATTGAGTTATGAGTCATGTTCAATGATCTGTATCTGAGATTCCCCTGAAGGAGCCTTGTCTGCTCAAGCTGTGCTACCCAACTGAGAGTCAGGTGCAGAAGTGGGTGCTTGACCTGGTTGATCAGGATCCATAGTAGGGTGGGCCCGAGACATCAGGAGTAAAAGGCCTAAGCCACGTTGGTTTGGCCCAGTAGCTCCTACATTCCCCTTGGCTCTCTGAACGGGGTTCTGACAGCTATCAAGTTGTTGGTGGAGTATAGCAGGACATATGGTATTTTCCCAGTTGTATAGGGCCTGGAAGGGCAGTCCTAGATGGGTGGGAAAGTCCAAGGAAGGCAATATTGTGTACAATTCCACCTTAGCTTCGGTGCCTCTGACATCTGCTCTAAAGAATCACCTCACAGAGGAGTGAGATAGTCCTGAACTATCATACATAACTTAAAATTTTGGATAAGGACCCTCAATAACATAGGATTTCCACTGCCGGCCATTCATAGAGGAGGGCTGCTGTTGCTCCTGGAGGGCATGTGGCCCACTGTGAGCAGCTCATCCACACTGAGTGCTCTAATCCTGAGGGTGGACTCAAGGAGGAGAGCACATAGGATAGCTTTGTTGACTACAATTCAGTCCCATTGTATTCCCCGACTAGTGCTGTGCCCATGCACATTGCTTCCCTCAGCACATGTAGGTGTTTATTGCTGCTGTAAACCTACTTGTATACACTGCCAGAATCAGAACTGTAAGGATAAGGAGTGCCATCTTTGGATGGGAACCACGCAGAATGTGGATCACTGAGAGGAACATGTATAAAGTTGTTTTGTTTGATAGTGGTTTATATTTAATGATTGTTCATTACACTCCGAGGAGAAATAAATACAGTTACAACATTTAATCCATGGAGGATGTTGGTCTGATTGCTGAAAAGTGAGAATTCGAAAGGATATTGTCTCTCTACAAGTTACCTGCTGTGCTGTGTCAGTATGGGACACAGCCTTTTACAATGCAGCTATTACAACGCAATACCTTTGTTCATACATTACATCGCCTATGCCTTTACCACACATGCTTTCACAATGAAAATGTAAGTATTTTGCAGGTAAGTGTAGAATATATATAACTACTGGCTGTCACGGTCACCAGTAGGTAGTTATAGTTAGGACCTAGTCTCCATAGGAAAAGCGTTTTTTGTTTTACCTATTACTTTGACGTCGTTTGACCAATCTTCACGAAATGTTCAAACTAGTACGACAGTCAGTTCAGCTGCTGTGTTGAACATTTTGGGGTGATTTGTCAAGAGGGGGGCGAGAAAAAAGAGGTCCTGAAATGCATCTTCTCCATGCATTTTCCCATAGGGTCTTTAGACACAACTACAGCCAATACCGCTGAAGGGAATTACACCAAATTTTGGCAGGAAGCTAGATTTTGGTGTGCAGATCGTTCGTTTTGTTATTTGGTTAAGTCTGTTCAGTAGTTTTGGAGTTATTAAAGGGAAAATAAATATAATATAGATGTCTGAGCAGAGCCTAAGCACAGATCTTATGGTGAGATTTGATTGGCTATCAGCATTTCAGCCGGGAAGTGCTGTCAGATCATCTTGGGACCATTATACATGATAGTGCCCCATTGACATGATTTGTAATGAATGGCAGGCTTTGAGGGTCACAAAACGGAGTGATAACATATTTTACTTACAATATAAATCATTTGTTGATGGGCCATACTACTTTTAAGAATTGTGGCGTGTTCTACTGTGATTTTACCATGTGAAAAAGCCTTCTGCTGTGATTTCATAAATCATGTTTGATACAAAACTGTTTTCTCATGATTTTTGCATAGAGGTTATGGAAGGTGCTCCAGAATTCTGACATTCTCAGTAAAACATGTACTTCTAACAGAAGCAGCCTGTCAGTTGATTCCCTTGTGTTCTACTAAAGCCTCCTAGAGTGTCCTAAAGAACAACTAGAGCGCTAACAGTCTTACATCTCACAAAAGTGTGGCACACCTGAAGCCATCTTGATTGGATCAGACTGGTAAAACCTAAAACATTTAATTTAGAAAGGAACAAAATGAAGAGGTTCATTTTGTCATAGAAATTATGGTTAGTGCTGTAGAAAGAAAAATAGGACATGTTTTGAGCGAGTTCTCAACTATCTTCCTCTTCTATTTCATTAAAACATGCTGACATGCAGAATGAAACATGTATAGCAGCAGTCTGACAGTTAACTCCGTAGTGATCAGCAGCTTTTCTACAGAGTTCTGATGTGCAACTAGAGTGCTAAAATTATGAATTAATGCCAAAAGTGTGGCACGTCTGACCGCCATCTTGATGGAATCGAAGTGAACACTGAAAGCATTTTATACTGGGGATACTATAGTAAATTATGAAATTAGGAAGCTTCATTACAAATAAGTCTCCCAAAATGGCCAGAGACAAAAGAGCCCAACTGTAGCAAAAATATCACCCAAATGGAGCCCAAGTGTAGCCCAGTGACAGAAATGTGCAAAACACTTTGATTTTATTTTTTGCGTTTTTTTTATAGCACAGACTTGACCTGAAGGTATTGGAGTGCTCTACACGCGCATTAGTTAGTTACATTACACAAGGACACATTTATTTTGGTTTTAGGCATGGCGAGATCAAGTGATTTGCCCAAAATCACAGATGTTGAGATGACGCTGAAACACAAACCTGGTTCTCCAGTTGTAAAGTCTGCAGTTGTGGCTGTAACGCCACATCCTCTCTCCTAAGTGTAACAAACAATCAAGTGATCATCTGGATAAAAAACATAAAGACAGCAAATAATTTAAAAGTGCTTTGTCGCTTTTTGAGAACTCAGAAAATATGTACTCATTTAGGTTTTTAGAGCACTAACCATAATTTCTATGGAAACAAGATCCTCTCATTTTTATAATAAAGGAACTGCTTTAGATATTACGGTTTTGATGACATCAAGATGACGTCAGACGTGCCACACTTTTGTAATAAACATAGAATGTTAGCAGTCTAGTAGTTCATTAGAAAACTGTGAGGAGGCAAGGGTCAGGGACACAGACTCAGATAATTGAGGGCAGGGAGTAGGGTGCATAGGCAACAGGTTGAACACGCTAGGTAGGTGGTAGGGGTGGTGGCAGCACAATGGACCATGGAAGGCAGGGGAAAAGGAGGCAGGGGCCACAAACCAACAATGCAGGACAGTGAATAGAGGCTGTGGCAATGTAACAGACCATTGAGGGCAGAAGGAAGAGTCAGTGGCAGTACAACCATACATGCCAACAGACCCAATTCAGACAGGAGATGCCCAATGTTTTTAAGTCCAAAAGGGATTTATTTTATCTGACTTCTGCCTACAATCTCCTCTTTTTCAATGCAAGTCAATTGAGCAAATCAATTCCCCAGGTTTCTCCCTCTTACCAAGTTCAAAGTGTTGGCAAGTATGGTACATTGGATCATGGAGGACAAGAGGAAAGGGGTAGGCACATGGAGTCAGATAATACAGGGCAGGAGGGAGATGGGCATGGGCACTAAACTGACCTTACAGGGCAAGCGTCAGGGGTTGCAGGAACACAGTACACAGGGCAAGTGGAACAGCAGTGCAGCACACCGGACCATGGAGAGCAGTAGGAAGGGGACAGGGCCATGCACATGGGCAACAGAGAGTAGAAGGGAAAGAGGCAAAGGCAACAAGCCGACCATACTGGATAGACAAGAGGGAACGTTGCAGCATAATTGTACATGAAGGGCAGGAGGGAGTGGGCAGCAGCAGCACATCGAACCATGTAGGGTGAGAGGGAGGGGGCTGATGCATGGACTCAGGCAACAGAGGGTAGGGAGGAGTTGGATATGGCAGCAAGCTAACTGTTTAGGGCAGGCAGGAAAGGCAGTGGTAGAACAATGGCCACATAGGGCTGTAATGAGGGAGCAGGGGCCTGGACGTGGGCAATGGGTGGCAGGCTGGAGGGGGGCAGAAGCAGCAAGCTTGGGCAGGAGCAGCACAGTGCTCGGCCAGGCCCTACATCGAACGTCCCCCCACCGTGCGATGCGATGGGCATCTTACTTAACGTTAAAAAACCCTAGAAATTCACCGAAAAAAACAAAGGTTACAGGGACGTTATAGTTAGGAAATAGAATGAAAATAGTCTTAGAAATTCACTAAAAAAAATAAAGGTTACATGGGTATCATAGTTAAGGTCAGATCTTAAACATGCATAACCATAGAAATTCATCTGTTTTAGTTATTTCAAATAGCTATAACTCATGCCCTAAGGTAACTACAACTCATGCCCTGCTAATTACCCCATATATTACATCACTCATTGTGAAAAAGAGATTTTCCAAATTCTTCAAGAATATTGTAGGTTCTTTAGTGAAGCATCCCATCCACCAGCAGCCCTGTACATCTAGCTCTCCTCTCTACTCTCCTCCAGCCCACACCAACATTCCATATTCTACAATGAGGTCATATGTGACCTCAGCCTGAGGCAAAGCTTTGTGAGCATTCCGTTCTTGCTGAGATCACATAAGCCATCTACCACACACCTTCCCTCTTTACATTAAACCGCGTATAGAAACTAATAACATATATACATAGAGAGATGTAAGATTGCAAAAGAACAAGGAAAAAATCTTACATGACTTCACAACATTTTCTTTCTCCTTTTAGATATGACAACTCTATTAAGATTCCACACTCTTCCACCCTTAATTTTGACAGCATTCCTAAAAACTTTGATAACATCAAAAGGTCCTAAAAATGTACTCCCACTTTTACACATAGATGGTTTTCTAACCAGAATTTGAGCTCCAACTTTCACATCAATGTAATGTGTACTTTTCTTGTCATCTTAGTATTCCTTTCTTTTTTGTACGCGTACCTTCTCATACTCATTCTCCTCACTCACATCACCCTTAGGTGCACTGTCATTTTTACCCCAACTCACCCAGGCGGGTGAAAGAAGAGTGTTAGCTGTACGACCTCTGAAAAGATCAAACAGAACCTTTCCAGTAGTAGAATGTGGTGTAACCCTGTAAGCATGAAGAAATATTTTCAGACCGTCTTTCCAGTTCCTATTAGAAGCAACCTCTAACTGTATACACTCCTTCATACACCTGAAAAATCTCTCCACTGTACCATTCCTTTCCGGATGATACGGTGAACATCTCTTATGCTTAATGCCATTCTTCTGAAGAAATTCTTCCATTTCACCCGAAACAAAATGTGGTCCATTGTCCGTCACTATAGTATTGGGCAAACCCTCACAACCAAAAATATCCTTGAAAAATTCAATTATCCTTCTGGTCTCAGTGGAACTGCAAATTCCTATTTGTGCCCACCTAGAAAACTGATCAATCAAAACTATAAGGTAGTTAGAACCACCTTTTCCATACACAGGTCCCACAATATCTGCAGCCACTATTTCCCATGGTTTGTGTGGCCTGTCCCTTGCACACATAGGAGGCACCCTAGTCTTGTAAACCTTATCACTGTTGCAACAGTCTGGGCACTCCCTTACCATCCTCTCAACAATCAAATCCATTCCAGGCCACCAATAATTAAGACGAATCCTCGCTTTCGTTCTACTCATACCCTGGTGCCCTTCATGGCCTAGCTCTATAATTTTTTTCTCAACACTACCGGAACTACTAACCTTAACCCATGTAAAAGGATGCCATCCTCCACAGACAACTCATCCTTCACTTTCCAGAAACCACACAAATCCTTATTCTGTTTTGCATTATATCTCCATCCTAATCTGAGTTCCTCGCACACTTGTTGTAGTACACTATCCTCAGCTACAGCCTTCTCCCACTTATTTTGTTCCACCACACTTCCAGTTACACTGCACACACTTATACCTTTTTGTTCCTCCTTCTCAGGAAACTCTTCTACCTCTGAACTTAATCTGGATAGACAATCCGCAACTTTGTTGTTAGACCCTGGGACATAATGCACGGTAAAATTGTAATCTTGTAGACTAATAACCCATCTACTAATTCTTCCAGAAATCATGTCCAGACCCTTCCTCATAAACACTTCCACCAAAGGTTTGTGATCTGTAAAGATTTGAAACTCTCTTCCCCACACAAAGTTCCTGAGTTTATTAATTGCCCAATAAACACTCAGAGCCTCTTTTTCTATGGTGGAGTAGTTGACTTCTGGTCCATGTAGCGTCCTGGAACAATATACTATGGGTTTAAGGTCACCATCATCCATTTCCTGTAACAACACAGCCCCCAGTCCTCTCTCACATGTATCCGTCATAATCACACACTTCTTGTCAGGATCGAACGATTTTAAAGTCCCAATTGTTGATAACTCTTCCTTGATATTCTCAAACTCTCCCAGACACCCCCACAAGAACTCAGCATTTTTCTTCAAAAGTTTACGCATGCAAACCGTTTTAGATGCTAAATTCGGTACAAATTTAGCATGGAATTCTATCATCCCAAGAAAAGATAACAACTCCTCCTTTTTCTCTGGAACACGCAGGTTCAAAATATTTCTAACCAGTTCCTCCTTAGGACATAACCCTTCTGCTGTGATCTTGTGTCCAAGATATTCAACTTCAGTTTTCCCAAAAAAACACTTCTTTAACTTGAGAGTCAAACCATGATCTTTGAGAATGCCCAGAACTTTCCTAACTCTCAAATTATGTTCATCCAAAGTTCTCCCATGTATCAAAATATCGTCCTGGAAACACATCACTCCAGGTTCGGAGCCAAACAGATTGTACATCAGTCGTTGGAATACTGCAGCTGCTGACACTAAGCCAAAAGGCATCCTTATGGAGGAGGCGGTGACCTGTAGCACGGGCAGGAGCCCTTTAAAAACTCGTTCGCGCTCCCGCTTCCGCGGGTAGCGCGTTTGCAGGAGGAGGAGGCGGTGACCTGTAGCAAGGGCAGGAGCCCTTTAAAAACTCGTTCGCGCTCCCGCTACGCGGGTAGCACGTTTGCAGGAGGAGGAGGCGGTGACCTGTAGCAAGGGCAGGAGCCCTTTAAAAACTCGCTCGCACTCCCGCTTCTGCGGGTAGCGCGTTTGCAGGAGGAGGAGGCGGTGACCTGTAGCAAGGGCAGGAGCCCTTTAAAAACTCGTTCGTGCTCCCGCTACGCGGGACGCGCACGGGCAGCGCCCGGACAAAGCCCGGGCCAAGGGCGGGCCCGTCCTGCGCCCGTCAGCGCCTGACAGAGGCTGGGCTGGGCCACCCCCCCTAATATCCTACCTTTGGAGGTGTAAGGACTTAGACTCGCAGCCGTGCTGGTTCCGTGAATAGGGGGTCCGGTTGATTTGTGCGAGGTAAGGGCAGGAGCCTGGCCCTCCCTGCTCATTGGTTCTTGGTGCTTGGGGCAGGAACAGTCCCTTCAAGTCTCTTTGCGTGTCCGCTGTTGCGGGTCGCCTTCAAAGAAATTTGTTGACTTTCGCGAGGCAGGAACCAGGCCCTCCTCGCTTATTGACTCCTGGTGTTTTGGGCTGGAACAGCCCCCTCAAGTCTGTCTCGGATCACGCATAAGCCCGTCCTGTGCCCGTCCGCACCCTCTCTTCTTGCTCTTGGGGGTTCCTCTGTTTTCCTGCCATCTGCAGTAAGGGCTGTGGAGTGCATAAATTATCCCACGGTGTGGGGTTTCCCCACAGTTTGCAGGCAAGGAAGATGGGTCGACGGCGTGTGGGGGGGTCGAAGAGAAGCTTGGATCAAATAAAACCTTAGATGTTTTTTTACAAAAGGCAGTCGGGCTCTAGAGAAAGAAATAGAGCTGGTGCAGCGCCGTTTAGCTGTTCCATCTTCTCCACCCATTATTGTAGCCCACAACGCCCCTCCCATACAGTCCACCTCGCATACAGGATCTCTACCTATATCGACCACCCTCTCCCTTTCCCCTGTAGGCATCCTCCAGGAGTCTCAGGGTGAAACGCCACATGACCCTATTCCTTCTGCATCCCTGATCCCGCCGTCCAGGAGCTCTTCTAAGAGAGAGCCCACAATCACCATTGCTCCCAATCCCAAGGGCAAGAGGAAACGTAGGGAGCCTGTCATTATAAATAAACGTACCAGGACTTTGAGCCCCCTTCATCCGACCCAGCTCCCTAACAAGGGCATGGATCAATCCTCCCCGCTCCTCTCCACCGACCAACAGTCAAATGAGTCTCTTAGGGTTCTCATAAGAGAAGAGATCTCTAAGTTGCTTCTTCCAATTTCAACCCGCCTTCAAATAATAGAGGAGAAATTAGAAGCTTTTATCAAGTCTCAGAAGCCAGTATCCCCCGTTACTATAGATACCTTACTTCATTCGTACCATCCTTACCCTACTCAGGAGCAGGTTAGTGTCAACAGACGACCTGCCTCAATGAGTAAGAGCCACTTTCCCTCCATAAATCAAGATACAAACAGTTCAGCTAGAGCTCCAAATACCCCGAGTATTTCTCCACTGATGGCTCCAGTCCATCCTTTAGGTAGGATACCCTTCCCGCCAAACTCAGTGCTTAGTACTGGTTTTTCAAATTCCACTTGTGACCATGTTCCCTCTGGTTCTTTGCAGAGGACCCAGACCATCGGGCCAATTGGAATAAGAGCACTGCAACTTCCCCCGGAATCATGTCCATATGTTTTGGTTATTTCTAATGTGCCTGTACTTAAAACCAAGTCCTTGGAATCTTTTACTGAGCTAAAAAATAAGGTTATCCATTGGATGCATGCCAACGCGGGGTTTGCTTTTTCTATGACATCCTCAATTCTGATGGTGAGAAGGGTTGGGTGGGTGGGTTCTCTGGAAAAGATCGGTACAGGGGATTGTATTGTCATCAATTTCAACTCCCCTGTTCTCGTACGGAAGCTTGTATTAAATGCAGATAGATCATATCCTTCAGTAGGCACGGTCTCTCTATGTAGACTACAAGCGTTTTATCCACCCGCACGGCCACCCATGAACAGGCAACCTCTATTGTTTCGTAAAGTTTCCTTTGACACTGAGATACGGTCTAGTCTTGATCTTGGCCCCAGATATCCATCACCGTCGCTTTCGGAGATAGATTGACTATGGGATGGTCTAGGGGAGAGGACCCCAACATTCTTGTTTCCGAGCACACTAATCATATTGTCTTCGATGTTCCTACTTCAGTATTTTCATTTTCTCTGACAGACCCTGATAATCGGGGATCTTTTGAAAACATTTCCCATTCAGTTAATAACAAGAGGGCTCCTCTTTCCACAACCATTTCCAGGGATCTAGGGCTCCATTGCTTAGATTCCCCTCCTGATCTGAATTCTTTGGGTTCACCACTTTGTGAAGTGCACACCACACAGGACAACACAGATATAGGCAAGTATATGTCAGCTGGGAATAATTTGACCCCGGCTGTACTTCCCTTACTATGAATCACCCCCCAAGGAAGTTAGACACACCAAATTTAATGATCTTGCTAAAGTTCTTAGCTGGAATATAGCAGGGCTAGACAGCAAATTACAAAATTCGGAATGGGGCCAATTTATTGACGAACATCTATTATGTCTATTCCAAGAAACTTGGTCGATGGGTCCCAAACACAGATTGGGCTTTAGAAGCTATTGGGTTCCAGCTCGAGGTCCCCCTCTGGGAGACCTTCGGGAGGGCTACTTATATGGCTAAGTAGCTCTCTTGGATGTAAAGCTGTTGCAATAGATACGGGCTGCCCTGATTTACAGGCCCTATTGTTAACAATCTCAGAGGAGAGATCCTTACTAATAATCAACATTTACAATAGGAGCGAGGGCAGCCGCGCAGATTGCGATGCTATATTCCTACTGGATAGCTTACTCAAAAACAACTTATTTAATTTTATTCTGATTGGAGGGGACTTCAACGTCACGTTTGAGCCCAACCCCCTGGTTCAAGAGATATGCCAAGAAGAGGATGCTTACTGGGGGATCCCACAGCTAGTCTCAAATAAAAGGCCGAGATTGAACAAAACAGCTCGTTCAGTGGCTGATATTACGTTAACATATGGCCTTCGAGCCTGCAATGGTCGCTCCTGCTCTGACATAAGTCTGCATCCCACTTTCAAACGAGGAGGGTCTAGAAGTCAGATTGATTATATACTCCTCGATATTCGACTGTGGGGTCATATGGTTGACATGAGAGTACACGAGCATGTAGAGTGTGACCATGACCCACTGATTCTGTCGACTAGAGGCCTATTCCCCTTACTTGAGATACCCCACTCTAAGGCTTATGCCCAACAGCTAGCTCTATCAAATAATAGATGCAATTTAAAATAGGAGTCTGTTATCACATCCCCCGAGCATCTTTCTTCAATATACAATCTGCTAGCTAATCAAATGGAGTGCATGCTCCATTATAAAGAAGACGATGAGGGTGATAGGCTTTTAGCAGCCCACAGCAAAATGTTTGATTCCCTAAAACATCTTTTCACAAAAGAGATCACTAGCAACCCTAAGAAAAAGTGTCTGGCACGGTGGTTTACTAATTCATGTAGGGAAGCACAGCTCACTTTATTGAAAGCTCTTAAAACTGGCCAAGTTGAACCCATAAGAACAGCTAGAAAAGATTATAAGATCGAATGCACCATGGCACGCAGAAGCTGGGAAGGGGCTAGATGGGCTGCTATCTTGGAATCTGCTAGATCAAAGGATACTTCCAGGTTTTGGAAATTAATAGCAGAAAATTGTGGAGACTCCGCCTCTGTACCTGGCACATCAATTCTTCCCGCAGCCTGGGTCGAGCATTTTAGCCAATTATATGCAGGTCCATCTGAGGCTTTTTTCAGGCCCCCTGTCGTCCCAACATTCCAAGAAGTTACCCCGATCATATTCACCTTAGCTGAAACAAGTGCCGCCATAGATTCACTAAATTGGGGAAAGGCTCCAGGTCCTGACAAGATTCCGGGCAACTTATACAAGACAAGACCTGACATATGGGCTCCTTATCTAAATCGAATCTGCAATGCAATCGCAGCAGGAGCCCCTATCCCCTATTCATGGAAAGGGGCTGAGATAGTTCCCATCTTTAAAAAAGGTAGCCCCAACATTCCAGCAAATTATCGCCCGATCAGTCTCCTGGACAATTTTCAAAAAATTTATGCTAAACATCTTTTGTGCCACCTCAACGAATGGATCTTGGAATCTAATGCCTTATCTGATCTTCAAGCAGGGTTTAGACCTGCTGTGAGTACCATTGATCAAGTCTTGAGATTCCTGGCAATTAAATGGAAGAATGTGGATTTGGGGGGGGGGTAAATCTGTATGTAGTCTTCATAGACCTGAGAGCTGCGTTTGATCTGATCCCCAGGAACATGCTATGGTCGACACTCTCTAATATGGGGGTCCCTCCAGGTCTTTTGAACCTTATCATCCGACTTCATGACAACACCTATGCTCTAATTAGATGTGGTAAGGGGGGTGAGTTGACGGACCCTGTGGCTATCAACAGAGGTGTCCGGCAGGGGTGTGTTCTGGCTCCTACTCTTTTTTTGCTTTATATTAACAACTGTATTCGTTATCTGGAGAATTGCACAAATGATTCGCCCAAATTGGCTGGGATAAAAATCCCCTGCTTATTGTACGCGGACGATACAATCCTGTTAGCTAAGTCACCCATGGGGATCCAAAGTTTGGTTAACCAATTTTGTGTTTTCTGTAAGGATTTTGGGCTTGACGTTAATGTTAAAAAGACGAAACTTATGATATATAGTACTTCAAGAAAACGTCCCCGTCCCAGAATTGAAATGAATTCAGTCCCACTTGAGAAAGTGGAAGAGTTTGACTATCTGGGAATTAGATTATCGACCACAGGAAATTGGGAGGCAGCCATTGATAAAGGGGCACTTATCTTAAGCCAAAGAGGTGGGGCCCTAGTACGCAGGTCTAGAAAG
Source organism: Pleurodeles waltl (assembly GCF_031143425.1). Lineage (NCBI taxonomy): Eukaryota > Metazoa > Chordata > Amphibia > Caudata > Salamandridae > Pleurodeles > Pleurodeles waltl. The sequence goes on along the minus strand of NC_090440.1, from coordinate 183,494,666 downwards.
GCACCTAGTTCCCCTCTGATCACAATTGCCGAGATCTATAACGCCCAAATTTGTGCGGCGGCCCTGTATGGAGCGGAACTCTGGGGATTACACAGAAGATTGGATACTTTACAAACAAAAGAAAACAATTTCCTCAGACAGGTCTCTCAGTTAGGGGTAGGTACCCCAATGATTCCTCTCAGGCTCGATTTAGGATTAAACAGCATCAAAACCATAGCGGCCCTGAGATCGCTCTCCTATTGGATCCGACTTTGGAAAACTGCCGAACTCGAACCTTACAGGCCGGCGGTGAGGGAACTTATAGCCACTCCTCAGTGCCCAATCAAAATCCAATGGTTGTAGGAGATTAAATCTGCCTGGGTTAAAATAGGTTTCTCCCACTATTGGGAACACCCGGAATTGATTCCCAATAATGCGAAACAACTTGTTAAAAGAAGATACTGGGAACAAGTAAATGAAGATCTACTGTGCCAAAACGGGTTGGGCAGGTTAACAACAGAATTCCTCCAATTCAAACACGAACCCTGGCCCGAGACTTTTTTGAACCTCCCTATGCCACCTTATGCTCGTGCCCTTTATCTACAGCTCAGATATGGTTCCCTGCCTATTAATGATCATAAGGCCCACTGGTCAACCAGAGACCCCTCAACTGACAGATGTATATCTTGCCCTCATTATAAAGAAACAACTGAGCATATTCTGTTCTTCTGCCCTCAATATAAGTGCCCTAGAGGAAAGTGGATTATCCCCCTCTGTAAAAACTTATTACTGTTGGATAGAGCCAACGCCATCAGAATATGCAAATATGAAACATCCACATTGGTAGCTTCCTCAGTTTCCAAATTTTTATCGGAGGCTTGGTGTATTTCCGTGAAGGGCCCTTAGAGCTCTAGGCCATGCTCTTGTTTGTTTACAGAGGGAGATTTTAACAAGATTTTAACAAGATTTATATTCTTTGGTTTTTCTTCCTATTTTTAAAAAAGTGCCATATACTGTGTCATTATTTTGAAACTACTACTTCGTATATGTCACTTTTGAGACCGCACAAGCTCACAGAGACGTGTTTTATGCAAAAAACCTGCAAATTGCTGTATTTTAAGCCTGATTTTAAGCCTAGCTGTAAGATTTTTATTGAAATATTTTATATATTAATTGATTATTAGATTTTTACAACATCCTGAATGATTGTTACTTTGACCTATGATGAGCTATTGCAATTCCTACGGATTTTATATGATTATATAAGATTGCCTTTTTTTCTTCTTGTAATTTTAAATGGTCCACATTTATTTGGATCAAATGTATTTAAATTAATTAAATACCAGTTGCAGCATCCTTATGAATCTAAAAGTGCCAAACGGAGTAATGAAAGTAGTGTAGTCACGCGAATCTGCATGCAATTTAATCTGATGGTACGCAGAAGTCATATCGAATTTGCTAAAGTACTTGGATCCGGATAGCATCGCGACCATTTCTGAGATGTTTGGCAAAGGAAACTGATCGCTGACCACACATCTGTTGAGGTTCCTCAGATCAATGCACAGCCTTAACTCTCCAGATTGTTTTCTTGCCACAACAATCAGTGAAATCCATTCAGAGGACTCTACCGGCTCAATAATGCCCTCTTTGCAAAGCCTCTTTATTTCTCTCTCCACATCATCTTTTAAAGAAATAGGGATAGGGCGCACCTTAGCAGCCACCGGAACTGAGCCTTCTTTTAACCTTATCTGATGAGTATATTTTTTCAGACAGCCTAATTTCTCTGTAAAAACCTCCTTGAACTCCTCAACAAAATCCGGTAAGGACTCCTCCTTCTGCACATCTAGTTCACACACACCATGCAAAGTGTTAACATTGTCATCCTTGATCATGACAGGGGTAGGAGAGTTTGGATCCAGAATAACTCTCAAACCTTTCTGATGTGGCCAACTCAGGACGCTGTCCCCTTTAACAGGAACATAAACCTTCCCACAGATAGTGTTTGACTTGAAAGCAATCTCAGCTTCAAAATATCCTCTTAAATCAATGACTTGTCCCATAACCCCCTGGAACAACATCAGGGTCTTTTAGTTTTACTTTGTGACTCAGTTGTTCATCGAAAACTTCATTGGAGATCAATGTCAACCATGCTCCAGAGTCGAATAACATTTCACTTGTTACTCCTAAAATGGTGACGATATCTTTAGGATGTTTCTTCCTTTCCATACCAATGGAGACTGATAATATGCAGTCCTCAACTGCTTTCACCGACGTCTGGCTCCTTTGCGATTTACAGCATTTACCAAAATGACCTTTCTTATTGCACTCTACAGGTTGAGTTTATAGCTGGACATTTCCTGTACGATGCATAGTGGCCAATGTTCCCACAGCGAAAACACTTTGCATCCTTGAACCTGTTCACATCTCCTTGATCCACTTTGTCATCCTCTCGGTCAATGCTGTTGCCTTTCTCACCAGATAGTTCCTTTTTTGTAGTGATTTTGTTCACTCCTATATTTTTTCCCTTTTCAAGTTCTTCAACACAAGCTAAATTGTGTTCTACACTCTTGGCTAGGATGATAACCTCATGCAACGTTGGATCATCCTTGCTCCATAACTCTTGTCTGACTTTGTCACTAGCGCACCTTAACATAAACTGATCACGGATCCTTTCATCAATAGTGCTCCCAAATTTACACGTAGCTGCTAGTTTCCTAAGGGCAGTAATGTACTCTTCAATGCTTTCACCTGGTCTTTGCTCCCTCATACCAAAATGATAACGTTCCAGGATAGTACTAATCTTAGGTAAGTAGTGTACATCAAGTTTCTTCAAGCACATCTCAAACTCATTAAGATCTGTAGACTCTTCACCAGGATCCGGCAGGTTCTCGAAAATGTCCTGTCCCTCACAACCCAAACAATGCATAAGAAGCGCTGTTTTTCTCTCATTGGACAAATTTGAACCACAGACCCTGGAATAATGGAGGAATGTTTTTTTCCATTTGGACCATTTTATTGATGGTTCGCCAGGCATGGTCAAAAAGAAAGGAGGTGGTGGAATATTCTGCATTACGCGGGGTTTTTATTAACACAGAAAATAAAAAGTACTTTTTTAAAACCTTTTTTTTTCTACTAATTTTCCACCTAGACTTTCTTCTTAAATGTTAAAGCTTCAGAAGTTAGAAACAAAAGTCCTTTCATACTAAAAGCTTAAAGGGTTTAAACACTCATTTTGAATATGTACACAAAACTTCTCTTGTGAAGCAACCAATGTCTTTATGTCTTATGCTGCCATCGGGTTGTTTTTTTAGGAAAATAGCCCTTGTTTTCTTCTTTTTCTTTTTTTGTTTCTTTTTTTTTTCTCGAAGACTCAAAGACTGACTACTCAGCACGGTAAATGAAAGAAGGAGGAAGACAGAGCAGCGCGGTTGAAAATGAAGCCGCAGAGAAAAGCGGTGCTACACGTTGCCGCGCAATAGTTTAGCGCAAGTCCTTTTAATGTAACTTGCGCGCTCCTGAGCGCGAGTAGAAGAGAGGCTTCAGCGCGAGGGCAGCACAAGCCGCATCAGCACGAGGAGAGCGCGAGCAGTAAGGAGGCACGGAGAACACGCTAGGAGAGCGCGAGACAAAACAACGGTTGATGCAGGTAAGAGATTTAAATGGAACAGCAATAAAAGTTCGAGTGATAATGAAAATACCTTGTAGAAAGATTGACGATCCGATGACTGAACAGAGAAGGGCGCAGAAGTTAAAAGAAAGAGGATTCCTTAATAAAAGATCCAACAATGACTTGCCAAAAGCTCTTGAGTTCCAGAGCCCGAAAATAAATTTCTTGAGATAACCGTCTGTGTTGAGATGCTCCAAGGACCCTCGTCGTCAGTGTGAAAAAGAGATTTTCCAAATTCTTCAAGAATATTGTAGGTTCTTTATTGAAGCATCCCATCCACCAGCAGCCCTGTACATCCAGCTCTCCTCTCTACTCTCCTCCAGCCCACACCAACATTCCACATTCTACAATGAGGTCATATGTGACCTCAGCCTGAGGCAAAGCATTGTGAGCATTCCGCTCTTGCTGAGATCACATAAGTCATCTACCACACTCATGACATCTTCTATGACATTATTGATAATATCACTGTAACATTTGCAGTAAAAATATTGATGAGAAAGCTGTGCGTGGCGAGGGTACGAGTTATAGTTACGTTAGGCATGACTTATAGTTACTTGAAAAGATGAATTTCTGTGGTTTCGTATTTGTAAAATTAAAAATATATATATTAGGGAAGGCCATTTTTAGCTTTAAGGGATGGGTGAAGATTTTGGGTGGAAGGGTTATTTTTAGTGTTTAGGGTGGGTATGGGTATTTAGGTGGCAGAGGTATTTTATTTTTAGGGTTTAGAGAGGGTACAGTTGGCGGGATGGCAAGGGTATTTTTAGGTTTCAAGGTGGGTATAGGTATTTGGGTGACAAGGGTTTTTTTAAGTTTTTTTTAGCAGGGCTGAGAAAAAGGGAGGTGTCAAAGAAATATGTTTTCCCCATGCAATTTCCCATAGGGATTTTGAACAGGTCTACAGCTCGCACCGCTAGACGGAATTACACCAAATTCAGCAAAATGCTAGCTCTTATTACAGAAAGAGCCCTTCTGTGATTTAGTGTAAATCCATTCAGTAGTTTTCGAGATATTTAAGAAAAAAGAAATATAGATATCCAGAAACACAGATCTTTCGTGGGTCCACTTGCGGGGTGTCTGCAGATCTAGGGGAGAAGCAAGGCCCTGATAGGCTGATCGCTACCTGAAAGGTAAGTTACGGCTGGCATTTTCTTTTTCATATTGGGCCTGAGTGGGAGAAAAAAACTCTAAAAAACTGACATAAGAAGCAAGTCTACGGGTATCCTGACCCCATCTGAGAGATTTTCTTTTTGCCAATCTGTGGATCCACCATGGCACCCAGCGCAGCACCCCTCTCCCCCCACCGGTGTAAACTCGCAAAGGATCCGCGGATCCAAAAAACTATGAAAAATAAAAGCCTATTCACACACCAAAACCCGCTGCGCGCGGCCAAAGGCCATGTGCACCGCGGGGTTTGATGCATAAGGGGGGGTTGGCTGCAGGCCCTGTGGCCAACCCCTGCCGCGCTCAGCTGAATGCCATGCGTAGCAGTGGTTGTATTAACATGCGGTAATTATACATTACTTTATGTTAAAAAAATAGAAATTCACTGAAAAAACAAAGGTTACAGGGACGTTGTAGTTAAGCTGACTTTTTACCCATACAAAACCATAGAAATTCAACAGTTATAGTTATGCTTATAGTTATACTTATCTGAAGAAACTATAATGCCATTAAGTGACTTTAGGCCACGAGTTATGGGTTCTTGACACAAGTATAACTATAACTGCTGAATTTCTATGGTTTTGTATGGGTAAAATGTCAACCTAACTGTAACATCCATGTAACCTTTGTTTTTTTCAATGAACATATATATATATATACACACACACACAGAAACATATTTATGTACGTATGCTTGTGAGTGTATATATATATCCCCCACACAATACACATACTATATATATATATATTACTTGGAGGTGGTCACCACTAAATGGTTATAGTTAGGACCTGGTTTCTATAGAAAACGTGTTTTTTGTTTTGCTAATAACTTTAGTGCCGTTTGATGAATCTTCACAAAATGTTATAGAAAACAACGGCGGTCACTTGAGCTGCTGTCTTGAAAGTTCCGGGGTGATCCGTCAAGCGGGGGCTGAGAAAAAGGAGGGGTCCCAAAATGCGTTTTTCCCATTCGTTTTTCCATAGGGATTTTGAATAGCAATAGCGCCAAAACCACTGGACGGAATTACACCAAATTTGGCATAAAGGTAGCTCTAAGTCCAGAAAGAGGCCTTTTGGTTATTTGGTGTAAATCTGTTCAGTAGTTTTCTAGGTATGAAATGAAAACCAAAGTTGCATATATAGAGACGCGGATCCTCCTTGGATATTCCGTGGATTCGGTGGAAAAGCAAGTCCCTGATTGGCTTGCCACAACCTGACACAAATATTAACATGTGTGTTAAAAAAAACATAGAAATTCACAGAAAAAAACAAAGGTTACAGGGACGTTATAGTTAGGTTGAAGTTTTACCCATACAAAACCAAGAAATTCAGCAGTTATACTGAAGTTATAGTTTCTTAACATTATTTTGAACTTGCATTACACACAGTATAAAATAGGCTCCTAAAAAAAGTGCAAAAAGGTTTACGATAAAAAGTGCTTTAAAAATATTGATTTTAGTAATACCTACAATGTTTTATAACTGTTCTTTTAAAGCACACACTTTACAGCTCAGCTGGTAACTCCCTTGCACTACCTTTCAAAAAGAACAAATATGTTTCATCAGGAAACTTCAAGTGATGCCATCAATTAAAGATAATACCGGCTTCCAAGCACCCTTTACATTTGTAGATTGACAAGTTGCTCATATTTACATTTCTTTCAGGAAAGCAGGCACCCTGGCATGAACCAGGAGCAGTTCGTGGGACGGAAAAGGGGTGGGGCGGCGCATGGCTGGGGGGAGGGTGCGAAAAACAAAAATTAAATAATGTAATAAAAAAAAAAACGTACCTTTTTGTGCCGCACCTCGCCGCTCCCATCCGCTCCTCGACTGGACTTCAGGCACAGGCTCCCAGCCCACATTTGTCCAATCCTAATGCTGCTTTCATGCTGCTGGCAGCATGAAAGCAGCTTTAGGATTGGACAGGGCGCCCTGGCAGGGTGCTCCGTGGCAGACTGAAAGTCTCTGCCTGCTGTCTCCAACCCAGCAAAGCAGTGCCTGCGTTGCTGGGTTGGAGAGAGCCCAGTGCGCATGTGTGTTTGGCTGGCCCGAAACGCCCAGCCAAAGATACATGCGTATTGAGGGGGAGTGCGTCGTAGCCCCAAGGCCCTGCCCCTTTTACTATAAAAACGATAATAAACGTTGTTTATTATTGTTTTATAGTAAACGTTGTGCAGCTGTTGCTTCTGGCAGGGGGGCGATGCTCCTCCGCCCTAATGGAGGAGCCGCCCCTGGCATGAAGGCTTGTTTAGCTGTCTTCGCCTTCTTCGGTTTCACAGCACAGGAGACTTCCTGCCATTTTACACTACAGATGAAACATTCCAGCTCTCGGAATTAACTGTCCTGGGACAGTTGTATTTTCACAAAACGTAGGGAAACTGTTAAAAAGTATGGGGGCGCCGTGCATGTCAGAGCCTGCTCACTACGACCACTGGCTTGAAGCACTATCATTTTTTGTTGTCCAATTCAAAACAGCGCTCAGGGTGCCTACAGATCATTCACTCGACGCCAGATTGTTGTCTTCTGAAACACATTAATAAAATCATTGAATCGGCCATACGTGAATAGTATACAACCTAACATTTTTCAATAAAGATAACAAATGTTAAAGACTGAAGATCAATTCTCGCAGTTGAAATGCAGAGGTTTAAGTGGCCAATCATTTTTTCAAGTAATTTTCTGACAGGAAAGTAGCGATGGACAGGTAGGCGTTGGAGCAGCGTTGCAGGACACGAGGTATTCTCTGATGGCATACATGCAACCAAGCAAAAATATTTGGTGCCTTCAATAGGAAAGATGCCAATAATCTGATCATTCGGTCTGTAAATCCATCTCTTGTGAAAAGTTACTGCGTTATTTCAGTCGGCCACTATGAGTAAGTAGGGAAATCCGGGGAAGTTGTGATTCACTGTCGCCAATGGTTTGTCACTGCTGCAGACAAGTCCCAGAATATGGCAAGCAAAGCTTGAGGTTCAAATACACATAATTCACCTTAGTCTTTCCTCGTGGATCAGATTCTAGTAGTAGAGTAGTTTGTGGCAGGTCAGAAGAAGATACAGCATTTCATAGTCACTCTGGTGCATTCTGCAGCAATTTGAATGAGGGCTGATTCTTTCCGACAACAATCGGGAGCTGTTCTTGCATAAGCCTTTGTCACTTGCAAGGAACATGCTGAAGCATTCATCTCTTCTGTATGGCATAGAAAGCGCATATTGGTATAAAGTTTGTTCTCAGGTATTAAGTGTAATTCATAAGTTATTGCATTATAATACATGGGAGTCTGCAATCACTGTATAAAAGCTTGTCTCTAATACCCTTATTACAGGCAGCTTGCAGCGTCTCTAGTTGCTTATAGTAAAGAAATGGCATTGCACACAGCCTAAAACATGGAATAAAGTACTTCCTGCTGTACATGATAGGGATATTGCAAGTAACCACAGACTTTGGCCTTGTTACTCTATATATATCATTATCATGTGCAGGAGGGCGTACTTTATTCCTTATAATACATGGTGACGTCTTCACCTTTTTCCCAGATCCTTTAAATCCTTGGTGTGTAGCCCTTTCATTTGAAATAGAGAGCATGTTTGCAAACATGAAGAATAAAAATAGAATTTCTAGTGAAAAATTAAACAGATCAAAAAAGCTTTTAGATATTTGTTGCAAAAAGATATTAGAATCAGTTTAATACAAGTCAGATTTTTTTTAAAGGTGCAGTATCTCAGAATGTGCAGAAAAATGCAGAAGGATTCTAACTTCCCTATGTAAAGAGTGCAAAAAATAAACATGTTGCCATAAACCTCTACTTTCACTCTTTCAACTGCTGCTTTAATTATGCTCTGAGTCCTGACCTACCTTTCCCCCTTGGCTACTGGCTCTGACAACAGGCATTGTAACATCAGAACTCAACTGTAATAAACTATTACTGTTGAGTTCTGAATATTGTTTTTATAATTGTATATTCAGCAAATGGATGCATCACAAGTTGCATACTATAAAGAAATTAGAGACAGGTTTTAATACAGGGATTGCAGAATCCCATATAAGCTAATACCGTTGGATTCTGACATCACAATGCCTGCCGCCAGTAGTCAGGGTAAAGAACAGGTCATGGAGCATAATTGTAGCTGCAAATTAAACAAGGAAGACAGCAACTGACTTTTCTTCCTTCTGGTATACTTTTCTAAAAACGAAAGAGTGATCAGCAAAAAAATGATCTCCTCCGTAAAATAGGTTATTAAAGGAAAGATAAAATCTCTGCATGATTCCATGCATTCTGAGGTAAAAACATTTTTGTAAACTGACTTGCATTCAACTGATTCTAATATCTTTCTGCAAAAATTACTGACTGCTTTTTGGTGTGTTTAATTTTGCACTACTTCAGAGTTAGCTTTTATGCTTGTCACCAATGAACATGCAATGGAAGAGCAAGATACCAAGGCACATATTTATCAAGATTTGATGCATCACAACGCAGCAAGGAAGTTTCGTCATATGGACTGTGTAGGAATGCGCCATATTTTCTAACATATTCCGCATTTCTCCTCTTTCCCTGCGCTGGTGCACTTGTGGCTGCCGAGCACCAACGCAGGCACCCTTGCGCCATAGGAGACCTTGCTGCACAAAAACAATCCTTAGAGGCTTTCCCTCGTTCTAAAAAAGAGGAAAAAGCAAAGAGAAATAAAGATATTTCTCCTTGTTGTGCCTCTATCATGAAGGCATACAATTTTGACACGTTCCCAGGTCTACTTGTCGTGGTAAATCTGATAATGCACTGATAATGCACCAAAATACATAGGTGGACACATGGGAACACCTACTTTCCACCCATGTAACATGGTTCTGGTGTAAAGAAATGCAAAGCAGCAACTTACACTGCCTTGCATAACTCCATATGTACTAAGCCACGCAAGGCCATCGGACTTAAGAATTGCATTGCCCTTGTGTAACCCGCCGTGATTCAAGGGCAGCTCAATCCTTTGATAAATTTGGGCCGAAGGATTTAAGCTGTTTGAGGGAAGAGTCAAGGTGTGACCAGGTATTATAAGTGATTGAATACCCTCTGACATGCATTGAAAGGCTACTGCAAGTCACCTTGTAGTTCCTTAACTTTATAAAGGAACTCGGCCTCCACCTGTGATCCTCCATATTAGTGGTTCTTAACCTTTTGACTTCTGTGAGCCACCCCTTAATCATTACGGACCCTGGGACCCTCACTAAATCATAATTGAAATTGGGGACACCCACTGAGTCATTAATAGATTTTGGGGACTGTGGCTTAAGCAATTTCGATGGTTCAAACCTCAAATGTATGCACAAAATTACAGGAACAAGCATTCATCAAGCAAATACACAACTACACAAATAATGGAATATTTCATTTCAATCAGAAATATTTAAAAAACCTAAACAAATTTTAATGGGGAGGTTGGGGCTTTTCTAAATTCAACTGAGGCCATCCATCAGTCTATACTGTATTCTGTTTGATGCATTTGTACTGCTTCCACGAATCAATCTGAGGCCACTAATTTTATTATTAGCCTTCAATATCAAATTCCTTTACGTTTATAGAATGTTTAAAAAAAAAATATTTTACATTTTGCTTCTAAAAATACACTTTATTAAACTGTTATTTCATTTTCTAAGCTGAGTACTTGTAAAAGTGTCAGAGTGTAGGGCACAGGGCCTAAGCAGAAGTTGAGTCGTGGTCCAGACTGGAGGAATTGTCATTATTTTAGTCACTTAAGTGGAACTATGCCCGCAAATGTCTCTAGGTGTTCGCATATCTATCATTCAAGCAAACATGGTGGAGGGAAATGTCTGTATTAGACTGTTTAGTCCAAGGGAATGTTGAATGCTTACAGACTATCTAAAAGCAGACGTCATCCCTCTGGGTCTTCAGATCAAGAATACACTAGCAATTTTTACTGACATCCCTGAATTCTGGTCCAGATTTAGCCATCTAGCCAAAACTTGCTCTAGGCTTTGGATGATGATTAGAAATAACACTGTTTTGGAACATAGCAAAAAACAGAACTTGAGAAAATAGCGTAACTTGAAAATCTCATCCTAGAGAACGGCCCAGTAGCTGATGCTAAACATTTACTTGAGAAAATAAATAACACCATCACAAAATTGATGCAATGGAACAAAATAAAAAGATCAGCAAAATTCAAAAATATATTAAAAACAACTACAGTAAGGAGAAAACCTACCCCTAGCTAAGTGACAAATTTTACACTGCTCTATCTTTTTGCAGCTTTATATAGTGCCAACTTAACCCAAAGGTGACTTTCATTTTTGGTAGGCATGGAGAGATTTAGCAATTTGCCCAGAATGACAGAATGTTGGGCCGATGCCAGGACTCAAACCTGGTTCCCCAGCTCTAAAGTCGGCAGTTATGGCCGTTATGCCACATACTCTCCCCTGCTCCATTTCACTTCTAAAAGTTTAAACCTTGAGGGTGCTACAAGAACCAGACATCTGTAACCTTTTCAGAGTCCTCCAGTAGTTTGGTTGATGATCTAGACCAGGTAAGGGTACAAGCACTAATCCGGATATACACCTACCTCAACTCAATCTTTTCCTAGAACAAGGCAGAGGCCGGGATTGTGGCAGGGGACGAGGGAGAGGCAATTTCCAAAACGAGCACATATACGACAAACCCGCTGCACATTTTACAGATGCTGTACCCACAGTAAATATCATGAACAAGGACACAACCCTTGTCACTATGACTGACCACTTTCAGCCCAGACACAGACACCAGAGCAATCTCCAACTTGTCCATCCATGTTTTATCTTCAAATGAGATTAGCCTTTTCAGTAAAGGACTATCATTTGTCCATACGCACAGAGTGATTGTTTCTCACTTTTATGAAGATCTTCTCAAATTTTTCAGGTGAATCATACTTCGATATTTTTTAGCAGATAATACTAGGGACGTGATGGCTGGGGCCACTCAGTGTCAACCTCTATCCTCCATCTGCCACGATGCTAGTTGAAGTCTTGACTTTTGAAAAGTTGGTACTACAAGTAGAAATGCAGCTCAAACAGAGTTCTGAATATGTCCCATACAATCACTCCATTCAAGAAAAACAGGCCTTACATTCCCGGACAATTGACCGTGATCTAATCATCACACCAGCGGATAAGGGGAGTGGTATTGTTTTGATGGATCAAGATAAACATGGGTCTGAGATCATGTGGCAACTTGCCAACACTGATCCCTGTTGTCCTTTACCCGGCGACCCTTTGAAACAAATACAATCCCAGATTAGAAGTGTTACCAAATCAGCAATGGATGAACTTATTATTTCCAAAAAGCAATATGTATTCCTCAATAACAACCCTTGTACTTCAGTTATATATGTTTTGCCAAAAATACACAAAAATGTGCCCGACTCCCCACCCCACCCCCCGGGCCGCTCTAATGTTTCGGGTTGCGGCTCGGTTGTGGAGCCATTGGACAAATACATAGGTTTGATGATCAAGGAGTTTGTTCCCATTACTTGCATCTTCATTTTGCATAGTATGAACCTTATTCGTGTAATGGAGGACATGGATTTTGATCCCGATATTGACATCTTGGTGGGATTAGACATAGTATTGCTTTATGCAACCATCCCACAGCAGGAAGCATCAGTATTTTTTCAAAAATGAATAAATACAAGATCACATTCTTCATGGGCCCCCGCAGATTTCATCATTAAATTACTTGCACGGAGAATTACTTTCTATATTAGGAACGTTTTACCTTCAGAAGAGGGCGTATCAATGGGTGCATGCTTCGCACCGAATTTTGCGATTCTTTATGTTGATGATTTTGAAACCACGCAAGTACTGACACCAAACAATCCTTGCTTTGACCATATCTGTTTAATGAAAAGATATATTGATGGTACCTTATTGTTCTGGAGAGGTAATACTGAATCATTATCCAGTTTTGTCAGCTGGCTAAATTACAGACGTACACCCCTTACCTTTACCTTTGAAGCAACAACCGAAAACCTCCCTTTCCTGGTGGAAAGAAATTCTTTGTTGTTGTATACAAGCGATCACCCGCGAGGCCTCTGTGATGGTTTTCCCTGTGCGCAGTTTTACGCATTCGTAGGAACTGCAAATGATGTAGCAACATTTTTATGAGGTGAATATTTTAGTCCAAAAATTATTGGCTAGAGGTTATCTGAAACTACGCATAGCAAGAGCTTTATAGCGCTCATGGTACTGCCCTAGGGACAGTTCACCTACTCCCAAGGAACGTAGACCAAATGAACGCATTCCTTTTGTGCCCACTTTTTGCCCATCCAGTAACAAGGTGAGCAAAATAAGTAAGAAAAATTCGAATATATTTCGTTCTCATAATCCATTCTCTGATCCCTCCCTTTTTTCATATAAAAGAGGACACAATCTAGGCGACCATTAGTACATGCTATGACATTAAAATCCAAGGATACGTCTAACAAGTAATCAATTGCTACCATTTAGGGCTTGCCCCCTCAAGTGGGCCAATACAAATGTCAGAATTGCTCAGTACGTCCACAACCTTTTATTACCAAGCAATTCAAACACAGTACAACATCTTACCCTTTGAAACAAGTCACAAATTGCAGGTCTGCTAATGCCATATATGCTAATCAGTGCCCATGTGGACTGTTGTACATTGTACAAAGTACCCAGATGATTAAAACTGGCATTATCCAACACAAAAGTAGCATCCATTGTGGCACGGAAAACGAAACGTCTCCTTGGTATTGCATTTGTGACACATAACCATTCCAAAACAGATGGTCCAAACACAATTGAAAAGTGGAATAGCAATGTCATTTTTTTAACGCTTATCTCTTATTGGCATTTTGTTAAGTGTGATAAGACAGAATACACATATCAGTTTTCAATAACAGCAGAGGCGGTAATAAGTCATTGTACAGAATGTTTCAAATAGGTCTTATTATGTTTCTGTGTCCAATAATGGTTCTCAGGGTGTATTCAGGATGTGACATTCCCTTGTGGGGGTCAGGGGTGTGACTACAGCACCAGCAGGTAGGTGTTCAATGAGTAGCAAGAAAAAAAAGATAACATGAAAAGTTAGACTGTGTTTGTGCACACCTTACCGTCTCACCATTAGCAACATCAGTGATGGGGATACAGCAGTGCTATGTTGGGGGGAGAGTGCATCCAGACTAATGGGGTGTGGGGGGGAAGCCCTCCGGTGTCATCACCTGCCAGCCAGGGTTGCTCACAGGAGTCCTATCCAACCCACACTCAGGGCCCCCATGGATCTGGGTCTTGGGCCCTCAACAAGGTCATGGCTCTTTTCCTGGTCTTCTGTCTTCATCTTCAACTACTCTCATTCATCCACAACCTCCGACTATAGGGGTGCTAGGGGCCTACGGTGGATCCCTTGTGCTTCCTTTCGGGTCAGAGGTCTCTCCTCAGCTCTCTATAGAGTGAAATCTTTTATCCAGTATTCCAGCTTGGGTACCCCTGGAGATTTTGAGGCCACGGCAATACGTTGTTTGGCCAGAACCAGTGCCAGGACAAGACACCTGTGCCATACCAGCTTAGGGGTTGGTCTGGGGAAGATAATCTATTCAGGGTATTGTTAAGGTTCACAACAACCTCATCCCACAACCCAGAGAGTCTAGACTCTAGAGCAACCCCAAATCATGTGTCCAAAGTCAGAGTCTAATGTCGCACAATAGTCCCCGCCATAAATGGCCTGGATCCTATGTGCTGTTAGGTGGGTCCTGTGGGTGTGATTGTATTGAATATAATTGAGGGGTGAATTATGGGAAACATTTTGTGGATTGGCCAACACCCTCCCCCACTTGGTGTCTGTCAGGTCCTGAACCAAGTCCTCAGTCCAGCGGGCCCGGAGGGCATCCAGTGTCCTCCCAGCCAGGCCATTTATTACTCTATAGAACCATGTGAATAAGTAGCTGCCGGATCTTAATGTCAGTAAGAGTTCGAGGACCCAGTGCATGGGAGGTTCTATTACAGCCAACCCCCCACGAGTCCCAGATGTGTGTGTAAGTGCTTCGTAGGTAAGGAATTGACCCAGGAGCGGGACAAACTTGTCTGACAAGTCTCAGAGGGGGATCAGGGTGCCTGCTTAGGAGCAGTCACTCAGAGTCAGTAGCCCTGCCTCCATCCATGGGCTCAGTTGACTGCTGTGAAAAAAAGTCACAGGGTCACTGTGGGGGCAAACCCACCAATGGCAGCTTGGGGGCATAGAGTGTCACCCCACCCCTTCACCGCCCACCAGGCCACCAACAGAACAAGGCCGTGGACAAAAGTATACCCCTGTGGGGAATCTTCATGGCAGGCTGCAGGAGTCCGTTGGGCTCCAAGCCCATCAGGCCAAGTTTCGGCAGGCCCACTCCATCCAAACATTGAGTTACCCACTGGAGTTGAGCTGCTAAGAATTATAGCTCAATATTCAGCACCCTGAGCCCACCAACGAGTGGGGAATGGCGAAGGGTAGCCAATACAAGTCTGTGGCGGCCGCCATCCCAAATCAGTTCCCTAAGGAGCACATCAAGTCTCCTGAACCAAGCCGCTGGAATCTTCACTAGGAGATTCACAAACAAGTAAAGAATCTGTGGGAGCATGATAATTTTCGAGAGCACTATGCGCGCCATGATGGACAATCTGAGTGGGAGCCAAAAGGGCACACAGGACTTGAGAGATCTGAGATCCTTCCCCTGGTTATCTTCACAACGGTCTACAGGGTCCAGGAAAATCTGAATGGGCAAATATCGAAAAGTACGTGGAGACCATAGTATATCGGGGGGCAGCAAGCTCCTCTGACCACCAGAAACACTAAAGTCTTCCCCGGTTTACCCGAAGACCCAAGTACAGGCCAAATCCCTCAAGAAGTTGCAGTACCCGGGGGATGTCCCACTCACCATCCTGAAGATAAAGGAATAGGTTGTTGGTGTATGTAAAGAGGACTTGAACCATACCCTCCATCTCTATGCCCCAACCCATGTCCTCCATCCGGAACCTCTCTGCCATTGGTTCAGTGGCTATGGCTAACAACAGGATGACGAGGGACATTCCTGTCTAGTATCCTGGAATACTTCGGAAGCCTCGGAGATCATTTGCCCCATTTTAACCCTTGCTGTTGGACGGTTGTAGAGCAGGCGCACCCATTGAGTCCATCGAGTACCCAGTCTAATTTGCAACAGTGTGGCCTCTAAGAAGTCCCATCACACAGTGTAGAAGGCCCTCTCGAGGTCTAACGACATGATCATTGCAAGAGAATTAGAGGGTCAGTCATGGGCGTAGACAACAGAGTAGAGTCGATGGAGGTGAAGGGAAGTGTCACAAGATGGTATAAACCTATTTGGATCAGCATGAATCAGTTTTTGCATGTGGAGTAATAACTGAGTTGCGGCTAGGAGTATCTCTGCCTCGTAACCCTCTTTATACATTTCTTCTAGTCTCTGTGCCAGTTCGCTGTGTATGCTGCATAGAACTTTGAGGGGAATCCATCAGCACCTGGTGTCTTACCCATCACCATGGATTTAATGGCACTTCAGATTTCCAGTTCTCTGACCGTGGCACCCAATAACTTCTGCCTAGTAACAGGGAGGCTCCAGAGTGACAGGCAGCCCAAGAAAGGTGTTATGATGTGGCTCGCGGCTACGATGTGCGATCGTTGCCGCGAGCCTAGAATGTTAGCGGAGATTCTTCCTCCCGGCAGTTGCTTGCTGACCGGGGAAGATGACACCGCGTTAGAGGAGAGCTCCTCGAATAAAGATTACCGCAATACTACGACGCTGCTTCTCGTCCGTCATTACATTTCTTGGCGACGAGGATGGGATGTCAGCAAGCAGATTGCTTTCCTCTTAACATGGATGCCGCGAACGTTGCGGTGTGATCCGCTTTTGCTGTGGGATCACAGACGCGGCCTTTCCAGCGATAGTTTCATCAATGAGAGTATTTACAAGTTGCAGTCCGGCGGGGATTTGGAGACACGACAGTTTCGGCCTCGGTAACGTCAGTGTTGTTGATTTGTTCTCATGGCAACGTCGTGTTGATGTCATAGAAAACTGGTGGCGGCCATCTTAGAGAGTTGGGAATACTCTCTTTCAATTACATTGCGCACACGTCGAACTACTTTGTGTGGTGGCGGCCATCTTAGAGTGTTGGGAAGACTCCAATCAAAATAGACTCTGGCCACGACGAACTGCTCACTATTACACTATTTTGTGGTGGCGGCCATCTTAGAGTGTTGGGAAAACTCAAATCGAAATAGATTTTGGCCACGACGAACTGCTCACTATTGCATGGACAAGTGTCTTCTACGGTGATAGGCACACCTGTAACCTGCTGTTTGCTACATTGTTTTTTTTTTAGTTTCTTTGGTGCATACCGTCAAATTTGTGTTTTACAGAGATTGAGCACAGATTCACACAATGGATATGTCAACCGCTGCTGTGCACTCTCCACCTTTATTCTTGGTGCAATCTGGGAATCCGCCAATACTTTGGGAGGAGTGGATAGACATATTTGATAATTACCTTGAAGCCTTAGACGGGTTAGGATTCTCGTCCAGTAGAAAAAAAGCTATCTTACTTAGTTCCCTAGGCAATGAAGGTCAGCATGTCTTCAAGTACTTGCCTAAAGCTGTTGATCAGTCTGGTCAACCTATAGATGATGTATTTTTGGAAGCAAGGCGAAGACTAGAAACAAGGTTTGCCAAGACTGAGAATGTAGTCATGCAAAGATGTAAGTTTTACACACAACCTCAAAGGGATGGCGAATCCGTGGACGAGTTTGTCACTCGTTTAAGAGAGCTTTCTATCAAATGCAGATTTGGGGCAATGACAGAGGAGTTGATTCGGGACCAGCTCATAGTACAGTATAGGAGCAAGAAAATGCAGGAAAGGTTGTGGGCAGCGAAGGACCCGAAGCTGAAGGATGCTATAGAAATTGCGAAGGTGGTTGAGGAGTCAGAGTTTTGTATGAAACAAATGGAGAGGAGAGAAGTTAAGGCTTCTGAAGAGGTATCTTCTGTTCAGGGTGACGTGGCTGTGTTGAGTAAATCATCCTGGGAAAGACCTAGTGGATCTAAGAATGGGAGGTGCAACAAGTGTGGGAGCAGGTATCATACCTCTGAGTCCAAGAATTGCTTTGCCCTAGGGAAAGAGTGCCGAAGGTGCGGGTGCAAAGGGCATTTTGCGAGAGTGTGTAGGGAAAAAGAGTATTCAAAGGGGAAGGTGGCCATGGTTGGTGATGTTTCAGGCGAAGTGTTCGTTGGTGATAAATTCGGAAGGGTGTTGTGTGTTTCTGGGTTGGATGTGGCAGGGGTGAGAGCAGAAAAGATGCAGAGACCTAAGGCAGAATTTATAGTTAAGAATGTGTCTGTGGAGCTAATGGTGGATTCTGGCTCTTTATATACAATAGTTCCTAAGGATTTATTTTTCCAATTGT
This sequence comes from Pleurodeles waltl, assembly GCF_031143425.1. Classification (NCBI taxonomy): domain Eukaryota; kingdom Metazoa; phylum Chordata; class Amphibia; order Caudata; family Salamandridae; genus Pleurodeles; species Pleurodeles waltl. The sequence continues at coordinate 183,476,411 of NC_090440.1, read as the reverse complement.
GGCCTTCAACAAGGTTGTTGCCAAAGGACATTAATCCTGGTGGGTATCAGGGTGAACAGATAGACATCGTAGGCTATATGCTCACAGAAATAGGGTTCAAGGGGAGAAAGATCTTAGGCAAAGTGTATGTGGCAGAATCTGGTCCGCCTATTTTGGGTTGGCAACACCAGTACGATCTTCGCATAGTCATCAATCCGTGTGCCCCTAGTCAGGTAGCTGCAATCGAAGATGTTTCTCTTGCTAGTATACTGAATGGGGCTAAAGGGGTATTCAGAGAGGAGATGGGAGAGTTGAGAGGTTATGTTCATGAGATTAGGTTGAAGCCCGGTGCTGTTCCTGTGCAGCACAAGGCTAGAAAAATTCCAATCTCAGTGAGAGAGGGTGTAAAGGAGCTCTTGAATGAAATGTTAGATAGTGGGGTGATTGAACCAGTGGAGGCCTGAGCATGGTTGTCACCTGTAGTAATTTCTAAGAAGAGAGATGGGAAGTTGAGGTTCTGTGTGGACTTGAGAGGGTTAAATCAGGCGATTGTTACAGACAATTTTCCCCTGCCAAACATTAATGAATTGGTCCTACTGATGAAGGATGCTAAATACTTTTCAAAACTGGACTTGAAGCACGCATACCATCAGATTAGACTTCATCCTGGTTCGAAGGGCCTCACTGCTTTCATCACCATGGAGGGCACATTTCAGTTCACACGGATGCCGTTCGGTCTGGCGTCTGCCGCCAGCGTGTTCCAGAGGATGATGAACCAAATTTTCAAGGGGTTGGACAATATCTTGTTTTTCCAAGATGACATTCTAGTGTTTGGTGAAACTATTGAGAACCATAATATAACTTTGAAGATGTTATTGGACAGATTATTGCAATCTGGTTTGACTTTGCGCCGTGAAAAATGTCAATTCTTGATGACAGAGGTGGAGTATCTTGGTCACTCACTGTCGCAAGAAGGTGTAAAACCAAAAAAAGATCTGTTGGAGGCAATTAGGTCGGCTCCAGCACCCAAAGACAAGGATCAATTACGATCTTTTTTGGGATTGATTGAGTACTATTCCAAATTTGTAAAGAACTTTGCTAGTAAGACTGAAGGTCTAAAAGTACTTTTGCGCAAAGGGGCTAGTTTTGTCTGGGGAGGAGAACAATACCAATGTTTTTGTTAATTAAGGATGATGTATGCAACGCTGGGATTCTAGTGCCTTTTGACACAAAGAGAAGAACAATAATCACAGTGGATGCGAGTGCTGTGGGCATTGGGGCCGTCTTATCTCAAATGCATGGGTCGGTGGAGAGGACGGTTGCCTTTGCTTCTCGGACTTTGTCTTCTGCTGAGAGACATTACGCTGTCATTGAGCGTGAAACTCTGGCTGCGGCGTGGGGTGTGGAATATTTTCGCACATATATATGGGGTAGTACCATCACATTGCGTTCTGATCATAAGCCATTGTTGAAGATCTTGTCACCGGGTGGGACTGGTAAAGGGTCAGCGAGATTGGCTAGGTTGGCGTCCCGTTTGCAGGAATTTAATTACGAGATTGAGTACATTCCGGGTTGGAAGAATGTGCAAGCGGACTGTCTTTCTCGTCTGGCTCTTGAGTGGCAGACAGTGGATGGAGACAATGTATTGGAGCATGAACAAGAGGGAGTCGTTGCGTCAGTGGGTGAGGTTATGCATTGGTGTAAAGGAGCAGTGAAGGAAACTGACTGGGATTTGGCTATGAAAGCTGATGAAGTCTTGTTGGGGGTCGTAGATTTAATAAGGAAAGGGGGGAGGAGAGACAGTACTCTTCCGGTATCTGTACGGCCCTACAATAAGGTTGTGGATGAGCTTTCTGAAGTTGATGGAAGAATGATCCTGCGGGGTGAAAGAGTTGTTCCGCCTATGGGGGTGCGCAAACGCTTGTTTGATATTGCGCATGAGGGTCATCTTGGTCAAACGATTACCAAAAGAAGGTTGAAAATGGAATTTTGGTGGCCTGGTATGGACGATGATGTGGTGAGATGGGTAGAAAGATGTTCTAAGTGCATTCAGAGTGAGAAACGGTTGAGAGTGGGAGAGCAGTCAGTGAGTGGGAATATAACTGATCCTGGCAAACCTTGGCATAGTGTTTGTTTGGACTTTATTGGACCTTTGTCTGGCATTGGCAGAGGAAGGAATTTTGCCTTGGTTATGGTGGATGTGTACTCCAAATGGCTTATTGTCAAGTTTATGGGAGAGGTTACAACATCTGCTACCATAAGTGTACTGAGAGATATTTTCTCTGAGGAGGGTTTTCCGTCAGTGTTGATTACTGATAATGGTACACAATTAACGTCTGTGGAGATGAAAGGGTTTTTAGACTCGTGTGGCATACGGCATGCCCGTACAGCGTTATACAATCCTCGTGCTAATGGTATTGTGGAACGAGCTAATCGCATGATTAAGAGTGGTCTGCAATTGGCTGTGGTCAATGGTTTGGATGCTGGTTCGGTGATCTCAGAATTGGTGTGGGGATATCGAACTACAGAAAATACAACGTCGTGCAGAGTACCGTTTGTTGATATGAGGGGTAGGAAACCTGTCAGTAAACTCAGACCTGCATGGATGGAGAGATTGTTGGGTTGTGGTGGCGCATTCAATGGAGATTCAGCCAATGAGACAGGGGATGACAATGAGAGAATTAAACCAGGTGATTGGGTAAAAATCAAATCTGGTAGAGTGAGACAGGGGTTTAGCAAGTTTTTAGGTCCATTTAGAGTTCTTCAAGTTCACAGGTGGCATGTGTTGCTTGATAATGGTCAACGGTGGAATTTCAGGCGTGTCGCAAAATTTTCCTCTGCGTTGGAGGGTGGATGTGCAAGGAGGGGTGATGATTGTAGTGGTTATATGTTGATGAAAGATGAAGATTTGAATGGTTCTAGTGGTGGCGAGAGGAAACAATTTGATGGTGGAAGTGGCGATGCTGTGGTTGGCAGGAGTGAAGTGATTATTGATGCTCCTGTTACCTGCTCAGATTCCATGGGAGCTTCTACTTGTGTTCCAAGTTTGGTGTCGCCTAGAACGGTGGGGTTTCCCAGGACTACTAGATGTAAGAGACCTCCAGGGTTCTTGAATGACTATGTAACTTAAAGCCTATTGCTGTGTTAATTACTTTGTGTATAGATTTTTCTTTGTTTTTAACTTGTTATCTATTATTTTGTTATCGTTTTCCACTTGTTATTTGTGGTTCTTTTTGTGGGTGTCAACGGTGGGGGATGTGTTATGATGTGGCTCGCGGCTACGATGTGCGATCGTTGCCGCGAGCCTAGAATGTTAGCGGAGATTCTTCCTCCCGGCAGTTGCTTGCTGACCAGGGAAGATGACACCGCGTTAGAGGAGAGCTCCTCGAATAAAGATTACCGCAATACTACGACGCTGCTTCTCGTCCGTCATTACAAAAGGGCCAAACATCACTCGAAGGCCAGCTTCTGGTGGCCGATAATAGGAGACCTAGTAGTCCCGAAATCCTTTTGGAGAGAAGCTTGCATTGTCATTATGCAAGTTGAAGTGACCATTAAAACACCATCTTGACCTTCATCTGCTTGATCTTTTGATTTCATATTTAGTATGCTGTTTTATACCAACATTTATGTTTGTTCTTCTTTGGTCATTTTATTGATACAACAAAAAATACCCAGCTAAGTCCTGTTCACCAATTATTCAGTGGATGCTTATGTGTCGCAGTCCTTTAGAAATCTGTATGCTACAAGCACTAACCTGTTGAATCCAGCCAGCAGGGACGATGGTGTGAAGACAAACTGTCCACCTCCTTCAGTGTGCTGCCAGGGGAACACACCTTACTGCGCGCCAGGAAGTGCACCCAAGCGAATAGGGGAGTAGATAAAACAACAACAAAAAACACAACAGCCTACTGGCTCCCTGCATTCGGGATTGGTCCCCCCTGCTGTGCCTACTGGATACTTCTCTAGGAACAGCTGATGAGAAGAGACAACTCCACTGGTGCGACCTGTAGTCAGTAGAAAGAGAGACAGAGGGAGCAGTGTAAGGGGCATGCTCCTATGCTCATCCTCTCATCTGCCCCAGTCACTATACACACTCACTTACATGTCCAGTGAGAGTGTTGAATGCTTGATTGAAACATACATGGAGTTAATGAGCCCTACCCATAGAAAACAAAACAGTCTCAGGGTGGGGAACTGATAACTCTCACTTCACCCTCTGACCACCAAAGGTTCTAGCCAGACACAAAGCCTTCAGTTCCAAGTCCTCCTAAGCAAATGTTCAAAAATGTTCGGAGATTCGGCTCTGTGTCAGAAATAGGCATATCCTGGATGTAATGGAAAAAACGACTATGCACGAGTATTACAAAACATGAAAAAATACTTTGTTCCCTGGAGTTCCTCCATGAAAGACAGCTCCTCCAGGCATCTAAGGGCTAAGCAGTACTTCCCAGAATGCAGCAGTGAAGCTGGTGAGCGGGTTTGTTGTTGAGTAATGTCCCACAGGAGAGCGAATGCTAAGAAGGAACTTATAGTCTCTCCATGTAGTCCTTGGGTTGAGTCCGGACTGGACTCGGTTTATTGGGCTTGAATACTCCAGTGGCAGCAAGATTCGCTCACAGCTAGTGAGTGTGAGGAGAGAAGGGAAGCCTAGCGGCCCCTTACTCTCTTCAGAATAGAGTGCTCAAGGAGTGTTTATACACCAGCCAGAAGCGTCCAAACCAGCGCTGCCATACATACAGTCATCCTGTGTGAGTGTACCTTTTTATTTTGGCATGTGTGTATTGTTCAAGCTTCCTGGATTGTAACATGGCATATCGGGGAAGGCGTCAAGATTATATTAAAGTCCTCTATTTTAGTGTTAGAATTTAACTCAAACTGTACAATCAGTACCAGCACTGGTGCTAGAATATTTTATCGCCTTCCTTCATTTACATATAATAAAACCACTATTGTGAGGACTATCAACGCATAATTGATTTTGTTTCATATTTCAATGTGTTGTCTTGTTACGCCATTTTTTATTTATATTTGCTTTGATTCCTTTAGGGCTCATTTTCATAGGTTGTAAGCCCTTTTTTGTTGGGAAAAGTTGACTACGATTATTCATGTAATTGTTAAACCTCCGCATGGTCATTGTTCAACTGGAATTGTAAGGGTTTTAACTGGAAACTCCCTTTTTCCTCCTTTTCCCCCAGCTCCCATTTCCAGCCCCTTTCCCCCTTTTTTGCACTCATTTCCCCTTCTTTTTCATTATTTCCCTCAACTATGCTCACATCACCCGCCGGGTGCTCGTTCTGGTTTCCTTTCAGACATGACACAGTTCAGACATCAGGATGTGTATCCCAGTCCTTTTAGATGCAATACGGATTAGACACTCTAATCTTCCTTCAGATACAATGTGGATTGAGCACAAAGGTGTATATTCCAGTCTTTGTGGACACCATGAGCGTTAGACGTAATGGCATCTTCCTTGTTTATTCTCATTCTGTACCTTTATCTGAGTTATATGTTTTTCTTGTGCTTCAGATTCAGCACTGGTTGTTTGCTTGTGGATTCCTTCCATGCAGATTTGCCCCTACTCTTACATCGCCAATTTGTTTCATGTATGGAAGTATGTATACCCATTTTTAGCCTTCTTCATACCATTTTGCCAGCCTTAATCACCACGACTTTGCTAATGCATTTTCCTCATCCTTCGCAGGATTCGAAAAAAACACTTACTTCCTTTCCTGAGGTTGATGGGATCTATTGACTCAGTGACGAGTGTGGCAAACATGCACAATTCTTTCAAACCCCAACAACATATTTAAACACCATGACCCATATAGCCACGAAAGAATACTCCAATCAAAATAAAGGTTTCAAAGCTTTATTTATAACCACAATGCTAAAGTCACGTAAATTGTGTGCAGAATCAAATTATAAAGATAAATGAAAACCATGGGCTGACCAAATCTACGAAAATAATTTTAATCTACTCAACATCCACACCCTTAGACTTTCAAGAAGAATAATGCATATTAACAAAGCAATCACTTGAGAGACAGAAACATGTTTCGCTTCAGTATTTAAAGACATTAGTCAAAGCAAATGCAAAGATTCATATCCTGGAATCAGGACATATGTTCTCCCTACTACCAACCAAATCAGGACAAACATGTGGGAGTGGGCTACACATGTGGGCAAAAGTCAAAAAGGAAAGTCAAAAATAATTTGGAAAAGCATCTATCTCGGGCTAAGTTAAGCTAACTATGGAAAGATAAAAGATAGGTGTCAACATGCTAATTTCTACTCTTGAACGCAGGTCAGGGAAAATAACATATGCATTAGAATATAACTCTCTTAGGTTCAGCATTCAACTCAGTTTAATCAGCAAAGCATGTGGATCATCAGCAAAGTCTGTTAGAAGCACCATCAGGGAAATGCAGAACACAGGCTGCACATGAAAATCAGTAAGGTCCCAGGGGACAAGCTAACAGAACAAGATTCAAAAGAGGACTTCCTCAAACTTAGTAAGTCCTTCCCTAATTGGGAATACTCAAAACAGTTCTATTGGTCAGTTTGATGAGTCCACATTATGCAGAAGGGTCAATATCCGATCAGTCCCTTGACAGAAATCAAGTTTGCAACATCACTGCAGTTTCACACATATGGTCTGGTGTCATCTCCTGTTTCCGTGTGACTCCAGTAATTTTAACAATTTGCACATTACAAGTCTTTACAACAATAGTACTACTCTCCTTTCAGACATCATGTTCCAATGTTGAAACATCCAAGGAGACTGAAATGTAAATCTTTCACATAATACGATGGGTCTCTTTTACTAATCATGTGAAACAACCTAGTGGAAAAATTCATGTTAGGAAAAAGACATGACTCAACATTTTAGGAAATATAATGCATTAACATCGCCATTAAAAAACCACACATAATATGCACACATATAAATTCAGCATTAATGATATATCATCAAAATATGCAAAAAGCATTTAATTTAATAATTGCAATATTTGTTAAGGCATCATATCACACATGTAACTCCATACTAATAAATCATTAAACATCATAAAACATATTAATTTCCACTAACAATAACTCATCCTAATGATTAAAATATATTTCAACATTGTTTTAAATCATTTTAACACATTGTCAGTTTTGGTAAGCACAATGCCCACCATTGTATATAAATGTGTACACTTTTAAAATATGTGTCCGTGCTGCTTTGATCTGTTAGGCTTTTAAGCGTGAATATATAGGATAACAAATGCTGACTTCTAGTGCACTAAAATATTACTAAAATATACGCTCCAACAGTCCCTCTTCTGATGGCAAAATATGCTGTCACAAAAAGGACACTCTCATTTCAATGAGACAACTCAAAGCCTTGCAGTTTGATAATGTATTGGCCTTGGTATATGGAAATTCCTAATTCTTTTCAGATTCTTGTAATAACTGCTCCTCATTTTCTCCATTTCAATCTCTTCCCTCCTCTGTTTACTCTTAGATCTTTGTACTTTCCAAAATCTGTATAGCTTGTAAAATCCTATTACGACTATAACACACAATGTCACAATCAACAAAGGTCTCAGGATCATTCTCCCAATTCCCTTTCCCAAATCTCCAAACCATGATACAACATCAGCAAATCCTTTACGTATTATCTCCCAGATGTTTGTCTCCTTCAGAACTTTCAGGTCATTTTGCGGGTTTGTCATGTTTGATATAAATCTCCTTATCTCTTTACTACTGTCGGGGATAAACGTGCAACAATGTTGCGCCTGTAAAAATTAGCAGACTCCGGTATTCCTTCACTAATAAGATGTTGAACGCAAGACAAATTTGCAAAACCATTGATCTCATAGCAACCATTTCCGTATCAACGAACAACATTGCTCCAGCATAATCAGTAGACATCTTATCTACAATTGTTGACAATATTCTAATCTTGTTATCATTCAAGATCACACCAGCTGACGGAATGAATGCCCCAAATATATAACCTGTAATCTCTGCTGCACTAGCTTCTCTTCTTGCCCTAGATTTAGGTCTCTTCTTCCACACTGGAGAGTCAAAATTGTCCACATGGCAGATTTTAGGAAACACTACCCCTAAATAGCATGTACCATGCTATCCTTTCTGCAGCTTGTAACAGGCATTTTACCCACAAATGAAAGAAACACCTGGTGCAGCAGGGTACTGTCCATTCAACATAAAATTCCAAACACCCTTAAGCAAAAACACGTCTACATTCACTAGTACTTCCAGCTTTTGTGTCAGTCTTTGATTGCGGCTTATATTTACATGGCTTCCCTACATGTTGCCAATCTAAAGCTAAGTGTCCTTGTGTATCACCACCTGCAAGATGGGTAACATCTTTCTGCCAATCCTGTAAAACTATTCCTTTTTCTACTTTGGTTTTCATTGCCTTTCTCCTGTCATCCACTTGATTAATGACATCATGATCAACTAGTGTTAGAATGCAGGTTAAATTATTCTTGTGTGCATAAGCAGTTCCAAAGGTTAGTGTTGGCTCAAAGAAACCTCCCACTTTGTCAATATTTTTAGCTTTAGCAATACTATTTAAATGCTGGTTAATAGGCACAAAAGAAAAGACAAGGTCAGGATTAGAATAGAAATATTGTAAATGCTCTTGGTTATACAATAGGGTTAGTGGGATACTACAAGAAATGCCATAAGTCAAAGGTAGACTATAGTATGTGATTCCGTGCTGTACAGATGAAAGAATCTGAGTACACACATAACAATCTCGCACCTCCCTTGTTTCAATGTATTCATACAGTAACCTGTAGTATACATTTGAAGACAACTCTCCTTTTGAGTTGTCAAGATGAAGAAATCTGTCATCATCATACAGGGGATCTCGTTTTGTATGGGACTCATCATGCACAGGTATAGTTGTGCTCTCAACTTTGCCCTTCACAGACACACTCAAACCAGCAATCAATAAAATGCTCACAATCATACACACTATTACTAAACCTAAACACACATACTTACATTTACTATGTTTACCTTGATCGGATTCATGGCTTGTCTAGAGTCAGACTAAAATATCAAATTGAAAAATCAAAAGCATAATTTAAAAAAAGCAGCACTTAAAATGTTTTTTTTTTTCTCTATGTGAGCAAAGTAAAAACAAAATCAAAAATATATTTTCATAGAGTCTGTTTGCACTTATTTACAACAGTTCTTGATCTTCTCGAATGTTCATCAAGTTTTTTCTACTTGCAGTTGTTCAAAAGCACTGCGAAAAGTTCAAATTTCTCTAGTATTAATCCATCTGGTAATCACTAATCAGCACTTCCAGCATATAATGTCTTTGCTCGTCAAGCGGCAATGACATTTCAAAGTTCAGTTCAAGTGCAATTCCAAGTTCCAGAATATTCAGCTGAATCCGAATTGTCAAGACAAAATGCAATGTACTCCTTCTCCTGTTCATTGGCAGCAAAGTATAACCATTCAGGTGCTGAGTACCTGCAACTTGGCACTCTCTTTCTCTTTGATCTCCTTGCTGCACAATTTTCACTGTCAATTTGATCAGACTCTTCAGCCACTTTAACTATAGTTGGAAGCACATCTGCTATTGGGTCTGGACTTTTTGCGAGCCACTGGTCTCCTCTCAGAGTTCTTGTCTCAGGCACAACAGTTTTTTCAATGTTCACTGAGCTAGCACGAGTCGTCTGACTCTGACTTAATCCTCCTGAACCTTCGATTGCCTTTGACACGCTCAGACTTTCACTAGCTTGCGCAGGCTCTGCGACAACTACTTGTCCAGTCCTCACAGTTTGGCTAAACCAGACCCTTCACTCACCGATTCCGACCCTAGAGGAAGAGGCACTGTATCTTCAAGAGGACTTGGAACTTTGCGTGTATGGCTCACATTAACCCAATTCAGAAGACCAACACACTTCACAGCTGTTGTAGTCACCAAGAGAACCTGGAATGGCCCTTTCCAGCGTGGCTCTAAGCATGACTTCCTTAGATGCTTCTCACCAGAACCCAATTACCTGGACACAAGTCGTGACACTGCTCTTGTACTTGCTGGACAGTTGCTTCTTTAACCTAGCAAGACAAAGAGTGAACCACATCAGCTAGTCCTTTACAATAATCTAGCACTAAGTCATTTGAAATGTTTACACATGTATTTGCTGGCACAGCTGGCAATTTCATAGCATGGTCCATGAGTACCTCGTGGGGGGAACAGCCCTGTCTTCCAGTCGGGTTTGCTACGCATTCTCATCAGAACAAGTGGCAATGCATCCGGCCATTTCAACATTATAGATGTACACAGTTTAGCCAGTCATGACTTTAATGTTCCATTCACTTGCTTGACTAATCCAGATGCCTCTGGTCTGTAACTGCAGTGCAATCTTTGCTCAATTTGTAATGTCGTACACAACAATTCTATGATCTCATTGTTAAAATGAGATCCTCTGTCTGATTCCAAAGAAGTTGGGAATCCAAACCTTGGAATCAACTCCCTTAAAAGCATCTTTGCAACGGTGAGGCTATCATTTCTGGGGGTTGGAAACCTACCCAATGTGAAAAGACCCACATTAACACCAACACATACCTCAATCCATTGCACACAGGCATCTCAATGAAATCAAGTTGCATTCTGTTGAAAGGACCTCTTGATATACTTATGTGGCTCAGATTAAACACAGTGCATTTCCTTACGTTCATCTGTTGACATGTAACACATCTGTGACACACAGTTTCTGCAAGCAATCTAAATCTGAGGTTGTGCCATGTTTGCCTGAAATTCCTAATCATGGCATTTCTACCAAAGTGTGCTAGACCATGGTAATAACTTGCCATTGATGGTAACAGACTATTTGGCAACACTGTTTTTCCCTCACTGGAAACCCAAACATCATCTTGATCTCTTTGAACACAGTCTTCTCTACTCCAACCTCTGCGCTCTTCTTCAGTCACTTCGTCCTGCAATCTCCTTACCTCTTCCCAGGTATCAATTGCTGTCATAAAGAAACTTTCATTTGTCCCACTGGTGCTACTTCCATCTCTCCATTTATCTTTAAATGATGTGCTGTGGAGTGTACAATATCTGGCCACTTGGTCAGCATAGGCATTACCTAATGAGATGTAATCACTTGACTTTTGGTGTGTTGCACTATCACAACTGCAATTTCGATAGGTAATGGTATTGCGTTCAACAATTGATAGACCCCATCCCCATTTTAGATAGGTGATCCAGAAGAGGTCATAAAACCTCACTGGGACCATAAGTGTCCGAAGTTAAGAACGATACCAAAACCATATTTACTATCCGTGAAAATGGTCGCTTTAAGCTGTTCAGAAACACAGCATTCTCTAGTAAGAGCCACCAATTCAGCTACTTAGGCAGAAAAGACTCCTTGAAACCATGAAGCTTCTATCACTCCTGAGATTGTGCAGACTGTATAACCAGCTCTCAAAGTTCCATCATTAACTCTTAAACAGGAGCCATCAACAAACATGGCATAGTCATTTTCATCAAAGGGATTATCTTTAATATTAGGTCTTGGTTTGGTGCACAGTTCAGTCACATCAAGACAGTCAAGTTCCACTTCATCCTGTTCATCAACATTTCCAACATTACTGGGCATAAGCGTTGCAGGACTCAACACTAGGCATCGCTTAATGTTTACATTTGCTGATCCAAGAATCAACTGCTCATAAAGGGTCAGACGTGCATTAATTAGATGCTGCGTCTTAGTTCGGGTCAAAAGAACCTCTACAGAGTGGGGAACGTACACATTCAGGGGTGGCCCATAAAAATGCTTTTGCACTGGGATATACTGACAGCTGCAGCTGCCACAACTTTTAAACAGCCGGGCAAAGCAGCAGCTATGGTGTCCAGTGTGGCAGAAAAATAAACCACCGGTATGCTGACCCCTCAGTGTAACTGCGTCAAAACAGAAAGTGCACAACCATCTTCCTCACAACAAAATAAAGAAAAACATTTATTGCCAGAGCTGAGGCTCGGAACAAGCTTCCTCTCAGCTAGGAGAAGGCTTTCATTCATGTGTCAGCAAATGGTACCGGAAATTGTGTGTCAATTTCAATAAAGGTTTGGACAACATTGACACATTTGGGATCCACTGGCGGCAACAGCTGACCATTCCCAGAAACATTCTGACATCTCTCTGTGTTATTGGTGGGTTAATTTGCATGATTGCTGAAATTCTCTCTTGGGACATCTTCTTTGTACCTTTCACTGTGTGGTGGCCTAAGTATTTCACCTCCTTTTGGCAGTACTGTACTTTTGCAGGGGAACTTTATGACCATTTTTGCCTAGGTGGTTTAACAAGGTAATTGTATCCCTTCCTCAGGCTTCACGTGTGTTTGATGCAACCATCAAATCATCAATATATTGCACCAGGACTGAATGAAATGGCATTTCAAGGGACTCTAAGTTATTTTTCAAAATCTGATTAAAAATGGATGGTGACTCAGTATACCCTTGAGGTGTACAACATCATGAGAACACATGGCTTCTGCATTTAAATGCAAATTAAAACTGTCTGTCCTCATTAAGTGGAATGGAGGAGAATGCCTAACACAGGTCAATGACAGATAACCATTCCACTTCACAAGGAATCTGGAACAAAATCACCGCAGGATTCTGTACCACTGGACAACATGGAACAACAATCTCATTCACCTTTCTCAGATCCTGGACTATGTGGAATTTTCCATTGAGCTTCTGCAGTCCCAAAATAGGGGAACTACAGGGACTTCCCATGATCTCTTTCAGGACACCTTGCTCAACAAAATTCTCAATTACAGGGGGTAATTCCAGCAATTACCTCTGGAGCCATACTATAGGGAGGTTTCCTAGGAAACACTGCATTTGGCTTCACTGGGATTGTAACTGCATCAACACCTCTTATGATTACATTATCTTTTCCCGACAAATCCCAAACTCTCACTATAACTGTCTCCTGTAACTCTTGGGGAAAATCTTTAATTGTCACCATTGGGAACAATGCAATGAGAGGATACATTTAATTAATTTTGCTGGACACTTCATTATCACTATTTGTCTGGATAGCTATTCCCTTGTGGGAGCAGCTAATGGAACAATTTAATGTACACAATAGGTCACGTCGTAACAAACACACAGGACATGAATCACAAACTACAATTGTGTGTAATTCCTCGAATGACCCTATTTTAACTGGAATATGCTTTGTTATTGTGTTGGATAACTGCTGATTCGCTACTCCTGCCACCTGAACTCTTCTTCTTGACAGGGGCACATTTGGGACTTCTGCGGTTCTGACAGTGGAGCACGTTGCTCCAGTGTCAACCAGAAATGAAACATTGAGTCCCATAACACTGGCATTTACATAGGGACCACGCTGACCCACATCTAAGGATGCGGCTAACATGCATTCTTCCTCTTTAGAATTGTCACTGTTATATGTTTTTGAATCTCCATCACCACTGATTTCAATCAATTGGTATTATGTGATTAACTAATTCACATTTGCGTTTGCTCTCTGGTTAATTTTTTACTGAGGAACCATCACTTGCTGCTGTTGCATTGTGGCTTGAGGAATCTGCATTTGCTGAGGGACTTGAAACTGTTGGGGGACCTGTATCTGTTGTAATCCAGGAGGAACAGTCACATTTGGAATTTGGGGTATTTGGACTCTCTGTATTTGAACTTGACTATTGTCCACAGTCTGAGCAACACCACCATTTTGCACCAAATTATTTAAATTACTATACAGACACTTCCGCTTCCAATGCCTGAAACTACCGCCAGCATGACATGAGCTCAGTTTCTTCACTGACTAAACATCAATCACATTGCCAATCTGATCTATGCGAACACCAAGTCCTCGACCTCTGAACTGAGGCACGTTGTTAACCTGCTGTTGCACACCTTGCATCCCACTAGTGTTCAACATCCCTTGTGGTCTCTGTGTTCCTGTCTGGGCAAATTTAATTTGCATCACTATCTTTTTCTTCTTCAATTCAATTTCATCACTACAGTACCTAGAGTACTGCAGCACTTCATCACTTGGTTTATTATGTCAACAAATCAAATGATTCTGAATCATGATGCTAATTTCTGGTTTCAATCCATGCATAAATATAAACACAAAATGACTCATTTCTTTCAGCTCAATAACTTCTGACCCACTATGCTGTTTGAATGCCTCCAATAATCTCTCATAATATGCATGAATCAACTCCTTTGTTTCCCGTGCTGTCCTGTCAGTCCTTTGCCAATCAACATCTTTTGGGGAAACTTTGTGCTTCATAAACTCAATCACTTTGTAATACCCTTTCATTACTTCTTCAGATGGCTCACCTGTTACTGGATCTCTCCGCAGTTCACGAGTTGGCCAATCCACACTCCGCTTGCACTTAACCCACAAATCGACTGGAACCACAATGTCAAATAAGGTGTTCAAATCCTCTCACAGGCATTTTGAAAGTTTCACAAACCTCGCTGTTTGCTTGTACCATTCTACTGGTTTCTCCCTCAATATTGGGTAATCATTTGTAAATAACAATATGTCACTTCTGCTCTACAGAACATGTATATACCCTCCACCCGGTATCTCTCTCATTTGCCAGCATTTTTACACTCTCATCAGCTTGATTTGCTCCAGCCCAAAGCAAATTCTACTCTTTCCGTTGATCTCTTTTCTTTGCCCATCTGCCTATCCATTTCCGAATGTTCAAAACCAATTCTTTAATTGGCCTTCTCATGCCGTGTGATCTCATGTTTGCACTGTCTTTGGAATTAAATTCTAATCTGTAACTCCTTTTTAAGGGCTTTGATTTCCCTAAATCCACATCATAGTTCTCATATGATTCTTCTAATTTCTCTTAAGTTAGCCCTGCATAGTCTGTGACATTTTTGCACATGAAGCACAGTACTTTTTCATTGTAAGTATCCAATCTTTCCAGCTCAAGTGTTCCCTCAATTAATTCATTTATTTCAAATTTTAATCTGGACACATTCACTGTCCTGTCTCTCTCTTGAGTCTCTTCTGATCTAGCATTGTTGTTAGTCACACCTGTTGCTCCACTCAGACTGTCTAACCACTCAGTTAATTGCTGTGCTGAAAATCCTTGCAAACTGATGTTGTTTCCCTGTGTCATGTTCTGCAGGGTATTGGATGGTACTCTCATAACCTGTTCTGGTGAAGACATGTCTGTAACTGGGGTTTGTGGAGGATACCTCACGTCTATTATTGTACCTGAGCAATCTAACATCTGTTTGGGATCTGAAAACAAAAGAAAAGCTGAAACAAAGAGAGCTCACCTTTCCATTTCCAAATTAGTTGAGTACACAGGACTCCATGTATTGCACGGTGAAACTCCTGCAGACACTGTATCTGGAGTCTGTAGGCTTCTCCCAGTATTATCTGTAGTATACAGTGGGACAAATGGACCTATAGTTACGGGGACTGTCAATGCTTCGGGTCCTGTCAGATTTGTCTTATTTTGTGGATTCAACATCCCTGCACTTTGATCTGTTAATACTGTACTGAAAGTCTGCCCTGATTGATCTGGGCCAATATTTGGGGTTGTCAGTACTGGAGAATACATGGGCATTGTCTGTCTCTGATTCAAATTTTGCACGGGTAGTAGGCGTAGGTTCCATCTGAATCATTTTGGTGCCTGGCATTACCTAATTCACAACTGGGCTTTTTAATGTGCTGTGCTGTACTAACAACAGGAACTGGTAGATAAATTGACGCTACCCGCATCACTGAATTGACAGGTGTATTCAGGACTGCCTGAATCGGGCTCCGGGGTCTGTGCAACTAGAACTGTTGGCATACTTGGGGCTACAATCTGAACTGCTTTCTCAACTGTGTGATATGGCAGAGGTCTGTTCATTAAAAGCTGATTTATAAACTTGTCTTCTGAGTCACTATCATGTGTAGCTGTCTTTTTATTCTCATCAGCTGCCTGCTTTGTCTTTTCTACTGCTTCTTTTTCGTTTTAGGTTTGTACTCCCATTCCCTTCTTCTGTAATAGCTGGAAACATTCTCACCCCATCTAATGTTTCTTTTCTCCACATTTTCTGTTCATTATCCCATCTAGCTTCTGCTAATGTTTTCTCTGCTCTCTTTCTATTCTGAAATGTTTCTGTTTATTTCGGCCTTGCAACAAGTTCTCAAATAGCTAGAGCTTCAAGTTGTGCAGGACTTGGAGGAGGCTTTAATGCACACAATATTGTCCTCACATTTTCCTACATCCTCAAATTAAAGGTTCTGTAACTTGGAAAAGCCAATGAACCCTCTTTCCCTGTGATCTTACTCCATTGTTTAACCCAAATGCATGCTGAAACTTCTCTTGCCTCTGCTACTTCATATGCTGGTGTACCTTGGGGTGCTGTCTGTTCGACCTCGCTAACTGGAATAAACACATCTCCTCTCAGTGCACTTCTTAAAGCTTTGAAAAACTTCATTTTTGCACTGAATTTCAATCAATAATATGTATTTCAACAAAACCAGGAAGTAAAATCAAATCCACATTTTCTTTGCGAGATGTTCTCAACCAGTTGCAAAGCATTACTGTCCACCAATACATGTGCGGCTTCTACCTAACCGCCCATTTCAGGGTGGCACAACTGACGTCACACTCACTTCACTCAGCAGCTGCAAGTTGCTTCTCTGACACAATTCACACATACACAAAATGCAAAATATTGCGAGCACTAGAAAAAAACAAAAACCTGTCTGCTCACTACGGGTAGGACCTAAATGCTCTGAGAGCTGTATTGCTTACACATCCGTCTGTGGCTTTCGTAATTATACGAGTAAGAATTCACCAACAAATCTCACCTTGGTTGATACGGATCCTACACGTGCACTCAGGATTCACCTAATACCAACCAACAGCTCACACTCGCTCAAGCAAAACTACTGGTATTGTCAATGGCACCTCATGACCAATACCTCACTACAGACAACAAATTAACCAAGTGTCTGCATATACGTGTGCGTTACCCATATGTCTTAGGCCATGAAGGGCCCATGAACAACAACCACCATGGAGATTTTTTTAGCACAAAGCAACACAATCACTTTGAGTATGATGACTCCACAAACACCTCATTACTTCACACTTCACCGCAATTTGTAGCAAAAAGCACCACAAGCACAAATCCATACTTATACATACACTGTACACTTGTAACACAACGCTAAAATGTCATCAGCCTCTCAAACTAGCCATAGAACAACTCTATTACATAATTTGTCACCCTTAACTCCCATCAAATAGATGGCTCCTCTCCTCATGGGACTAAACTGTCACTGTGCTACCAAATTTGCCACTGCTCTTAACACTACTCAAAATATATATGGCTCTCCTCCTCACGGAATAGAACTGTCACTCTGCTACCAGATTTGCTAGCGCATTTTCCTCACCCTTCGCAGGATTAAAAAAACACTTTCTTCCTGGAGGCGATAGGATCTTTTGACCCAGTGAAGAGTTTGGCAACCATGTACAATCCTTTCAAATCAAAAAACATCCAGTTTAAACACCATGAGCCATGAGGCCACAGAAGAATATTCCAACCAACACAAAAGTTTCAAAGCTTTATTTATAACCACAGTGTCATAGTCACATAAATAGTGTGCAGAATCAAATTATAAAGGTTAATGAACACCATAGGCTAATCAAATCTATGAAATAAGTTTAATCTACTAAACATCAACACCATAAGACTTTCAAAAAGAATAATGCATATAAATAAAGCAATCACTTGAGAGACCGAAACATGTTTTACTTCAGTATTTAAAGACATTAGTCAAAGCAAATGCACAGATTCAGAATTCTGGAATCAGAACATATGTTCTCCCTACTACTAACCAAATCAGGACAAACGTGTGGGAGCGGACTACACATGCAGGCAAAAATCAAAAAGGAAAGACAAAAACAATTTGAAAAAGCATCTACCTTGAGCTAATTTGAGCTAACTAGGGAAAAATAAAAGACAGGTGTCAGTGTGCTAATTTCTACTCAGGAAAGCAGGTCAGGGGAAAATAACATTTGCATTACAATACACCTCTCCTAGGTTCAGCATTCAATTCAGGTTTGTCAGCAAAGCATGTGGATCATCAGCAAAGTCCGTTAGAAGCACCATCAGGGAAATGCAGAACAAGGGCTGCACATGAAAAAAAGGAACATCCAAGGGACAAGTTAACAGAACAAGATTCAAAAGGGGACTGCCTCAAACGTAGTAAGTCCTTCCCTGATGGGGAATACACCAAACAGTTCTATTGGTCAGTTCGATGAGTCCACATTACGCAAAAGGGTCAGTATCCCCTGACAGAAATCAAGTTTGCAAAATCACGCAAGTTTCACACCTTTGGTCTGGTGTCATTTCCTGTTTTCATGTAACTACAGTAATTTTAACTATGTGTGCACTACTTGTTGCAATTCATGTTCCTTCCGATGGCACAAGACAATGTTCTCCTTTCTAATGAGAACAAGTCGTTACAACAATAGTACTACTCTCCTTTCAGACATCATGTTCCAATGTTGAAACTTTCAAGGACACTGCAATGTAAAACTTGCACATAATATAATGACGCTCTTATACTAATCATGTGAAACAACTGTATGGAAAAGTCCATGTTAGAAAGGAAGAAATCACTCAACATTTTACATGACTGCAATATGAAAGCTTCAGGCCTAATTATGCTAACACAAGAAATATAATGCATTAATGCTGCAATTCATAAAACACACATAATATGCAAACATATATTAATTCTGAATTAATAATATATCATCAAAATATGCAAAAAGCATTTAATTTAATAATTGCAATATTTGTTAAGGCATCATAATAAGTATGACATACATTTGCATTTATTTTTCTGCACACATGTAACTCTATACTAATAAATCATTAAACATCATACATCATAATCATTTCTACTAATAATGATTCATCCTAATAATTAGAATATATTTCAACATTGTTTTAAATCATGTTAGCACATTGTCAGTTCTGGTAGGCACAATGTCCACCATTAATTTAAACATGTGCACTTTTAAAATAAATACGTGTCACTGCAGCTTTGCTCTGTTAGGCTTTTAAGCATGAACATATATGATAACAAATGCTGACTTGTGGTGCACTAAAACATTACTAAAATATAAGCTCCAATAGCTTCCTCTAGTGCTGTTTGACATCAGACACCCTGTTGTCTTTGTCACTGTTTGTGAGTACCTACTTTGATTTGTTTCATATAGTAGGTCTGGCTTTTTCACTTGCTGATTTCTTAATCTTGGACCCCTCTCTGTCCCAACAGGAACGGATTCCTCTGGAATTGTCTGTAAGTTTTACTGACTCCAGAAACTGTGGTGTGACACTGGTTGTGCACCTTTTCACTTACGGCTGTTTTTCTCCATACTTACTAATTCATTGTTCTTCCTCTCCCTTTTTTCATTATAGCATCCTTAGGAATACATACAGGAATAGGAGATATTGCTGTCTACAGGAACAGAATTAATTTAGTGATTACATGGAGCCATTTTATGTTAATTTCCCTTTTCCAGTTTTTTTCCTGCTCCCCCTTCTTTTGACCTCTTTCTCGCCTACCACCCTCCCACCAATCCGCTGTAGGCATCAATCAGATTCTTTGTACTCATAGCAATTACCATTCACATAACATGAAATCAGTCTGGTTGGGCTCAACCCTGATGCCCTCTAGTGGTGGCCGCCAGTGGTAAGGAGGATGCTGTAATTGGGATAAGAATTAGCCTACATGGAGCCATGATTTGATATCATTGAGACAATACACTAATCTCTGTTCTGCGATGAGCAATGTTTGAGTGATTTTTTAGTGAATGGCTACCATTACCAAAGTAACCTACTTCAAATCATCTTCTGTATGTAAGCCCCTGTATACCCTTGAGGGGGACCTGCTGCAAGCTGATCTGGGCTAGGGGCTCAGAACTTCACTCCCCAGGTGGAATTTCAGCTAGGAAGGCCACCTACATCTTCGCGTGCCTGAAGGCGCTTTAAAAATCAGCATGGGTCCCCCGCAGCGCAGGTTACGTTGAAAGCTGATCCGGGCTAGGGGCTCAAAACTTCATGCCCCAGGTGGAACTGCGGCTAGGAGGGCTGCCTACGTCTTCATGCGCCTGGAGGAGCTTTAAAACTCAATGCAGGTCCCCCGCAGCTTGGGACGTGACCGGGTGCATACCCAGGTGAAGACCGTGCCAAGAGCAGGCCCATCTGCGCCCATCAGTGGTCATAAGAGTTTGGGCAGGGCCCCCCCCACTTGGCTGTGTCCTCCCGGCTGTAGCCCCTTTGATTCTTGTGGTATTGTGGGTTCTGGGGAGCACAACAGGGAAAGGTAATGCCATGGTATGTATCCCAGCAGGGGACATGATAACCTCCCTAGAATCCTTCTTGTCTCATGCTGCTGGGGTCCTCTCAAAAGAGATCAAATTAAGTGAGTGGCGGTTATATGTAGAGGTGGGTCTAGATACTCCCACCCTAAGTGAACTGAGGAGGTGCGGAGTTGGGATAAATTTATCTGGTTCATAATTCCCCCATCTTCCCAGCATCCTCTTCTGGTCCTTGCATGCTATGCCCGGTTTCGCCATTATCAGTCGAGCCCCCAGTTAAAAAGAAGAAAGGGGGGCCTGTGCGCAAAAGGCTTGCTGTCACGTCTCAGGTATCAAACGAGTCACAGGGGCTGGCAGCTCCCATACTGGCCCAACATGCCAACAACGATCTTTGTGCTAGGATCGAAGCAATGATGCTTTTAAAACCTGTGCATGGCTGTTTGGATTCCATCAAGGCTAAATTGGCAAGTTTGGTGGCGCAGTTTAATGATAAACCTTTGACAAGCTCTTTGGGGGGGGGCATGTTCACTCCACTACTAAGGAAAGTGAGCCAAGTGGGCAGGAAGATGGAGGCACTCAAGTGGAGTCATTGCAATTATCAAGAGCAGCTGTCCCTGGGAAGAACAGGGGCGAGGTATACTCAGGGATCAAAGCTCCAGTAGCGGATAGGGGGGGCACTGCTGTTAGGCCGACTCCTGTTTACAATAGTCCACCACTTGCTCCTCTGTGCATTGCCTATTACATAGCAGAGATCTCTTCAGGAGCAGAGAGTCTTGGAGGTGAATAACATACATTCTGCTAGTAAGGTCAAAAGCCCTACACATGTCCCGCTGGAAAAGATGGTCGGGGATCTATCAAGGTTACATCTTCCCCCGGCCTCATGCCTGTACATACTCATTTTGGCAAGTGTACCAAAGCTCAGGCCAACTCAATCTGAAACCACCAAGTAGTTAATTGCTAAAGCAACACATTGGTTGCATGCCTCAGCCTGGAGCACCTTGTGTCAGCTCATATCCTTATGGCTAGAAGGGTGGATCGGGTGGGTTTGTCTATTGCCGGGGACTACATTGTGGTAAATTTTAAAATACCAGGGGTGTTGGCCAAATTACTGAATTTGTCAACTCATTTTTTACACCGGCCCTCAGCCATCGCCGCCCTTCCATCAGGCTAGTTTTATAAAGCTCCCCATTCTCCCATCCTACTCCAAGGGATGGACACAGGGTACTCGTTTAAGTTTAACTCAAGAGGGTATGATGGTAATGCTACAGGGCTTTCCTTCACTAATAGATTTGAGCTACTGGAGGGTTGGATAGTTGTGACTGACTGATTAATAACTCAGTCAGAGAGCCACCTAGTGTGTCTGTAGGTAAGCTACATCCTGACCCCGTTTTGGCGAAGGTCTTATCATGGAATATTGCAGAGTTAAGTAAGAACCTGAGAGATCCTGACTGGATTAAGCTACTGGTGAAATATCAGATCATTTGCCTTCAAGAGACATGAGCAACTGATATGTATGCCATCAATGAAGGGATCGCAGCATGCTGGAGGCCTGGAGAACACTGGGGTGTGGATCCTGGTGGCAGCCCCCGCCGGCCAGGCACTGCGGTGTTGTGGTGGGCCGCCGGAAGTGCACCCAAGTTGAGGATCGGATGGCTGTTGGCGGTCCCCTAGGCTTACTCCAGACTGGTGCTGGTTGCTGCTGTCATTTGACCAACGCTGTTTAGGCCTGTTATCCTCCTCCCGCTGTGGCCTAGGGAGACCGAGCCGTCTCGCCATGGGTCGGACCAGGCCATCATTGCCTGCGCAGGCACTAATGAAGATGGATCAATACACGATTCCCACTCCGCTGTGGATGACACCTCTGGAGTGGCTGGTTCTTCCCTGGGGCACCACAACCGGACTTCAGTGCCATCCTTAAGGTGATCCAGGACTCAAAGGAGGCTGTGGAACACAAGGTCGATGAACTCCGAATAGACCTCTTGCTGATCCGGCAGGACTTGCAGGAGTGACGGGGAGGCTCCCCGAGGCTGAGAAGCGCATTTCTATAATGGAAGACGAACTGGCCATCCTCAGAAACCTGGGGCCAGATGTAGAAAAGAAACATTTTGCGACTTGCAAATAGCGAGTCATTGCGACTCGCTATTTGCAACTCGCAAAATGTTATGCAGTACGGTGTCTCAGACACCGACTGCGACTCGCTATGGGGTTGCAATGACCCACCTCATGAATATTCATGAGGTGGGTCGCAAATTGCGGCCCCATAGCGAGTCAAGGCACTCGCAAACATGGAGGCCTGCTGTAGTCAGCAGACCTCCGTGTTCGTGACTGCTTTAAATAAAGCAGTTTTTTTTTTTTTTAAGTGTAGCCCGTTTTCCTTAAAGGAAAACGAGCTGCACTTAAAAAAAAAAACGAAACCTTTAGTTTCGGTTTTTTTTCAGGGCAGGCAGTGGTCCCTTGGACCACTACCTGCCCTGAAAAAAATGTTTGGGGTCCATTCACAAACTGGAAGGGGTCCCATGGGGACCCCTTCCAATTTGCGAGTGGGTTACCATCCACTTGAAGTGGATGGTAACTGCGCTACCATTTGCGACCGCGTACGCGGTCGCAAATGGTATTGCATACCACTCAGACTCGCAAATAGGAAGGGAACACCCCTTCCTATTTGCGAGTCGGAAATGCATTTTGCGAGTCGGTCCCGACTCGCAAAATGCATTTCTGCATAGGAAACTCACATTTGCGACTCGCAAACGGCAATTTTTGCCGTTTGCGAGTCGCAAATCGTTTCCTACATCTGGCCCCAGGTCTAGAAATGTACGTCTTCAGTGGCTGTACTGCATGAACAAGTGGAAGATGCAGAGAACTGGGGACCGTGTAACAATTTAAGCCTGGTGGGCCTACCAGAGAATTTAGACGACCCTGATCTGGTTGTGGCCCTCGAGAGGTGGTTTCACACCTGGGTGCCTGCAGAGTAACTATCCCCCATATTAATTATAGAGCAGGCACACTGCTACCTGGCACCTCGGCCACCTATAGGCACCCCGCCCTGCCTAGTAATCCTGAAGATCCTGAAATTTAGGGCCCCTGATGCAATCTTACGCAAAGCCAGGACCCAACCGGATCTCCACTACCAGAACTCTGGAATCTTGATCTTGTTGATCTTTTCAGATTACTCTAGGGCAGTGCAGCAAAAGCACAGATCCTTTGAGGCCATTAAACAGAAACTGCTAGCACTGAATCTCTGATACATGCTGCTATTCCCAGCCCACCTGAAAGTAATCTTTCCACCTAACACATATTTTTTTTGAGACTCCAGAGCAAGCGTGGGAATGGGCGGCAGAAAAGCTCACCTTGCGGACCCTGGAGCCAAAAGAGGGGCTGGCGAGAGGTTCTGGAGACCCTGGGAGGTCCTTTTTGCCAGCCTGATCATGGAAGATGCACTCCTGCTCGTGGAAGTCACAAGTTAATGGCAGGGAGCGGAATGGAAGTCCAGAGGCCTCGTCACTGCATGTGGTGCGGACGGAGATAGGCCTGGATGCTGCCTTGGTGGCCACCCCACCCTATTTGGCTCAATAGAGGAGATACCAGTTCCCTCGGACTGACCAAGGGCTCTGTGGGCTGGGTCAGGGAGGATGGCCTGGTGACTGTGGCCTGGGCTGGACTATACGTCAGCCCCCCCGATCTGCTGGGACCAAGGCAGCTTTCACGGCCTGGGT
Source organism: Pleurodeles waltl (assembly GCF_031143425.1). Taxonomy (NCBI): domain Eukaryota; kingdom Metazoa; phylum Chordata; class Amphibia; order Caudata; family Salamandridae; genus Pleurodeles; species Pleurodeles waltl. The sequence goes on along the minus strand of NC_090440.1, from coordinate 183,452,340 downwards.
GTTCTAGGTTGCTGGTTATTGCAAGATGTATTGGGAAGGAGCGACAGATGCTTCGTGGATAGAAGTATGAGTTGGGGGATGTGGGGAGGGCTCACAGGGAGTTGTGTTGTGTTGCTATGTTTGTGTTAACCGCTTGTTGTCTAGGTTAGTTGTGTTCACAGTGAGTGCCTTATTTGACAACATGTTGATCCTGTCTGCCTGAGGCAGCCCACGCTCTCAGCGGCTTTGGTCTCACGAGGGGTCTTGACTGAGCCCACCACTTACAGACAATCTAATACCAGTCCCTCAATACTCTCTTGGAATGTCAATGGTCTGCTAGACCACATGAAGAGTTCAGCCGTCCTGCAATATACATCAAAAGATATCGCCCTGGTGTTCTCCTGCAGTAGACCCACCTGGTGGGTACCCAGTGTGCTTTTTCTAGGTCATTTTTGCTATGACCGGGTCTAACATGATGAATTCTCCAGGGGATTGAGGGGGGTAGCACTTATGCGCCATAGATCTTTGCCCAGGTCAGTGGCCAAGGTCCACACTGACCCTTAGGGGAGGTACGTTGGGATAGAGGGCCGTCTGGCCAGCAAGCAGATCACCCTGGTCTTCTGTACTATGATTATAGTGGGCGACTTCAATGTTGTCCCAGACCCCATCCGAGACACCTTCACTGACCCCGCCCTAGCCGGTGGTCCGGATTGACATGCTTATCGGCATGGGCAGACTCCCTGGGCCTATGTGACACGTGGCGTTCTTGGCACCCACAACTGAGAGCGTTCACCCACCAACATACATAGAGAGACGCAGATAGACCTGCTACGGCTCCCGGCAGTGGACCTCTTGGCCTTGACTTCGGTCCAGATTCTCGGTATCTCTGACCATTCTCCCATCCTGATGAGTTTGGGCACCCCCTCACAAACCCAGCGCCTGATGTGGCGCTTTAGCGCATGGTACTTGAAAAACCCTGAGTGTGTTGACTTCATAGACCAGGAATTAAGAAACTATTTCAGGGAGAGCTCTGGGTCAGTGACGTCGGCAATGGTCCTATAGGCGGCCGGCAAACCCTCCCTGAGGGGAATCATCAAAGAATATGTCAGACGGCAAGAAACCCGGCATGCCCAGCAGATAACTTGGTTAGAGAGCAGGATAGTGGACCTGGAGTGTCGGGTTCTGCGGTCATACGGGGGAGAGCTGGCGAAACAGCTGGTGCTTCTACGCGCAGAGTTTTGGCAGGTGTCCCTTGTGGAAGCTAGACAGTGCTGGCAGGCCTCGATGCAGAGGGTGTACGAGCTGGGTGACAGGACTGGGAAGCTGCTATATTGGTTTGCGACCTGAGACACCAGGTGGTGCCGCTCATTAGGGACCAGGCCGGTTCTATACAGGAGGAGCTGCAGGTGCCTCCTAATACAAAGATCTTTATGCGCAGGTCTCCCAACCCCTGGAGGAACAAGAGAACCTAATCATGGGGATATTCCACTGCCCTCCATTCCAGCCTCTTTGGCTAAAGAACTAGATCTACCTCTGAGAGAGGAGGAGGTGGAGGATGCCATCTCAGGCCTTCATTCCAGAAAACCTCTGGCCCTGATGGTTATCCATTTGAATACTGTAAGAAGTTCCACTCACACCTGGTGCCCCGTATGTTAAATTTTTATAAGGAGGCGCTCCAACGAGGTTCTTTCACCCCGGGTCTTGACTGCGCCACGATCCTGGTCATACCCAAGGGTGCCCTACTCCGGGACCAGTGTTCATCTTATCGCCCCATTTCACTGATCAACGCAGATTAAAAAATATATGCATTTATCGATTGGCCCGCACGTTGCCCTATTTGATACACTCTGATCAGTGCGGGTTTATGACAGGTAGGAGCACACATCCTTGCATACAACGGATTCAGGTGGCGCTTTTGCAGAAAGACAGACTGGAGGGCGGGTTGGCACTCCTTCTGGTAGACTTTCATAAGACTTTGGATACCCTGGCCGTGAGCTTCCTTGGAGATGTTCTGGTGCGAATGGGCTTTGGCCCGACAATTCGGAAAATTGTCTACCTTCTTTACCATGACCCATCGGCGCAGGTGCAGGTCACTGGCATTATATCAGAGCCCTTTTCGATTCGATGTGGGATGCGTTAGGGATGCCCCCTGCCCCCTCTGCTATTTGACCTGGCCATTGAGACGTTGGCCTGCCTTTTACCTTGTGACCTGCTTATCTGTGACTGGAGATGGAGGATCAGCCATGTGGATTGTGTTTCCCTATCTGCTGACAACATCCTGGTATTCCTAGGAGAGCCCCAGAGCTCCGGGCCCTGTTGTCTTGAGCTCTTGACACCATACGGTGAGGCCTCGGAGCTGTGGCTGAATCCCAGGAAGTCGCTACTAGTGGAGGCACGAGGAGGTGCGGGGGGCAGTATCTGGTGTCCGGTTATCCCGGTGAGGCGAAATGCATTTAAATACTTGGGAATTCACCTCTCCCTGTTCCAATATCTGACTTGGCAACTAAACTTTCAGCCCCTATCCCGGACCCTGGTTGGGACCTGACCCGCTGGCATTGCCTGCTGCTGAACCTATTAGGCCACAATGCCCTCTTCAAAATGATCTGTCTCCCTCACTATTTGCATGTCCTGACAAACTTCCCATATTCAGTGCCTGGTTCTGGTCCCTCACTTCCAAACTCACCTCCTTTATATGGGCGGGAGGACAACATAGAGTGGCTTTTCACTCCTTAAGGAAATCCACTACGAAGACATCACATATATTATCTGGCTGCCCAATTAGTACCGGTCAACAAGTGGTTCACTGGTGGGTGGGACGCCCCGGTTTTCGCCTAGAGCTCTACCACTTGGGATGCAGTGGCCTATTGGGTTTGCTATATGGTGGTCCAATCCCACAGACCACCCCTAACTGTATGCGGGTGGCGGTGCGGTGTTGGAGGGCGGCCCACTGACTAACATGGTGGGACCAGCGACTTACCAACCTGACACCCTTATGGCAGGGCACGTGGTTGTGACAGGTGTCCCAGCTGGGGGGCTTTAAGCAGTGGGACAATATTGGGATTACCTACCTGGCTGAATATCGGGCTACCAGGGAGGAAAGGGTCAGGGTCAGGGACATTAAGGAAAATGCATGGGAAGGCCTCAGGGTGGCAAGCCAAACTAAAGATAATGCCGCCTTTTGGAGGGTATTGAACTCCCTTTACTTCAGTGACCAGTCCGATCATTCCACTGAAGTGCATGTCTAGTGTCCGCAACGTACTGAGCACTTTTCCAACATTTATTCAAGCAATCAGGGGGTTGAAGAGAGTGAGGGCCATATTGCTAAAGGGGTCAATCCTACGCCTATGGTGTTTGGGTTAGAGGAGGATATGACGGCCCTTAGGGGGAGCTGCAGAGGGAAGGCACCGGGTCCGGATGGGGTCTCTGTGGATGTATACTTGGGCTGCCAGGAATTGTGGGAGCCACTTTTAACAAATGTTTTTAATGTGATCCCAAAAGTCGGCCCACCCCTTTCGTGGGAAAAAATCAGTTGTTCCCATTTACAAAAAAGGTAATAGTTCCCTCTCAATGAACTATAGGCCCATATCTCTCCTAGACTCTACAGCTAAAATCATGGGTCGTGTTTTGCTCCAAAAAAGATTAGAGGGGTGGGCAACTACCAACAATATTCTTGTAGACACTCAATTTGGGTTTAGGAAGGGTATGGGCACTATAGATCAGTGCCTGAATTTGAGCCTGAATACAGCAAAATACACTGTTGGCAAAAAATATACTTTGTTCATAGCTTTCATGGACATAGCAACTTTATTTGTGTCACACATTCTAAGCCCCGGGTATTGATGTCCAAGATGGGTATTGGGGAAGTTTTATGAGGCAACTCTATTTGGAGGCTAAAGCGTCCATTCGTCATGGTAGGAATAGGGAGTTTACAGATCCATTTGACATCAAGGGAGTAGTGAGGCAAGGGTGTGTCCTCGCTACCTTTTTTTTTTCACTTTATACGAATGGAATAGAGACAGCACTTACATCTAGACCAAGGCACACCCCTTCTGTGGGAACCCGCCATCTCCCGATTTTGTTATATGTGGATGATGCGGTTCTAGGTGCAAGAACAAGGCGAGCACTAAAGGGGCTCATTGATGACTACATCAGTTTTATGAGGGATCTTGACCTATGAGTCGATGTAAATAAAACATTTATTATGAAATGTGGGCAGCACCCTCATAAAAACCCCTGGCTTCATATTAACAATGTTAGAGTTGAGGAGACAATGGCCTTCTCCTATCTTGGAGTCCTTTTTTGACAGTAAAGGCTCATGGAAGACAATGGTGGCAAATAGAATGGCCTTGATGGAAAAGACCTTGGTGGGGCTTCAGAACGTTTGTAAAAAACTGGGCATGCAGCCTGTGAGGAAGCTAATGAACGCGTTCACAGCCATATCGGTGTCTATTGCTATGTAAGGAGCAGGTATATGGGGGATGGAGGACAGTGGACGGATTCAGAGGATAGAAAACACCTTGCTTAAGAATGTATTAGCTGTCCTTCACGGTTGTGCCACCATTGTGTGCCATGAAGAGCATGGCGTACACTATATTGAGGATAGAATAAAATTAGTACTGCTCTTGTTGCGGCGTTCCATTTAATCAAGGGAGTCTGCCTCACTAAGGCCCTCATTATGACATTGGCGGTAAGTACCGCTTACCGCCATGCTGACTGCCGCCAACATACCGCTGCCGCAGCGGATTACCACCACCCATATTATGACCCACACATAGCAATCCGTCACTATACAGCCACACACACAAGTCCGCCAGCCTAAAGGTCAGTGATAAACTGGCGGTAGAAAAACCCACACCGTTACGCCAACAGAACTGCGCCCACAGCATTATGACCCGCGGCGGACATTCAATGGTGCTAAACCATTGGCGGTACATACTGCCGCGCTCAAAACACACACACATACAAAACAACACTACACTGGACAATTTGAATAACACACACCTGACACCCATATACACACCACACCCACAAACCCACACCATTATAAAACACCCACCCACATTACCCATAACCCTTTATGACTAAAAACAATTGCCACAAGAGAGCTAGCAAGACCACAGATAAGACCACAGCCACACACCACCATCACCTATACACCATCCACGCACCTCACATCACACACCCCAACACATCACCCCACACACCCTCACCCACACCACTCACACTACACCCATGGCACCACAACGACACCCCAGGTTCTCAGAGGAGGAGCTAAGGGTCATGGTGGAGGAAATCATCCGGGTAGAGCCACAGCTATTCGGATCACAGGTGCAGCAGACATCCATTGCAAGGAATATAGAGCTATGGCGGAGAATTGTGTACAGGGTCAACGCCTTGGCACAACACCCGAGAACAAGGGATGACATCAGGAAGAGGTGGAACGACCTACGGGGGAAGGTGCGTTTCACAGCAGCAAGACACCAAGGGGGTCATTCCGAACCTGGCGGTCCATGACCGCCAGGGCCGGGGACCGCAGAAGCACTGCAACAGGCTGGCGGTGCTTCCTGGGCCATTCAAAAGTCAGAAAAGGGGAACCTGGCGGTTTCCCGCCGGTTTTCCCCTGGCCCAGGGAATCCTCCATGGCCGCCATGGGGATTCCGACCCCCTTCCCGCCATCCCGTTCCTGGCGGTTTTTACGGGTGTCGTGGGGCCCCTGGGGGCCCCTGCACTGCCCATGCCACTGGCATGGGCAGTGCAGGGGCCCCCTAACAGGGCCCCATAATGATTTTCAGTGTCTGCTTTGCAGACATTGAAAATCGCGACGGGTGCCACTGCACCCGTCGCACCCCAGCAACTCCGCCGGCTCCATTCGGAGCCGGCTTCATCGTTGCTGGGTCTTTCCCGCTGGGCCGGCGGGCGGCCTTTTGGCGGTCGCCCGCCGGCCCAGCGGGAAAGCCAGAATGACCGCCGCGGTCCTTTGACCGCGGTGCGGTCATTCGGCGGTTCCCGCCAGGCGGGCGGCTACCGCCGCCCGCCGCGGTTGGAATGACCGCCCAAGTAGCTGCACAGAGGACTGGCGGTGGACCCTCACCTCCTCCCTCACAACTACCAACACGGGAGGAGCAAGTCTTGGCAATCATGCATCCTGAGGGCCTGGCAGGAGTAGGAGGAGGACTGGACTCTGGTAAGTCAACTCTCTATTATTATCAACCCCCCTACATGCATGCCATCACGTACTCCCAACCCTTACTCTCACTCCCATCACTCCACCACCTCACACACACCCCACTATCACAACCCACTCCTCCCAATATCAAGCCCTACATGTAACACCAATGCATGGACCCCCATCACAGACCTGCATGGACACTCATCACTAAAGCATGCACAGTAGAGAGAATCACCTAGCCCACAAAAAACCTGCTCACACTAAGCAAAGCTGACACGGCAATAACAACCATAGAGGGCAACACACCCATGCACAAGATGCCACACACTGAAACAATAACACTGCCTTTACATCCCCACAGGTCCCCCACCCAACGTCACCGGAGAGGAGGTGCAAGCAACATCCAGCCCCCCCCCCCCAGAAAAGGCCAACAGTGATGACAGCAGCTCTGGATGCCTGGATCTGGATGGCCAACCTGGCCCATCAGGGATCTCTGGACAGTCGGTAACCCATGCATAGTCCCATACCACCACAGAGACTCCCCCCTCAGGAAACACCACCACAGCACCCACCCAGTGGGTCCATACCTCTGTCCCCAGGACACGTCAATCAGCAGTGTGTCCACCACTACAGGTACCCCAGGCCACTCCACAAACACAGGACGATCAGGGACCTGGGGTCAGTGGCAATGGGCACACGGTTCAGGGGACAGAGGCACAGGACAACAAGGAAGCTGGGAGGACTGCTGTGCGACAGGGGGAGAACAGGCCCAGGGAACCAGCTCTCCAGGAGGCACTCACCAGCATCCTGTGAGCATACCACCATTCCCAGGAGACGATGGGCAAGATACTGGACAAGTTGCAGGAGACCAGCGGCTGCAGGAGGGACAGTACCTGGGGATCAGGGAGGACTTGAAGAACATCAACACCACCCTGGTCACCATTGCAGGGGTGCTGGCAGATGGAGGGTGAGGGGAGCACCACAGCGGAGACTAGAGGGGACAGTTCTGATAGTGATACCTCCTCCGATGGAAGCTCCCTGGTGGTGGCGGACACCTCTGTGCCCACCCCAACTACAGGTACAGCCTCCACCCCCGTACCAGCACCGCCTTCCCAGCAGCCCTTCAGCGTGTTTCCCGAGCCTGCTCACCCAGGAGGGTGGGCATCTCCTTCGCCCCAGGCTCCTCAGGCCCTGCCCCAGGTAGCCCTGCTGCCCTGAGTGAGGAGGCTACTGACCTCCTGCGATCCATCTCTGTTGGGCAGTCAACCATTGTGAATGCCATCCAGGGGCTGGCAGCCCATTTGCAACAAACAAATGCATTCCTGGAAGGCATTCACTCTGGCATGACAGCCCAACAGAGATCAATCCAGGCTCTGGCCTCTTCCCTGGTGGCATCCATTGTCCCTGTTTCTAGCCTCCCCCCTCCAACTTCCTCGGCCCAGTCCCATTCCCCTCAACCCCAACCCATCCCAAGCACACAGGCAGACCAGCATGCACCCAGGACAACACACAAGAGTGGCACAGGCAAACACAAGCACCACACATCATCCCACAGGCACTCACATAACCACCATCCAGATGCAGACATACCAACATCCACTGCCTCCACTGTGTCTCCCTCCCAGTAGCGTCTACACTCACACCTGCATGCACTACATACACATCCACTACCACCATCACGCCTATCACTACACGCCCCTCACTGGCAGTCACCACCCCTACATGAATGCACACATCCCCTGTGTCCTCTCCCACTGTGTCTGTGCCCCCTCCTCCCAAAGTATACAAACGCAAGCACTTAGACACCCAACAGCCTTCCACCTCACAACAGCATCCAGCCCATGCACCTGCACCCAAGCACAGCAGACACACACCTCCTACAACCACTTCCTCTTCCTCCACTCCCAAACTTTCACCCTCTTCCCGCACCAATGCCCCAAAGAAGCTTTTCCTCGCCACCATTGACCTCTTCCCTACCACTCTAGCCACCCCGTCCTTCACCTCGGGCCAGAGTGGTCAGAACCCAGGCGAGCACCTCAGCTACCCAGTCCACGGCCACAGCAGTGTCGACAGCTACTGCAGGTGGGAGAGGATCACAGGCACCAGGCAGCAACACTGACAGGGTGCCTGCACCAGGTGCATCAAGGAAGGACAAGGAGACACCCCCAGCTGCGACAGGGAAGGGCAAGGAGGCACCACTAGCAACGTCTAGGAAGGGTAAGGAGGCACCACCAGCAGCTTCTAGGAAGGGCAAGGAGGCCCCACCAGCTGCAGAAGGGAAGAGCAAGGGGCAATCCCCGGCTGCTGACAGGAAGGGCAAGGGGCCTGCACCAGCAGGCACGAAGGACAGGAGGCCTAGTGCTGGGACTCATTCGGAGCACCCACCACCAACCATGGTGGTTCAGTCCGAGACTGCAGGGGAAGTGCTGGAGCCTCTCCCCACCACTGCCAGCACCGCCACCAGCACCACTGTCAGCAGCATCCCCAGTGGGCAGCCATCCGAGGCTGCAGGGGAAGGGCTGGAGCCTCCCCCCCACGTCTGCCAGCACCGCCACCAGCACCACTGCCAGCAGCAGCAACCTCAGCGGGCAGCCATCCAAGGCTGCAGGGGATGGGCTGGAGCCTTCCCCCACCACTGCCAGCTGCAACACCAGCACCGCCACTGTCACTGCCACCGCTGAGCAGCCATCACTGCTGGCGGACAGTGTGTAGTCCTGCGTCCATGGGCTGTTGTGCGTCCTGGCCTCTGCAAATCCTGTGTGTCTGACACCCAGGTGAGAGACTGTGGCCTTGCACTCCCAAGAGCTGCATCACAGGGCACAATGCCCCCTCCAGAACCAGTAGGGAAGCCATCCACTCACTCCATCCTTCCTAGGATGAAGCACCCTGGGCACAATGCCCCCTCCAGAACCAGTGGAAGAAGCCATCTACTCACCCCATCCTTCCCAGGATGAAGCTCACAGGGCACAATGCCCCCTCCAGAACCAGTGGAGAAGCCATCCACTTGAGAGACTGTGGCCTTGCACTCCCCAGGACTAAGCACAGGGCAAGTTGCCCCCTCCAGAGGATGTGGGCAAACCACCCAGTAGAGAGACTGTGGCCTTGCACTCACCAGGACCAAGCAGTGGGCAAACCACCCATTTGAGAGACTGTGGGGGTGATTATGACCCCGGCGGTCTGGTCGGCGGGAGCACCGCCAACAGGCTGGCGGTGCCCTGCAGGGCATTCTGACCGCGGCGGTTTGGCCGCGGTCAGAAGAGGAAAACCGGCGGTCTCCCGCCGGTTTTCCGCTGCCCTTCTGAATCCTCCATCTGCACCGCCATGGGGATTCAGACACCCCATACCGCCATCCTGTTCCTGGCGGTTCGCCCGCCAGGAACAGGATGGCGGTATGGGGTGTCGTGGGGCCCCTGGGGGCCCCTGCAGTGCCCATGCCAATGGCATGGGCACTGCAGGGGCCCCCGTAAGCGGGCCCCACTTTGAATTTCACTGTCTGCATTGCAGACAGTGAAATTCGCGACGGGTGCAACTGCACCCGTCGCACCTTCCCACTCCGCCGGCTCCATTCGGAGCCGGCTTCCTCGTGGGAAGGGTGTTTCCCACTCGGCTGGCGGGCGGCCTTTTGGCGGTCGCCCGCCAGCCCAGTGGGAAACCCAGAATCACCGCAGCGGTCTTATGACCGCAGAGCGGTGTTCTGGAGGGGGGAACTCTGGCGGGCGGCCTCCGCCGCCCGTCAGAGTTAGAATGACCCCCTGTGGCCTTGCACTCCCCAGGACCAAGTAGTGGGCAAACCACCCACTTGAGGGACTGAGGCCTTGCACTCCCGAGGACCAAGCAGTGGGCAAACCACCCACTTGAGAGACTGTGGCCTTGCACTCCCCAGGACCAAGCAGTGGGCATGTAGCCCCATCCAGGACCAGTGGTGTTGTACCATCTTCCAGCTGAGGTGCCCCCCCATTCCCTGTTCCCTGAGGTGCCTGTGTGTTTTCGACCTGATGCCCCTGCAGTGTCCTCTCCGTGTTGTTGCAGGAGTGAGGTGGGGCCTTGGCCTATGTGATGTGGCCCTGTGGCCCACGGACATTGAGGACTGGGCAGTGTCCCTCCATTTGTAAATATGTATATACGTTTGTATTTTGATGCACTTATTCATGTTATTTTATCGTATTACACTCACTTTGTCCTTGCATTATTCCTGAGGGGCACGGGTGGATATGTAATGTTTGTGCATCTGCTTGTGTGTATGGTGGTGGGGGTGTTGCGTGTGTGTGTCACTCTATTTTTCCTCCCCCCTCCCTTGTGTGCTAGGCGGCAGTACTCACTGTGGTCATCTTCGCCGGCATTGCTTCTCATAATGCAGGAAAAGGTAGATGAGCATCGGAAATATGTGCCACTTGGGCTCCATGGCGTTGTGGTTGTTCCCTGAGTCTCCAGAGGTGAGTCCTTTGACTTCTGTGTTCCGCCGTGATTTTCGTACCACCCCGGAAAAGGTGGCGGATAGGCCTGTCGTAATACAGTGGGTGGTACATTGTCTTCCGCCTGGGTGGTGCTTGTTGATACTGCTGTGGCGGTCGGTGTGTTATAGTGGCTGTCTGTCTGAGAGGTTTCCGCCGTGATCATAATTCCATTTTTGTCACCGCCGGCCAGTTGGCGGTATTACCGTCGCTTTATCTCCGACCACCAGGGTTGTAATGAGGGCCTAAATCTTTTGGTTATCAAAGATTGCATAAATGTGTCTGGTTCTATGACGATTCCTTGGCTTGCATATGTCAAAGCGACATTGCGGGAGACTGGGCTACTGGAGTTGTTTTCACACCCTAGTACATGATGAAGTTGTTCGAAATTGAGGTTGAAAGAGAAATACACGGGGAAAGTCATGACTGCGAGGGAAACCGCTAATTGTAACAAATCTACAGTATCTATGTATAAGCATATTTCCTCAGGGTGGGGTACTGAATTATCAACATCACTTCATCCTCACCAGATTTCATTTTAAATATTTCCCATGTATGGTAGTTATCCGGCGAAGTGTAATTTCTTTCAGAGCTTCTTTCCTACCCTATGTTGACAAATCTACTAAGTCAACATTGGACTTCATGTTCTTTTTGTCCTTTTTACATAGGAAAAAATTTGTGCTCCCACTTCCTAAACGATATAATTTTCGTCAGTGTAAATTAGCACTGCTATTTCTCCAGCAGCTAGTTTCCTCCGGTCCGATATTTGTTAGCGAGCTTTATTTGGCAAGTATTGAAAATTAGAGGGATCCAATGTAACTGATATGGCTTTGATGGTTATCAAAATGTCCGGGAATGAGACTTCACTCGGGCTCATATTTTGCATAGGTTAGCTTGAATACCTTAGTTTCAAATGCATTGTCTTTATTGGTTATCAAAAGGTCCAGGAACGAGACTTAATTCTGGCTCATAGTTTGTGAAAATCTCAAGAAGAGATCCCTGGCATTTACCCATGCATACATTCCTCTTCTGTGGTGGTACTGCTGTGCCACGTAACGAGCACATGATTGACATACCAGCCCCACAACTTTGGGCCTGATTGACAAAGGTAAACTTACACTTTTGTGTACGTTTACGATTGTTTGCTGTTCACAAAGGTATTTTACTAGTAGTATCTTCACAACTGTGGTGTCTCCGCGAACAAAATGGCTCTTACTTCATTGGGCCGTCAGAAGTACATGTCGGCGGCAGAGTCAGAGTAGTCTTTTCCATCAACATACCGAAGGTTGGCCTGAATCTAAATGAGGTGGTGAGATCTTCAGTTTGGTGGAGAAGATAGATACTCCATCACATTTGAGAAAATCTAAATGGGAACCCAAGTCTTAAATGAGCAGCGGAATAAGTGGAAAATCAGGCATCCACCCTAGAAGCTCAGGAAGGATCACAAAGAGTCTCTTGGATCTCTCCCAAAATCCAGGGGTTTATATACAAGCTTCTTGCATATACAGGTATATCTGCAAAGTTAGCATGGCACAACCATTGCTCTAGCAAACCACCTCTTTACATTTTAAATGTCATATAACCCTATCACTTTAGCACTAACCCACTACATAAATATTGATTTGTCCCCTTCTGGCCTAATGTCGTCTGGAAGTGTCAGAACAAACTAGTTACATACAAAACAGAATGAATGAATGTAATACTGTGTGTTAGCAGGAAGAACCCTGAAGCTAGTTAGCAAGTTCTTTGAGAACAGTGTTGTCATACAAAATAAGTAATGCAAATCTTCGATAGCATCCATCTCAGACAAGATGACGTGAGGCTTAACTGAGGCCTAGTTAATGTAAGCTAGGAAAACACATTAAAACAAGTCATAATTATTTAATTTCAATTACATTAGCTCCATGTGAAGTGTAGATCACTTCTGCTCACTATTATTAATGCACATTTTGATTTAACCACAAAAACGTTCCCTCACTAGAAATCTGGATAGTTCTGTTGCCACCATGTCAGTACGAAGGGTACTTAGACGTAATACAACTACAAATTAGCTTAAATTGTAAACTAAGACTCTGGCTTAGATCTTTAAGGTTTGTTTTCACACCCACGGGTATCATGAGTGAACTTAGTTCAATGCACCAGCAATTAAATGGGAAAAAACAGGTTGTTGTAGCCACATTCAATACATAGTTGATGTGGTGTCCGTGCTTTCTAGGTTACAAACAGTCCCTAAACAGGGATACTGGGATGTAGTGGTAGTTTGAAAGCCCAATTTTGTTCTTTATAATACATCACTTTTAGAAATGGGGTCTCTAGTTGGCAGTGGTTTGCACCCTGTCCAAGTAGGGACCCTCACTGTAGTTAGGGTAAGGGAGTCACACAGCTAAGACAACCCCTGCTCACCCGCTTGGTAGCTTGGATCAAGCAGTTAGGCTTATTTCAGAGGCAATGTGTAAAGTTCACACACCCACGCAGTAACACAGTGAAAACACGAAAAAAGTACTCCACACAAGTTTAGAAAAATAGCCAATATTTATCTGAGTAAAAGAAGACCAAAAACAACAAACATCCAACATACACAACTCAAAATACAAATTTTAAAAGATTAAGGCCCTCATTACAACCCTGGTGGTCAGCGATAAAGCGGCGGTAATACCGCCAACAGGCCAGCGTTAAGACAAATGGAATTATGACCACGGGCGAAACAACCAACACATACAGCCACTTTAACACTCCGACCGCCACAGTGGTAGCAACAAACACCGCAGCGGTAACCGCCAACAGCCAGGCGGAAGACAGTTTACCGCCCACACTATTATGACACACCAATCCGCCACCTTTTCCAGGGCGGTACCAACATGCCATCAAAAGCACAGCGGAAACAGTACACAGAAGGGAAACAACTCACCTCTCGACACTCAAGGAAGAACCACGACGCAATGGAGCCAGAACTGCAAATATTTCCAATGTTGGTCTACCTCCTCCTACACCAGGAACACGAACGGCGGCGAAGACGACCACGGTAAGTACTGCACCTAGCACACAAGGGAGGGAGGGAGGAAAAAGAAAGTGACACACACACGCAACACGCAACACCCCCCCCCCAACAACATACACATAAACAAATGCAAAAACATCACATATATACCCTGTAACCCTCAGGAATAACGCAAGGACAAAAGGAATTGATTAAAGTGAGTGTAATATTTCAAATTTAGACATATACGTCCTTAAAGCAATAAACAGTGTATAAAGATGGAGGGACAATGCCCACTCCAAAATGTCTGTGGCCCCTATGGCCATAACACAAAGTCCAAGGCCACACTTGACTCCTGCCTCAATACGGAGAGAGCACTGCAGGGGCATCAGGTCGAAAACACACAGGCACCTCAGGGGGACGAGGAATGGGGGGCACTTCAGCCGGAAGATGGTACAACGCCACTTCTCTTGGAGGGGGCTACATGCCCTCTGCGATGTCCTGGGGAATGCAAAGCCACAGTCTCTCAAGTGGGTGGTTTGCCCACTGCGATGTCCTGGGGAGTGCAAAGCCACAGTCTTTCAAGTGGGTGGTTTGCCCACTGCTTGGTCCTGGGGAGTGCAAAGCCACAGTCTCTCTAGTGGGTGGTTTGCCCACTGCTTGGTCCTGGGGAGTGCAAAGCCACAGTCTCTCAAGTGTGTGGTTTGCCCACTGCTTGGTCCTGGGGAGTGCAAAGCCACAGTCTCTCAAGTGGGTGGTTTGCCTACTGCTTGGACCTGGGGAGTGCAAAGCCACAGTCTCCCAAGTGGGTGGTTTGCCCACTGCTTGGTCCTGGTGAATGCAAAGGCACAGTCTCTCAAGCGGGTGGTTTGCCCACTGGTTCTGGAGGGGGCTTTGTGCCCAGTGTGCTTCATCCTGCCAAGGAGGGGGTGAGTGGATGCCTTCTTCCACTGGTTCTAGAGGGGCCTTTGTGCCCACTGTGCTTCATCCTGCCAAGGAGGGGGTGAGTTGATGCCTTCTTCCACTGGTTCTGGAGGGGGCTTTGTGCCCGGTGATGCTGATCCTGGATGGTGCAAGGTCACAGTCTCTCACCTGGGTGTCACACCTACAGGTGTTGCAGGGGCCTGGATGCACTATAGCCCATGTAGGCATGATGGCTGCTTAGTGTATGGCCGTTGCGGTGCAGGTGGTGGTCCTGTCAGTGGTGGGGGGAGGCTCCAGCCCTTCCCCTGCAGCCTCGGATGACTGCCCACTGGGGCTGCTGCTGCTGGCAGTGGTGCTGCTGGCGGTGCTGCCGGGGTGCAGGTGGCGGTGCTGCTGGCAGTGCAGGTGGAGGTGCTGCCGGCGGTGGGGGGAGGCTCCAGCCCTTCCCCTGCAGCCTCGGACGGCTGCCCACTGGGGCTGCTGCTGCTGGCAGTGGTGCTGCTGGCTGTGCAGGTGGCGGTGCTGCCAGCGGTTCAGGTGGCAGTGCTGCTGGCGGTGCAAGTGGCGGTGCTGCCAGCGGTGGGGGGAGGCTCCAGCCCTTCCCCTGCAGCCTCGGACGGCTGAAGTGCCATGGCTGGTGTTGTTTGCCTAGATGCTGCTCCAGCCACATGCACCAGATCCATCCTGCCTGCGGCGTCAGTTCCCTTGGCAGCTGTTGTCCCCTTCCTGCCCTTGGCAGATGGTGGTGCCTCCTTGCTTCTGACAGCTGGTGTTCCCTTCCTGCCCTTGATGGCTGGTGTTCCCCCCTTCCCCTTGCTGGCTGGTGGTGCCTCCTTCCCCTTGCTGGCTGGTGGTGCCTCCTTCGTCATGCTGGCTGGTGTCCCCTTATTGCCCTTGGCAGGTGGTGCAGGCACACTGGCTGTGGTGACGGATGCCTCCTTGGAGCCTCTCACAGCTGCAGTAGCTGCACGACCTACAGTGGCCGTGGACTGGATGGCTAAGGTGCTGGCCTGGGTTCTGCCCACCCTGGCCCGGAGTGAAGGACGGGGGTGGGGGAGGGGCAGGGAAGAGGTCAAGGGTGGAGAGGAAAAGCCTTTTACGGACACTGGGGCTGGAAGAGGGTGAAGGTTTGGGAGTGGAGGAAGAGGGAGTGGTGGTAGGAGGTGTCAGTCTGGTGTGTTTGGGTGCAGGTGCATGGGCTGGATCCTGTTGTGAGGTGGATTGCTGTTGGGTGTCTGAGTGCTTGCGTTTGTGTACTTTGGGAGGAGGGGGCACAGACACAGTGGGAGAGGACACAGGGGACGTGTGCATGGATGTGGGGGTGGTGACTGCCAGTGAGGGGGCGTGTTGTGATAGGTGTGCTGGTGATGGAGGTAGTGGATGAGGATGTAGTGCATGCAGGTGTGAATGGATCCGCCACTGGGAGGGAGGTGGACGACGAGGAGGAGGGGGACACAGTGGAGGCAGTGGATGTTGGTGTGTCTGCATCTGGATGATGCTTGTGTGAGTGCCTGTGGGATGAAGTGTGGTGCTTGTGTTTGCCTGAGCCACTTCTGTGTGTTGATTTGGGTGCATGCAGGTCTGAAGGTGTGCTTGGGATAGGCTGGGGTTTAGGGGAAAGGGACTGGGTAGAGGAAGTTGGAGGGGGAGGCTAGAGACAGGGGCAATGGCTGCCATCAGGGAGGAGGCCTGATCCCAGAATGCTCTCTGTTGGGCCGCCACGCCAGAGTGAATGCCCTCCAGGTATGCATTTGTTTGTTGCAAATGCCCTGCTGGACCCTGGATGGCATTCAGTATGGTTGACTGCCCAACAGAGAGAGATCTCATGAGGTCAATAGCCTCCTCACTGAGGGCAGCAGGGCTCACTGGGGCAGGGCCTGAGGTGCCTGGGGCAAAGGAGATGCCCACCCTCCTGGGTGAGCGGGCACGGGAAACTCGCTGAGGAGCTGCTGAGAGGGCGGTGCTGGTACGGGGGTGGTGGCTGTACCTGTAGTTGGGCTGGACAGAGAGGTGTGCGCCACTGCCAGGGAGCTTCCATCGGAGGAGATGTCGCTGTCAGAACTGTCCCCCTCCTGTCTTTGTCGTGGTGCTCCCCTCGCCCTCCGTCCCAATGGTGCCCTCACCATCTGTGGATTCAGCCTCCAGGCCCATGTGGGATGCAGCTCCCTCCGTCGCTGGTGCCTCTGCTCCTCCGCCAGATGATGCTAATGCACACAAGGACAGGGTGAAAAAACAAAAGGGGGGGGAGAGACAGAGGATACACTTTGTCAGTGCCAGCAACAACACTAGCATTGGCATACACAACTCACAGGGAATAGCCCTATGCACTAGGCCATGCACTACCAGTTACAATGCTAGTCACCAGGGCATGGGGTACAATACCTAACGCCATTAGTTGCACACCTGGAATCCACAGGACCCTGCCCAGTAGTATTATTGGGGTTGGAGTGCATCTGAGCTTGCCCATCATGGAACTTACCCTGCCTTGTTCACCCTGGCTTAGGGGCACCCACAGACCCACATCCCCCACTCACGTAACACCTTAACGCACGCAAAGTCATGATTCTGTACTCACCCCCTTGTGGCTGCTGTGATGCCTTCAAGCACCCATCCAACTCCTGATAGGCCACCGCCAGGATGCGAACATCAGGGGGGTCAGGGTACGATGGGCACCCCTTCCTCGTTGGGAGGCCAGCCCCAGCTGGTCCTCCACCGTCTTCCTTGCCCAGCGGCGCAGGTCCTCCAACCGTTTGCGACAGTGGGTGCTCTGCCGGTCAAAGACCCCCAGGGTCCGCACCTCCTTGGTGATGGCACACCATATACCCTTTTTCTGATGGGCACTGACCTGCAGAAAAAGATACAACAGGAAAGGTATTATTCATACCGTCCGGACTGTTATACTCATGGCCCACCATATCCCTCCCATTCCCTTACACACAGACATTGCCCACTGGACATGCAGCACTCTGCCCAGGACCCATTAGCCCCCCCCCCCCCCACATGAGGCTTACACACACAGCACTCCATACATTCATGCCCCATGCATCGTGCTCACAGTGTACTCCCTGTTTGTCTGGAAGAGCATAAAGTAATTGGGACTGGGGTAGGACCCCATCCACTAGTCTCTCCAACTCCTCGGAAGTGAAGGCAGGGCCCTTTCCCCAGACACTCGAGCCATGGTCAGTTCCAGACACAGGTCACAGCAGCACTTGCAGTGTAGGTCCTCTCCTGTTGAAGGTCAGGTATCGAGTGATTGAACAGATAGAAAATGGCAGTCATGTCCGCGGCGGTGCGTTCCGTCACCGCAGGCGTACATCACCATTGGCTCCTGGAACCCGTAGGCCCCAATGAATAACCAATGATGTGTTGCACGGCGGTCGTCGCCTGCCTCCCGCAATGGCGTACAACGCCAGCGGAATTACCTCATTTCCACTTGCCCTCCTCACAGGTCAGGCGGCCGCCATTTCAGGGGGGCACAGGCCATGGCACCTAACTACGTCACAGCAGACATAGGCACATCAACGGACCTACATGTTCACATACTGTTTCTGTAAAAAAAGAAAGGCATATTAATCAGAGTATATGTTTGAAAATGACCATCTGCTCACCGTTATTCACCCTAGAGTTCAACCGCTGAGGGTGAATAGGCGATGGAGACATACCCCGTGTACAGACCCCTGGTGGACCTGGCGACAATGGAGGACAGGCACATTATCCTAACCTACAGACTTGATAGGGCCACAATCCAAGAGCTGTGTGCCCAGTTGGAGCCAGACCTGATTTCAGCTATCCGCCACCCCACAGGTATCCCCCCCTTTAGTGCAGGTCTTGTCAGTGCTGCGTTTCTTGGAAAGTGGTTCCTTCCAAGCGCCAGTGGCCTAGCCTTCAGGGATGTCACAGCCTATGTTCTCAAAAGGGCTGACCAGAGTGTTGTCTGCCCTGATGAAACACATGCGCAGCTACATCGTATTCCCCCAGGTGGAGGATTTGGCCACAGTGAAGGCTGACTTCTATGCAATGGGACATATCCCCAACATCATTGGTTCTATTGATTGTACTCATATTGCCTTTGTCCCACCCCGGAGAAATGAATAGGTGTTCAGAAATCGAAAGAGCTTTCACTGTCTGAATGTGCAGATGCTGTGTTTGGCGGGCAATGTCAATGCCAGAGTATCCTGGCTCTGTGCATGATGTCTTTATCTTAAGGAATAGCAGCATCCCATATGTGATGTCTAAACTTGTGGCTAATAGGTGAGCCCATGGTCCCCACCCAGTTGATGTAGGTATATGGGTGTGGGGTTGTCTCTAAGGGTGAGTTTCTGGCTAACAGGTATCCCTTGATATTTTCAGGTGACTCTGGTTACTCCAACCTCTCATGGCTACTGACCCCAGTGAGGAATCCCAGGACAATAGCAGAGAAACGTTACAATGAGGCACATGGGCGTACAAGGAGGATCATTGAGCGCATCTTTGGCCTCCTGTAGGCAGATTCCGGTCCCTCCATCTGACAGGTGGATCCCTGTACTACTCACCCAAGAAGGTGTGCCAGATCATCGTTGCATGTTGCACAACCTGGCCTTGAGACGTCAGGTGCCTTTTCTGCAGGAGGATGAGGCTGGAGATGGTCGTGTGGCAGCGGTGGAGCCTGTGGACAGTGACGAAGAGGATGTGGACAACAGAACTACTATAATTCAACAGTACTTCCAGTGACACACAGGTAAGACAATGTAACTTCAACTTCCTTTGCAGTTTTGTGTTGGACATTGTACATGGCAGCCTGATTTTCCTATTTCTATGGCCACTTACTTTACCTTTTGGCATCTCTATTTTCAGATATCTGTGCCCCACTGTGGCTCCTGATGTGTTTACTGCTGCCCACTACAGGTCATACCTATGTATATATGACTGTACATTTGAATTTCAATGTTTACAGCTTGTTAAACTAATGCATATTTCAATCAATTGACAGACTCCATACTTGTATTTGTTCCAAGGGTGTTTATTTCTGTGATAATAAGTGTAGGGGGTATTGCAATGGTCTGGGCTGATGGTGGAGGAATGTCCAGGATAGAGTCCAGTCTATTGGTATCACAGATGCATTGTCCAAGGGGGCATAGGGAGTGGGGCAATGGCAGTTCAAGGTGGACAGGGTGACAGAGTGGGACACAAGGGTGACATTCAGGGGAGTCTTATTTCCTGGCGGGGTCTTGGAAATGTTCTCTGGCTTCTTCCTGGATCGCAGGGACCGTTTGTGTGGTGGTTCTCTTTCTGCAGGGGGAGGAGTGCTGGTGGCCTGTAGTTCCAGTGGCGGGGCCTCCTGTCCACTAGCGTCAGCAGAGGTTGGCGGCTGTCCATCGGTGTGGCTAGTGTCAGGGGCCCATTGGTGTGCCACTGCCTCCCTCATGGTGTTGGCCATGTCTGCCAGCACCCCTGCAATGGTGACCAGGGTGGTGTGGATGTCTCTCAGGTCCTCCCTGATCCCCAGGTACTGTCCTTCCTGCAGCCGCTGGGTCTCCTGCAGCTTGGCCAGTATCTGGCCCATGGTCTCCTGGGAATGGTGGTATGCTCCCAGGATGTTGGTGAGTGCCTCGTGGAGAGTCGGTTCCCTTGGCCTGCCCTCCCCCTGTCGCACAGCCGTCCTCCCAGCATCCTTGTTGTCCTGTGCCTCTGTCCCCTGAACCGTGTGCCCACTGCTACTGACCCCAGGTCCCTGATCGTCCTGTGTTTGTGGGGTTGCCTGGGGTCCCTGTAGTGGTGGACACACTGCTGATTGATGTGTCCTGGAGACAGAGGGATGGGCTCGCTGGGTGGGTGCTGTGGTGGTGTTTCCTGAGGGGGAGGCTCTGTGGTGGTTTGGGACTGTGGCTGGGTCACTGACTGTCCAGAGGTCCCTGATGGGCCAGGTTGGTCATCCTGATCCAGGCGTGCAGAGCTGCTGTCATCACTGTGGGCCTCTTCTGGGGGGGTGGGGACTGGATGTTGCTGGCACCTCCTCTCCGGTGATGTTGTGTGGGGGTCCTGTGGGGATGTAAATGCAGTGTTATTGTTAGTGCCTGTGACATCTTGTGCATGGGTATGTTCCCCTCTATAATTGTTATTACCAAGGCAGCTTTGGCTTGTGTGAGTTGTGATATGGTTGGCTAAGTGATTGCCACTAGTGTGCATGCTGTGGTGATGGGGGTCCTTGCATTGGTGTTGCATGCAGGGATTGGTATTGGGATGGGTGGGTTGTGATGGTGGGGTATACGTGAGGTGGTGGAGTGAAGGGGGTGAGGGTAGGGGTAGGAGTTTGTGATGGCATGCAGGTGGGGGGGGGTGAAAGTAGTAAAGATTTGACTTACCAGAGTCCAGTCCTCCTTCTACTCCTGCCAGGCCCTCAGGATGCATGATCGCCAAGACTTGCTCCTCCCATGTTGTTAGTTGTGGGGGAGGAGGTGGGAGTATACCGCCAGTCCTCTGTACAGCTATCTGGTGTCTTGCTACCATGGAATGCACCTTCCACCGTAGGTCGTTCCACCTCTTCCTGATGTCATCCCTTGTTCTGGGATGCTGTCCCACGGCATTGACCCTGTCCACAACTCTCCGCCATAGCTCCATCTTCCTAGCAATGGAAGTCTGCTGCACCTGTGATCCGAATAGCTGTGGCTCTACCCGGATGATTTCTTCCACCATGACCCTTAGCTCCTCCTCTGAGAACCTGGGGTGTCTTCGTGGTGCCATGGGTGTAGTGTGTGTGGTGTGTGTGAGTGTGTGTGGGATGATGTGTTGGGGTGTGTGCTGTGAGGTGCGTGGATGTTGTATGGGTGATGGTGTTCTGTGGCTCTGATTCAGTGGGTGCTCCTGGCGTGTCTCTCTCAGTTGTCAATTTATTTTTTCATAAAGGGTTGTGGGTAGTGTGTGTGTTTTATAGTGATGTGGGTGTGTGGGTGTGGTGTGTGTATGTGTGTCAGGTGTATGTAGATTGAATTGTCCAATGTGGTGTTATTTTGTATGTGTGTGTGTATTTTGAGCGCCAATGGTTTACCGCTGTTGAATGACCGCCGCGGTGATTCGTGGGTCATAATGCTGTGGGCATATTTCTGTTGGCGTAACGGTGTGTTTATCACTGACCTTTGGGCTGGCGGACTTGTGTGTGTCTGTATAGTGGCAGATTTCTAATTTTGGGTCATAATACGCATAGAGGTATACTGCCGCGGTCGCTGTATGTTGGCGGCAGTCAGCTTGGCGGTAAGAGGCACTTACCACCAATGTCATAATGAGGGCCTAAATCTAGTATAGCTCTTAGAAATACAATAGATCCAACTGGGGCTATTAAAACGGCTTGATGGAGTTGTTTCCAACAGTCCGGGACCACCTACGAGGGAGTTCTGCCGGCCACGGAGTCGTGTAGACCCCGGTTATAGTACCTTGGAAAACAATGAGGAAGTGCACGGAGTCGGGAGGTGAGGCGTTGCAGGAGCTGGTGCAGCATTGATTCCTTACTGCCACCAGAGAGGTGAGGCGCCAGTTCCTTACTGTTGCAAAGGTGGTGTCAATGTCAGTTTAAAACCGGACACACAGAAACTGCAGTGGCAGGTCCGAGATCTGTTTAGAGGGCTAATGGTGTGGGTGGCACCATCAGTTCCGCAGACCCACTAGTAGCATTTGATTTACAGGCCCGGGGCACATATAGTGCACTTTACTAGGAACTTACTAGTAAATCAAATATGCTAATCATGGATAAACCAATCACCAATACAATTTAGACTGGGAGCACTTGCTCTTTTGCACTGGTCAGCAGTGGTAAAGTGCCCGGAGTCCTAAGGCAAGCAAAAATGAAATTCAGCACAGGATCAAAAATAGGAGGTTAGAAGCAAAAAGACAGGGGAAACCATGCCAAGAGCTGACAGATCTAATACACACACACATAATGCTCTAATAAAAGACACTTTGGTGGTCATTACAACCCTGGCGGACGGTGTTAAAGCGGCGGTAAGACCGCCAACAGGACGGCGGTAAATAAATTTGAATTACGACCGTGGCGGAAACCGCCAGCAAAGACAGCCACTTTAACACTCCGACCGCCACGGCGGTACAGACAAACAGCTTGGCGGTCACCGCCAACAGACAGGCGGAAGACAAAGTACCGCCCACAGTATCACAACCTACCAATCCGCCACATTTTCCAGGGTGGATTCACCGCAGACAAAAACACGGCGGAAACAGGATCTCGAAGGGAAAACGCTCACCTCTACACACCCCACGAGGAATCCGGACACAATGAAACCAGAGCTGCACATCCTGCCAGCCCTTATCTTCTTGCTCCTCTACCAGGAGCACGAACGCCGGCGGCGAAGACAACAGTGAGTACTGCACCTACGACACAGGGGAGGGGGGAGGGAAAAAACAGGGACACACACACGCAACACCCCCACCCTCACCCACGACAACACACACACAAATACAGCATGATACATTACAGTTACACCCACCAACCCCACGGAAGAATGCAAAGACAAAAGGAAATGAGTGTAACCATTGTAATATATTAAAATCAAGTACGCAAAAAAATATATATACACCATAAACAAAATATACACCAAGCTTAGTAGTCCAGGTAGTGCTCCAATGAAGTACGTGGAACACTGAGCCCACACGGTATGGGCGAGGCCCACACAAGATCCCCGACCCTGACGGAGAGAACACTGCAGGGGCATCAGAGAGCAAGAAAACAGGCACCTCAGGGAGAGGGAAAGGGGGGGCACCTCAGCCGGTTGAGAGCATGATGCCAAATCCACGAGAGAGCCACATGCCCACTGTTCAATCCTGGGGAGTGCAAAGCCACAGTCTCTCAAGTCTATACAGTGGGTGGGTTGCCCACTGTTCCATCCTGGGGAGTGCAAAACCATAGTCTCTCAAGTCTATACAGTGGGTGGGTTGCCCACTGTTCAATCCTGGGGAGTGCAAAGCCACAGTCTCTCAAGTGGATAACAGTCTCCACTGGTTCTGGAGGGGGCATGGTGCCCAGAGTGCTTCATCCTGCAAAGGACAGAGGTAGTGAATGACAGTCTCCACTGGTTCTGGAGGGGGCATGGTGCCCAGAGTGCTTCATCCTGCTAAGGACAGAGGTAGTGGATGACAGTCTCCACTGGTTCTGGAGGGGGCATGGTGCCCAGAGTGCTTCATCCTGCTAAGGACAGAGGTAGTGGATGGCAGTCTCCGCTGGTTCTGGAGGGGGCTCTGTGCCCAGAGTGCTTCATCCTGCTCGTGACGGACTCATGGGCCAGCGGTGCTTGTAGCGGCGGTGCCCTGTTCAGCGGTGCCCTGTTCAGCGGTGCTTGAGGCGGCGGTGCCCTGTTCAGCGGTGCTTGTGGCGGCAGTGCCCTGTTCAGCGGTGCTTGTAGTGGTGGTGCCCTGTTCAGCGGTGCTTGTAGTGGTGGTGCCCTGTTCAGCGGTGCTTGAGGCAGCGGTGCTCTGTTCAGCGGTGCTTGAGGCGACGGTGCCCTGTTCAGTGGTGCTTGTAGCGGCGGTGCCCTGTTCAGCGGTGCTTGAGGCGGCGGTGCCCTGTTCAGCGGTGCTTGTAGCGGCCTTGTAGCGGCGGTGCCCTGTTCAGCGGTGCTTGTAGCGTCGGTGCCCTGTTCAGCGGTGCTTGAGGCAGCGGTGTCCTGTTCAGCGGTGCTTGAGGCTGTGCTTGAGGCTGCGGTGCCCTGTTCAGCGGTGCTTGAGGCGGTGGTGCCCTGTTCAGTGGTGCTTGAGGCGGCGGTGCCCTGTTCAGCGGTGCTTGAGGCGGCGGTGCCCTGTTCAGCGGTGCTTGTAGCGGCGGTGCCCTGTTCAGCGGTGCTTGAGGCGGCGGGCTCCTGGGCAGCAGGGATGATGGCGGTGGCCTCCTGGGCAGCGGGGATGATGGCGGTGGCCTCTTGGGCAGCAGGGCAGGTGCTGGCGGTGGCCTCCTGGGCAGCGGGGATGATGGCGGTGGCCTCCTGGGCAGCAGGGCAGGTGCTGGCGGTGGCCTCTTGGGCAGCAGGGCAGGTGCTGGCGGTGGCCTCCTGGGCAGCGGGGATGATGGCGGTGGCCTCCTGGGCAGCAGGGCAGGTGCTGGCGGTGGCCTCCTGGGCAGCGGGGATGACGGTGGTGGCCTCCTGGGCAGCAGGGCAGGTGCTGGCGGTGGTCTCTTGGGCAGCAGGGCAGGTGCTGGCGGTGGCCTCTTGGGCAGCAGGGCAGGTGCTGGCGGTGGCTTCCTGGGCAGCGGGGATGATGGCTGTCTTCTCCGCCGTGCTGCTCTGCCCAGACGTGCCGGGTTTCTTGTGGCCCTTCCCCACCTTGGAAGGGCCACACTCCCACCGGGACCCCTGGGAGCGGCTTTGGTGGCTGGAATCTTCCCCTCTCCCGCTGGGCACTGGCCAACTTTTGATGCTTGACAGGTGGGGGACTGTCCGTGCTGTGGCTCCGTGACACACTGGCTGCCCTGGTGGCCGGTGCACTCCAGATTCCGGTGACTACAGGCACCACTGGTCCCGGAGATGTTGTGGCTGAGGTGCTAGGTTAGGACCTGGAGAGTCGGGCCCTAGGAGACGGACGGGGTGGGGGAGGTGTGGGAAAGAGGTCAAGGGTGGACAGGAAAGGTTTTTGGGAGACACTGGGACGGGTAGCTGGAGGGGGTTTGGGAGTGGAGGAAGAGGTTGTGGTTGCAGGAGGTGTTCGTTTGGTGACTTTGGGTGAAGGTGCATGCGCTGGAGGCTGTCGTGAGGTGGATGGCTGTTGGGTGGGTTTGTGCCTGCATTTGTGTATCTTGGGAGGTGGCATCACAGACACACTGGGAGAGGACACAGGGGACGTGTGAATGGTAGTGGGGGTGGTGACTGCACGTGAGCGGGGTGTGGTGGTGTGTGTGCTGGTGATGGCAGTAGTGGCTGTAGATGTAATGCATGCAGGTGTGAGTGTAGATGAGACTGGGAGGGAGGAGGGAGATGATGAGGAGGGGGACACAGTGGAGGCAGTGGATGTTGGTGTGTCTGCATGTGTGTGATGTTTGCATGAGTGCCTGTGGGATGTGTGGTGCTTATGTTTGCCTGAGCTTCCCTTGTGTGTTGACGTGTGAGCATGCTGGTCTGAAGGTGTGCTTGGGATAGGCTGGGGTACAGGGGATTGGGTCTGGGTGGAGGAAGTTGGAGGGGGAGGCTAGAAACGGGGACAATGGCTGCCATCAGTGCTGAGGCCAGAGTCTGAAAAGCTTGCTGAATGGCCGCCTGACCAGAATGAATGCCCTCCAGGAATGCATTTGTTTGTTGCAACTGCCTTTCTACACCCTGGATGGCATTCAAAATGGTAGACTGCCCCACAGTGAGGGACCTGAGGAGGTCAATGGCCTCCTCACTGAGGGCAGCAGGGGTGACTGGGGCAGGGCCTGAGGTGCCTGGGGCGAAGGTGATGCCCACCCTCCTGGGTGAGCGGGCACGGGGCAAAGGCTGAGGGGCTGCTGGTAGGGGGCATGGTGGCTGTACCTGTAGATGCGGGGGGCACAGATGTTGCCACCACCACAAGGGAGCTCCCATCAGAGGACGAGTCCGTGTCGCTGGTGTCAGCTCCTGTGCCCCGTGGAGCTCCCCTCGCCCTCCGTCCCACTGGTGAACTCCGAGTCCGTAATGTCGCCCTCCAGGGCCATGTGGGATGCAGCTCCCTCGTGCTCCGGTGCCACTGCTCCTCCACCTGATGATGCTAATGCACACAAGAACAGGGAGACCACAAGAAGGGGGGGACGGGACGACAGAAGAAAGACATGTTGAGTGCATGCATTACCGCTACGGTTGGCGGACACGACAGACACAGAAGCCCCCTGCACTACGCCGCGCTCTTGGGCTCCACTGTTCAATCCCTGGGAAATGGCCTACAAGGCTATGGACGACATCTGCACACATGAATGACACAGGGGCATGACTAGGTGTACTTGGCACAGAGGTGGGGTGGGGTGCCACATGGCCTGCCTTACGGAGGGACCTTGCCTACTAAACTCGCCCTGGCCTAGGGAAACCCACAGCCCACCTCCCCCACCCAGACACCTCCACTGCGCGCAAAATCAGCAGGATTAAAGTGTACTCACCCCCTTGTGGCTGCTGTGATGCCCTCAAGCGCCCATCCAACTCCAGGTACGCCACGGCCAGGATCCTGAACAACAGGGGGGTCATGGTGCGACAGGCACTCCTCCCACGTTGGGAGGCCATCCCCAGCTGAGCCTCCGCTGTCTTCTTGCTCCAGCGGCGAATGTCCTCCCATCTTTTCCGGCAGTGGGTGCTCCGTCTGTGGTAGACCCCCAGGGTCCGGACTTCCTTGGCGATGGCACGCCAAATATATTTTTTCTGGTGGGTGCTGACCTACATGAATTGTACAGGGGGAAGAGAAACTTTATTACCAACTGCACCGTCACAGTCATTGGCCCCCATCCCTACCCTTGCCATGTGGCACATGCATTCATCGTCGTTTCATGCACGCCTCAATCTCCCCCCCCCATCTTTCATCCACCCCACTCCACTCAGGTATAGCCTATACAGCATGCTCCCAGGGTACTTACCTGTTTGTCTGGAGGACCGTAGAGTAGCGTGTACTGGGGAGGACCCCATTCACAAGTTTCTTCAGCTCCTCTGATGTGAAGGCAGGGGCCCTTTCCCCAGACACTCGAGCCATTGTCTCTTCAAGACCGAGGTCACAGCAGCACTTGCAGTGTAGGTCCTCTCCTGTCGAAGATCAGGTATCGAGTGATTGAACAGATAGAAAATGGCGGTCATGTCCGCGGCGGTGTGTACCGTCACCGCCGGCGTACATCGTCATTGGCTCCTGGGACCCATAGGGTCCAATGTTAACCAATGCAGCATTGCGCCGCGGTCTTCAACCGCCTACCGCAACGGTGTACAACGCCAGCGCAGTTACCTCACATCCCATTGTCCCACTTTATGTGCATCACACATACCTAGGCCTAGACTCAACACACATACAAGCCACTTTTCAGATTAGGATCCGTGTTCTGTGTAAGCTGTGGGTAGTACCTCTGAGTTGGTTGACTCTGTGCTCGCTTTTGTCCTTCATAGGCACCGTCCACTGGGACATGTGAGGAGATGGCGGCATCCTCCGGTGTACAGACCGCTGGTGGACCTGTCGACAATGGAGGAAAGACATGTGATCATCACCTACAGGCTTGACCGTGCCACAATCCATGAACTGTGTACCCAGCTGGAGCCAGACTTGATGTCAGCTATCCGCCATCCCACAGGAATCACCCCTCAAGTGCAGTTGCTGTCAGTGCTCCATTTCCTTGCAAGTGGGTCATTTCAAACAACAGTGGCCATAGCATCAGGGATGTCCCAGCCTATATTTTCCAACGTGTTGTCCAGAGTGTTGTCTGCCCTGCTGAAACACATGCGTAGCTACATCGTTTTCCCTCAGGTGGAGGATTTGCCTACAGTGAAAGGTGATTTCTATGCCCTGGGACATACCCCCAACATCATAGGTGCCATTGATGGGACATATGTGGCTTTGGTCCCCCCCGCAGGAGTGAACAGGTGTACAGAAACCAGAAGAGTTATCATTCCATGAATGTGCAGATGGTGTGCTCGGCAGACCAGTACATCTCCCATGTGAAGCCCAAGTTTCCTGGCTCAGTGCATGACGCCTACATCCTGCGGAATAGCAGCATCCCTTATGTGATGGGGCAACTCCAGAGGCACTGTGTGTGGCTATTAGGTGAGCACCTGGAAGCAAGACAGTGGGAATGGTTGTCTGGGTCTGGGGATATCCCTACAGGTTAGTGTGTGTCTAACAGTTGTCCCTCGCCATTTGCAGGTAACTCTGGTTACCCCAACCTGTCATGGCTACTGACCCCAGTGAGGAATCCCAGGACAAAGGCAGAGGAACGCTACAATGAGGCCCATGGGCGAACTCGGCAGATTATCGAACGGACCTTCGGCCTCCTGAAGGCAAGGTTCAGGTGCCTCCATATGACAAGTGGATCCCTATTCTACTCACCAAAGAAGGTGTGCCAGATCATCGTGGCCTGCTGTATGCTTCACAACTTAGCTTTGCGACGACAGGTGCCTTTTCTGCAGGAGGATGGTCCAGATGGCGGTGTTGTTGCAGCTGTGGAGCCTGTGGACAGTGAAGATGAGGAAGCAGAAGAAGAGGACATGGACAACAGGAACTCGGTGATCCTGCAATATTTCCAGTGAGACACAGGTAAGCGTATAGACCTTCCTACTACATGTACTTTAACACTACTACCTCTCTACTGTCTGTCATTTTCACCCAGTGTATGGTCACTGAGTTGTCACTTTCCCTTACGATTACACAGATGTGGGTCCCACTGTGTGACATCTGCTTTGTTTCCTCATGGACTTGAGCTGTGTGACATAGGTATGTTGACATTACAATTGCAAGAGCATTTTGTCACTGTAATTGCTAATACACTATTTCGAAATCACAGACTGACTCCAGATTGTTTTTTGCTTCAAGGGTGTTTATTTAAGTGCTAAATATTGGAGGGGGTTGTAAAATGGTCAGGGGTGATGGTGCAGGAATGTCCATGGCAGAGTCCAGTCTATTAGTCTCACAGGTGCATTGCCCAAATGGGCATAGGAAGTGGAGCTGGAGCAGTTTGAGGATGGATAGGGTGACAAAGTGGGACAGAAAGATGACATTCAGGGTGGTCTCATTTCTTGGCGGGGGTCTTGGCATTGTTCTCTGTCTTTGTCCTGGATCTCAGGGACCGTTTACGGGGTGGTTCTCCCTCTGCAGGGGGTGGGGTGCTGGTGAAGTGGTCCTGTGGCAGGGCATCCTGTCCACTAGCGCCGGCGGAGGTGGTGGGCAGTTCATAGTCCATGCTAGTGTCAGGGGCCCCTTGTTGTGCCACAGTGTCCCTCTTGGTGTTGAGTAATTACTTCAGCACCCCTATGATGGTGCCCAGGGTGGAATTGATGGTTCTGAGTTCCTCCCTTAAGCCCAAATACTGTTCCTCCTGCAGGCGCTGGGTCTCCTGAAACTTGGCCAGTACTGTTGCCATTGTCTCCTGGGAGTGGTGGTAGGCTCCCATGATGGAGGAGAGGGCCTCGTAGAGAGTGGGTTCCCTTGGCCTGTCCTCCCCCTGTCGCACAGCAGCCCTCCCAGTTCCCCTGTGTTCCTGGGCCTCCGTCCCCTGGACCGTGTGCCCACTACCACTGCCCCCAGGTCCCTGTTGTTGTTGTGGTGGTGGGTTAGCCTGGGTTCCCTGTAGTGGTGAACACACTGCTGCTTGATGTGTCCTGGGGACAGAGGTATGGGCCCTCTGGGTGGGTGCTGTGCTGGTGTTTCCAGAGGGTGGAAGCTCTGTAGTGGCCTGTGACTGTGTGATGGGAACTGACTGTCCCGAGGTCCCCGATGGGCCGGGCTGGTCATCTAGATCCAGTTGGACAGAGCTGCTGTCATCACTGTGGGCCTCTTCTGTTGGTGGTGTGGACATGTGTGGACCCTCCTGTCCGGTGACGTTGGGCAGGGGTCCTGCAGGGGTATAAAAGGATGTTTATTACATCTGTGTGTGCCATGGTGTGCAATGGGTGGGTGACCGTGTACCCCAGTGCTTGCATTCCTGTGTGGGACCTTGTGTGATGATTGTTTATGGGGGTGTATGGGTATGTGCAGTGGGCATGCTTTGGTGATGGGTGTCCATGCTTTGGTGTTGCATGCAGGGCTTGGTGTTGGGATGGGTGGTTTGTGAAATTGGGACATTTGTGAGGAGTTGGAGTGATGAGGGTGAGGGTGGGGGTATGTGATGGCATGCAGGTAGGGTGGGGGATGTAATAGTTAAGATTTGACTTACCAGAGTCCATTCCTCCATCTACTCCTGCGAGGCCCTCAGGATGCAGAATCGCCAAGACCTGCTCCTCCCATGTTGTTAGTTGTGGGGGAGGAGGCGGGGGTCCGCCGCCAGTCCGCTGAACCGCAAGGTGGTGTCTTGAAACCACAGAACACACCTTCCCCCGTAGGTCGTTCCACCTCTTCCTGATGTCATCCCGATTTCTTGGGTGCTGTCCCACTGCGTTGACCCTGTCCACTATTCTTCGCCATAGCTCCATCTTCCTAGCTGTGGAGGTGTGCTGCACCTGTGCTCCGAATAGCTGTGGCTCTACCCAGACGATTTCCTCCACCATGACCCTTGAGCTCCTCCTCCGAGAACCTGGGGTGTCTTTGCCGTGCCATGGGGTGGTGTGGGTGATGTGTGGGGTGGTGTGTGTGGTGATAAGTGTGCTGATACGTAGTGGTGTGTTGTGTGAGGTGCGTGGAAGTTATGTGGGTGAAGGTCTGGTGTGCCTGTGGATGCTTGGTAGTAGTTTGTAGTGTCTCTCTCTGGCCTTCTTTCGGTATTTTTGTCGTAGGGGTTTGTGGGTGATGTGGGTGATGTGGGTGGGTGTTTTATATTGTATTGGGTGTGTGGGAGTGGTGTGTGTATGTGTATCAGGTGTGTGTATTTTGAATTGTCCAATGTGGCTGTGTTTTGTATATGTGTGTGTATTTTGAGCGCAGCGGTATGTACCGCCAATGGAATACCGCGGTTGAAAGACCGCCGCGTGGATTCGTGTGTCGTGATAGTGTGGGCGTATTTCTGTTGGCGTGACGGTGGAGGATTTGTTTTCGCCAGTTTATCACTGACCTTTGGTGTGGCGGACTTGTGTGGGTGTCTGAATTTTGGCGGATTGCGTGCTGTGGGTCATAATAGCTGCGGCGGATTTCCGTGGCGGTGTGTTGGCGGCCTTCTGCACGGCGGTAAGCGGCTTTTACCGCCAATGTTGTAATGAGGGCCTTTATGCTTATAAGTATTTATTTCAGCAGGTTCACCTTGTTGCTGAGCGCATCTAAAATAGCCACACAGAATATTATTAAACCAACACTAAAACATGTTGCGAACAATGTAAACAATATGATTGTTTCTACCATTAAGAAAATATCATCTAGCAACCTAACACCCTAAAACCTAAATCTATGCTGTATACTTTGAGAGCATGGAGTAGCATAACTTGAATCCAGAGTTTCTCAGGGAGAATCAACACACTGTATACCTGTTTACAGCAAGGAGCTATGGTTATCAGTAGCCAGGAGGGAGTATTTCCTTGAAAGGAAAACACACAGCACCTTTGGCTCCTCTCCTCTGGAACTTGGCTCGATATCAGCTTTTCAGCACAGAAAGTGATGCTGCGGCATCACAGCAGTCTGATTATTTTGTGTGATAATCTGGGGCGAAGGACCTCTCCTGCTAAGTGGTCACTTGACTGGCCTTTTATACAGTGACTGATCTGACATGGGAATTTCTGACATAACCTTAGGAATGTCTGACATAAGCTGTGTGCATCAAGATGCTAGTCTTAGACACATTCTTATAAACAAATAAGGTAAAACACATCAATTCTACATTGTTTAAGCTATTATTATTGTCTGACCTGGAAATAGAGGTAGCAAGGCACTTGGCCCAGATTGGTGTCACATCAGGTATCCTATTAATGTAATTGTCTGCACACCAGGTATCTTATGTATGACATTGTCTGAATGAATTGACACTTTCACAGTTTCATGGAAGATAAGGACAGGCGCCCTCTGCATCAAACACAGCCGTGCCAATGATTAGGTGAAAATAGAGAAAATGAAGTCTCGGCCTGCTCAAGATGGCGTCTGCTCTTAGGGAATTTATGTCAAAATATAAACTGATCAAAAAACTACAGAGGCAGAAGGGAGCACACTGAGGTTACTCCAGTACTGCTGCTTGCCTGATAAAAATGGCCACAATAGTTTGAGAGATTTTGAAATTACCTACATTAGTGCAAAAAATGATTTCATAGTTCATTAACTAATTATTGTTTATGCGTTTCTTGCAGATTTCTGGTTGGGAAATCCTGACATAAACAGAAACATTCTCACCAAAAGGTCATCCAACCTTTTTTTTAATCATTGCTTTTAACATGCCACTCAAAGCATGCCCAAATGCATCTATCTAAACTTTCCATCCCATACTCTGCCCCAGAATCACAGATTTAGTGAACTGTTCCAGTGCTATGTTTAGTAGTTTTTCTTCTCTCCTTTGCACTCAGTGCATTATGGTCTAAAAAGCTGCATACATTTATTCATTAATTTCACAAACATTCACCATCTTTCATCAATTAAATGAATTATGTGCCTCTATTAAAGTGTGGCTATAGTAGTCTTAAAAGTCTTTCATTATTAAGCAATTTTTAAGAGTTATTGTCATTCTCTTGTTCACCTTTTAGCGGGATTGAGCAACTACAACAGCACCACTTCAGTTTATTTTTTAAATGCATTTCTTCCTTTTTACTATGTCACTGCAGGCCTGAATAGGCTTTCAAAGAGACACAGAAAATAGACTGAATTTCAAACCTTCATTGCCTCGCTAAAGCCATGAACATGGGGATAACTAGGCAAATCAGGGACAAAGTCATTACCTCTATTTCCCTTCTCCCGGTCCCAGTTATTACCTCTTGCGTGCGGCAGATGGGGGCCATCCGACGCTGTGGTGGGTGTATGCAGCAGATGATGGCCCTGGTCATCCTAGCACCCTCCTACCAGGGATGGCAGTGGAAGCGCTTACATTGCCACACCTGACAACCCCGAGGCGATCTTATGATGTCAGCGAGCACCCCGCTTGCTTGCGTCATTAGAGCAGGCAGGCGGCACAGGTAGCCATTCTCTTCTCATTCTCAGTGCTGGGACGAGAAGGAGCTAAGTTTTTCATCCTGGGAGCGGTGGGAGCGTTTCAAAGAGTCACCGGTGGGAAAGGAAAGGGTTTTCCCTCTGTGTCTCTTTGATATCTATTCCTGCTGCACAATTGTGCATGGCGTAGTGATCGTGCAGCAGAAATACCACTGGGTCACTTGGGATTTTTGTTTGTGTGTGTGTTTTTGATGGATGGGGAGCGGCCCCTTGGGCAATGGTCACTCACATCTAGGGGGCACATATTTTGTGCACCTCTGCCCCCTTTGGGGGCAGATCGACCATTTATTTAATCCGATCTGCCCCCAAGGGGGGCAGAAACCACTAGGCCACCAGGAATTTAATTTCTTTTAGCGATTTTGAGGAGCGATCGCTTAGGCAAGGGTCGCTCCTTTAGGAGGCATATATTTTGGCCATGGGGGCAAATCGGCCATTTCGTTAGACCAAAATGCCCCCAAGGGGAGCAGAAATCACTAGGCCATCAGGGATGTATTATTTTAGTGATTTTGGGTGCGGCCCTTTGGGCAAGGGTCACTCCCTTTAGGGAGCACATATTTTTGCTGTTTCTGCCCCCTTTAGGGGCAGATCAGCCCTTTTTTTAAAGACCTATCAGGGATGTTTTATTCACTATGTTGCTGCTGTTGTTGTGGGGAGCGGCCCTTGGGCAAGGGTAGCTCCCCTCTAGAGGGTGAATGTATGGCCATATGTTTAGCCCATCTGCTCCCCAGCTTGGTGTGTGTGGACTGGCACATTATTTGCATTGGTAATTTTAATGTTTATTTCTGATTTTTATTCTTGTGCAAAGCTTTTGATTCCTTTGCTGTGACTCTTGCTTGCTGTTTTAGCAGTGGCAGATCTGCAGTTTGGGTATGCTTGTGTTTGGAAAGAAAACCTTTTTTGTACTGTTTACTTCAATGAGTATCATTGTCATGCATGAATGAGTTTTTTGTAAATAGTGTAATAATAGCAGCATATTTAGCTTCTGTTTTATTGTGTGTGAAATTCTCCTTGGATTTGTGTACTATGTGTATTGTGTTGTCTTATGTGTAACTTTATTTTGTTTTCCTTTTTAGTGGGACATCATTGATGCTTGCTGTATCTGTGCAGAGTAGGTGCTGGTGAGTCTAGCTGTCTCTGGTAAGTGAGTGGTATTGTTTTTGAGTATATAGGTCTTTGTGATAAAGCCACACTTCATTCATTACTTATTTTATACAGTGTTGGTTGTTGTTGACGTATTTGTGAAGTTACTTTTATTTGGTAGGATCATGGCTAGCCACAGGATGACTGCTCAGCAAGTTGTTGATATGCTTTTTGAATCTTCCTCTGACCATGATTATGGTACTGACTTGGCATCTGAGGGAGAAGAGGAAATGAAAGATTCTGGCAGTGAATTCTCTGTCTGAGAGGAATCATCTGATGATGAAGCCACTTGCAGTGCAGATGAAGTACCTGTTTCAGAGGAGGACACTGATGTGCCGATAGTGCAGCAGCCTCTGAAAGGCTTCCAATTGGAAGATCTGAACTCTGGGTTGCCCCAAACATGCTGCAGCCGGCGCTGCCTGTCTTTACTGGTGTTGCAGGGTGAAGAGTGAATACTGAATTTTTTTTTGCCTATAAATTACTTTGAGTTGTTTATGGACGATGTATGTTTGGGTGAGATTGTTAAGCAGACTAATTTGTATGCTGAATAGTATTTGAGGGAAAACAGTGCCAGACTTAGGCCCTGTTTTAGAGCTACCCGGTGGACTACCACAAATCTGGAAGAGTTGAAGAATTTCTTAGGTTTAGCTTTTTTGATGGGCTTGATAAGGAAGCTGTCGCTGTCTTCATATTGGTCTACCAGTCCTTTGATGGCAACGGCCATATTTACTGTAATCATGAGTCGTGATCGGTATTTGCTTCTGCTTCGGATACTTCATTTTGTCAATAATGAGATCACCCTCATTGTGAGCGTCTTTTTAAGCTTCGGCCTGTCCTTGATCACTTTGTAGATCGATTTTCAGAGATCTATGTTCCAGAGAAAGAAATAGCTGTGGATTAGTCTTCTGTGCTGTTCAAGGCAGTACATTCCTAGCAAGAGGGCACATTATGGAATTAAGATGTATATGCTGTCTGAGAGTAATACAGGATGTCTACACTGGTAGAGTTTCCACTATTCCCCCCCTCCTCACCCATTCTCCCCCCCCTCTTGGTTGTCATTCCACTTTTGGAGTTAGTGATAAAATTGTGTGGGAACTTGGTAAAGGACTTTTTAACAAGGGTCACAATTTGTACCTAGATTACTTCTACACTGGTGTGCAATTGCTCAGGGAATTGTTCAAAGTGGACACTGTTGCTGGTGGTACAATCTGATCTAACCATAAAACCATAAAGGTTATTCAAAGTAGCTTGTGAGTAAAAAAAAAACTTAAGAGAGGCAGTGCAGTGCCTTGCTTAATGATGAACTGCTAGCTGTGAAATTTGCAGACAGGAGAGATGTCTACATGCTAACTTCCATCCATGATGAAAGTACTTCACCTGTGACTGTTTGGGGTCAGGCTGCTGAAGTGCACAAACCTGTGTGCATTTTAGACTACAATAAGCACATGGGTGGTGTAGAAAGAGTAGATCACAGGTTGGAACCTTACACTGCTGTTCGTAAGGCTTACATTTAGTATAAGAAGTTGGCTATCCATCTCTTTCATTTGGCAGCCTTTAATGCTTTTGTTCTCCAGAGTCAAAGATGATGTTTGTTCAGTTTCAGGAATCAGTGATAAGCAGCCTTGTTATAGTGGAACAGGCAAGTGTTCCTAGAGTTTGAGTGGTGGAGGATGTCACTAGATTGAAAGATCATCACTTTCCTGATTGCTTTCCTCCCATGCCCCAAAAAAACAATCCCTGTAAGCTATGTAGAGTCTGTATGCAAAGAAGCATGCGGAAGGAGAGTCGTATGCACTGCCCTGATTGTCCTTCTAAACCTGGGATGTGTAGCTGCTTGTTTTCACATGTTACACACAAAAAAGTCTTTTTGGGAGCAACCTTGAGCGTTATTTGATCTCAATCGTTTGATATTTTTTGCTCAGTTTCACGGTTGGCATTAGTGTGATGTATTTATTTAGAGCTGTAGTGTGTTTTATTTTTTGCTAAAAAAATATGTGATGACGGTGTGGGTGGACTGGCGCTTGGCTGATGGTGTGGGTGGACTGACGCATGGCTGGCGGTGTGCTTGGGCTGGCAGTGTGAGTGAGCTGGCGCTTAGCTGGCAGTGTGAGTGAGCTGGTGCTTGGCTGGAGGTATGTGAGAGCTGATGCGTTGGCTGGGGGGGTGTGAGCTGGCGCTTGGCTGGCAGTGTGAGTAGTGACTTGCTGCAGGTCACTACACACATTCTATCCAAACACCAGTCCACACACTCCTTCATCTGGTGTGATTGCTGTGTGAGGCATGTGGGCGTATGAATGTGATTGGCCCTCGAATGGCGCTGTCTGTTGATTTGAGTGTTGTAATGTGCTGGGCCTGCTGGCGGTGTGAATGGTCTTGAGTGTGTGTTATGTACGGGAGGCGTGAGTCATTGGTTCCGTTTTTTTACCTTTCAATTATTAACAGTAGATTTCAGTTTTGTGAAATCTCTTGTTAATAAGATTTAACCTGTTGAACCATCACTCACCCTCATGCCAAATCCAACCAGTATATGTGTGTGTGTGTACTTGATGAATATATGGTTATGCATGTCTTTCTCTGCCGGGGTACACTGTCTCTACATTGTCTCTTCTGGTGAATGTTGTAATGCAGTGGTTCCCAACCTTTTGACTTCTGTGGACCCCCACTTTATCATTACTGTAACCCGGGGATCCCCACTGAATCATTATTGGAATCCGGGGACCCCCCCCACTGAGATATTACTGAAAGCTGGGGACCTAATATGGGTAGTATTAATTAATTTTCTAAGCAGTTGCGGACCTCCAGGGGTCCACAGACCACAAGTTGGGAAAAACTGTTGTAATGTGCTTGGCCCCCAGCTCTGGGGTATTTCCTGACGTGGGTACTAGCAATGGAAACATGTTATATGTCCACGTTGCGTTTTGGGGCATTTCCTGCTGCGGGAACTAGGCCTACCCACACAAGTAAGGTACCATATTTATCGGGAGACTTGGGGAAATACTGGGTGGAAGGCGGTGTGTGTCTTCCCTCAGATGGCAGAACTATGCATCATAGAAATTTGAGCAAAATGTGTACTTTAGTCCAGTTTTAAGGTTTGCAAAGGTTCTGGGTGACAGAACCTGGTGGGAGCCCCACAAGTCCCCCCATCCTGGATTCCCGTAGGTGTCTAGTTTTCATAAATGTACAGGTTTGCTAGGCTTCCCTAGGTGCCAGCTGAGCACAAGTCTAAAATGCACAGCTAAGCACCTTTGTCAGTTTTCAGTAGAAACATGTGATTTGTCCACATTGCATTCTGGGGCGTATTCTGTCACGGGCACTAGGCCTACCCACACAATGGAGGTACCATTGTTATCAGGAATGCCGGGTGGGAGGAAGATTGTGGCTCTCCTCAGGTTGCAGAACTTTGCATCACAGAAATGTGCGTAAATATATTTTATAGACAACTTTTGAGGTTTGCAAAGGATTCTGGATAACTGAACCTGGTGAGAACCCCACAAGTCACCCATCCTGGATTCCCCTGGGTGTCTAGTTTTCTAAAATGTACAGGTTCGCTGGGTTTCTGTAGGTGCCGGCTGAGCTACAGCCTAAAATCCACATCTAGGCACTTTGCAAAAAACTAATCAGTTTTCAGTGGAAAAATTTGATGTGTCCACATTGCGTTTTGGGGTGTTTCCTGTTGCGGGCACTAGACCTACCCACCCAAGTGAGGTACCATTTCTATCAGGAGACTTGAGGGACTGCTGGATGGAAGGTTTGTGGCTCCCCTCAGATTCCAAAACTTTGCATCACAGAAATGTGAGGAAAATGTGTTTTTTTTAAACATATTTTGAGGTTTGCAAAAGATTCTGGGTGACAGACGCTGGTGAGAGCCCCACAAGTCACCCCATCCTGGATTCCCTTAGGTGCAATGGCGTCCACTAATTTTAAGGGGTTGGGGGAGGGAGTATGTTCACATGCACACATACACCTCACTCACACTCGTTCATTCACATACACACTCAGACATCCCTTCACAGCATCCACTAACAAATACACATACATTCATACAAGCACGCACGCACCAAATATTAAACAATATATAAAACTTACCTCAGCAGCTCCGACACGGAAGCCCCGGAGGTCCGAGGAGGGTTGGGACTGCTGCCTTTACTCATTGGCTGACCAGGCACCTTGCAAAAAACAAGTTGGTTTTCAGTGGAAAAATATGAAGTGTCTATGTTGTGTTTTGGGACGTTTCATGTCGAGGACACTTGGTCAAACACAGAATAGCAGAACAAGTTTTGTTACCAGGTGCCTTTCTCTGCATTTATGCCTTCCAAATGTAAGACAGTGTGTAAGAAAGAGGACATCTTGAGAAATGCCCTCTAATTCACATGTTACCATAGGTACCCACAGATTCAGAGATGTGCAAATAACCACTGCTTCTAAACTCCATATGTGTGTCCATTTTGGAAATTCTCAGATTTCCTTGATATTTTTCACTCTTTATATTTTACAAATGAATTGCTGTATACCCAGTACACAATGAAAACCCATTGCAAGGTGCAGCTGAGTTATTGTCTCTGGATAGCTTGGGTTCTTGGGGAACGTACAAACCCTATATATCTCCGCAACCAGAAGAGTCCAGGGGATGTAACAATATATTGCTTTTGAAAATCTGCCTTAGTTAGAAAAAGTTACAGATGAAAACAGAGACAAAAATGGCTGTTTTTTTTCAACTCAGTTTCCAGATTTTTTCATTTTAACTGTTATAGGAAAATCTTGAAGGATCTACACAAATGATCCCTTTCTGAATTCAGAATTTTGTCTACTTTTCAGAAATGTATAGCTTTCTGGGATCCATCACTGGTTTCGTACCCATTTCTGTCGCTAACTGGAAGGAGGTTGAAAGCACAAAAAAATTGGAAAAATGGGGTATGTCCCAGTAAAATGCCAAAACTGTGTTAAATAATTTGGTTTTCTGATTCTAGTCTGCCTGTTCCTGAAAGGTGGGGAGATGGTGATTTTAGCACTGCAAACCCTTTGTTGATGCCATTTGGAGGGAAAAAAACAGATGTATTCTTCTGCAGCACTTTTTTCTAATTTTTCCTAAAAAACACATTTTAGCTGTATTTTGGCCAGTTTCTCGGTTCCCACCAAGGGAATCTACAAACCCTTGGAATACCCACCCAGGATGTTGGGAAGAAAGGATGCAAATTTAGCGTGGATAGCTTATGTGGACCAAAGGTTAGGGGGCCTAAGCGCAAACTACCTCAAATAGCCAAAAAAGGCTTAGCATTGGAGGGGGAAAACACTTAGCAGCAAAGAGCTTAATGAGAAATGAAACAAAACAGATGCTAACTGTAACCTCACCCGCCCTCAGCTGGGTACCATAAACAGATTAGCATCCCACAGCACCTCCTGTTTTGTTTCCTGTCAGAACGAGGATGCTGGGCTATTGCCCCCAGGGTTGTCAGGATTCTGCCATCCGACCACTAGATGTCACTCAAGAGTAGGGCCCTTTACAAACCTGCCTTTACATTGGTATAGCACAATATACACATCGAGACTTATCACAATTAGTTTTGCTTCACTTTTTGGTCCAGGCTTCTGTTCCACTTCCCTGATGCATTATGGTACTTGTAGTTCTCTCTGTCTTCAGCCTCTTCCTAGATGCTGTCCTGGTGGCGGTTTCCTATTCACTCGATTGGTTCTTGGATCACTTTCGCACCTTTATATTTGCCTTCTGGACCCTTCTCTATATTTGTTCAAATCTATACTCTGTTCCAGGTTTTCCTATTCATTGTCTTGTGTCTCCTGGTTCCCCTGGTCTTCCCTTTTCCACGTCCCAGTTGAGCCATTCATCCATTGGTGGTTCCCTAATTGCCTTTACCTGGGTAACTCCTTGCACCTGGCTTGCTCCCTGCACCTGTGCTCCACCCCTGGTCTTGAGCCCTGTCAGTGCAGAGTGCAGCGGCTTGCAGCTGACTTCTGTTGAGTCTTCTTGTGTTCCTGCTGCTGCTATTAGAGGCGTGTTCTATTGTTCTGTTTCCCATTATCCCTGTAAACATTTTCCTGCTTCTGTCCATTCTTTTCTTGCATCTCTGTTCCTGTGTTAGCCATTTACCATAGTCTTCCGTCTGCACACTTCCTGCACTGCTCTGTTACATACAGACTCCTTGGCTTGTGTTCTGTGTTCCTGTATGTCTCAATATTCATCCCTTGCCTTGTTTGAGTGTAGATCTTCCATAGCCTTGTTTTCAGTATTTAACCTCTGTGTATTCCAGTCCTGTTCCTGACCCTGATTCAAGTCTTTCTTTTCCCTGAGCCCAGTTTCTGTTTTGGTGTTCCTTGTTCTGTTCCCCTGTTGTTCTGTCTTGTGGTTATTGTAATTCTGATTGTCTTAGCTTCCAAGGGTGCCAGTCAGACTTCAAGGCTTGGCCCTTTGGCTCCATAGGAGCTGCCTGGTGTCTCCCAGAACTCTGTGAGCTTAATCTTCTCCTTGCTTTAGTATAAGATCTTTTTAATTTGGAGAGATATCTTTTCTAAGGAGCAGACAACTGTCCTTTATAATAGTTTGTCTATTGTTTTCTTTCTTTAACTTTCTGCTGTTAGTACTCATGTTTTCCCTAAAGACCAACCTGATTCAGTCTTCTGCTTCTGTCGTACTTCCCT
This sequence comes from Pleurodeles waltl, assembly GCF_031143425.1. Taxonomy (NCBI): domain Eukaryota; kingdom Metazoa; phylum Chordata; class Amphibia; order Caudata; family Salamandridae; genus Pleurodeles; species Pleurodeles waltl. Next base: position 183,411,338 of record NC_090440.1, on the reverse strand, counting down.
TCTAGCCTTTAGGTATTTACTTACTTATATTACACTTCAGGTATCCAGATTTGTCCCATTCTAACCCAGCTAGTCCCCTGGCAGATCACCCTGCTAGTCCCCTGACAACGTTTGTGGAAAGGTTTCTCTCCCTGCAGGGCTTTGGGGGCGGTCTTGTGTGTACTGAGGAGCAATAGGTGAGTGGGTGGTGCAATAGATCTCCAAAGCCTTTAATAAATTATGTCGCTGAGCTGCATGCACATCTTCCCCAGATTAAGGTGTGGCTGACAGCATTTTTTATAGTATGTGGAATTAGGATGCCTTGTGTTCAATATTCAGAGGGTTAGAATATTTGAGAACAGCATCACTGGCTCAAAAGCATCGCACATTTGGAGTAGCGTATGATTGTCTGACTCATGGGTGTTTTTTCGTTTCCAGCATGCAAAGTGGAATGTGTTCACTTTTGAGGGATCCACTTACGACATCCTCTTTAAGAGGTAAGATTTGGGCCTAATTCAGAATTTTCAGTTTAATTGTAGACAGTCATAGAATTAGTTTGCTATACTGTGTCGTAATGAGGAAACATTCAGAAAAGAGGAAGCACCGTTCCCCATAGTCTCCCAACTTTAGTGCATCTGCTCCTTCTTATACACCGGTTAAAACAAGCATTTGCGATGCAATAGGTCTCGCATTTTCTTGAGTTAGAGCTATTGGCATTATCAATTCACAGCTGGACTTTTCTTGCCACATAAATTGGTCCACCCTGCCTCATAATTTCATCTTTTCCTACCATATAATTCCAGTGGCCCAGCATTTAACTAAAGCACTTCCATTTACCTTCTTCTTCTATCTTAAAACATATACAATTATCAAATATACATTTATCAGAAAAAAACTTTTGGCATTAGAGTGTAATGCTCAAAACACCATAGCAAAAATATCACTTCGGATGGATTGGAGGGAAGAGGGAGTCAGTAGTAAAGATGGAGAGGACAAATGGCATAGTAACTGTGTTGTGGGCCCTGGAGTAAAAGAGGGAAATTGTTTACTGCAATTATGGTAGGAAAATGCAACAGTATTTAGAGTTGAGTGAGGTCCATAGGTCTCTGGGCCCCGGTGCCACTGCACCTATTGCTCCATTGATAACTAGGCCTCAGAAGAGAAAGCATATGGGGCAGAAAAAGAGAAGGGAAAGGAATACAACAGACAAAAGGAAGAAAGAGAAGGGATAGCAAAAAAATAAAAGAAAGAAGGGAAAGAAAGAACAAGAAAATGAAAACACAACTAAGAGAAGAAATTGAGCAAACGTGTGGGACAAAAGAAAAAAGGGAAGGAAGCTAGCAAACGAAAGATAGAGCAAAAATAATGAAGGAAGTGTGAAAAGAAAGAGAAAATTAATATTTGAGAAACAAAGAGAGATGGTGAGAGAAACACGCAGCGAAAGAACCAGGGCATGTATGTACCAACACATTTCCCATAGACACAGAATGGGAAAACCACTGTGACACTTCGGGTCCTGACAAGTAACTTGTAGCTTCCACATACAGACAGAATTGACAGAAAAAGATAAGAAAAACTACAGAGAAAGGAAGGAAGAAAGAGTTCAAGAAAAAAAGTAAAAGGACGCATACCGAGTCAAAGGAAAGAGCAAACGTAAAAGAAAGAAAAAATGAAGGGAAGAGAAAAGAAATAGTGAAAGAATGAACGCCTGATCAAGAAAAAAGAGAGGAACGAAACAAGGAAAGAAATAACCAAGTTTTTGCAAGTTTCTTATAGGAGGTAGCAAGAGGAAGATGGAAATATAAAAAAAAGGGAGCAGAGTAGAAATAAACAGTTAAAAGAAAGAGCAAAACTGTTAATGTGTGGATTTAAAGAGCTAGAAAGAGAAAAAGGGAAGAAAGAAATCATTGAGAGTAAACAGAGTAAAGTAAAGAACGGATTGAGATTGGTGAAACAGACCCTCCCAACTAAAGGTGGCAGCTAAGAATAGATTTAATTGGCTCCCCCACATCCTCAAACAGAAGTCAGAGTGTGGAACAGCATGGGGCACTGCAGAACAGCAGGAGATGCATTAGCAGAGTTGTATGTGAACCCAAATACAGCAATATCGGGGCTCTTCAGATCAGGATTGGGGGTATAAACAGAGCTGTGTCCCGGTCCAGTGCTGGAATAACAGAAAGGTAGCGGGTGAGGAATGAGAAACGGAGCACTGTGTAATTCCTAGTATTGGAATAATGAGGCACTGCAGGTTAGGGTTGAGGTGCACTGACAGTTGTATGTGGGCTGCAGTACTGGAATAGGAACGCGCGCACAAGGTCAGAAGTGAGGTATGTTAATGGAGCTATGTGTGGAAAATAGCATTGGCGTGCCAGTGTTGCCGAGTGTTAGCCTGTAGGTGCCCTGGTGAAGCTGCGAGTGGGGCCCAGTATGGGAGTGGCATTGCCTCTGAACCACTGAAGCAGGAGTCCTGAAGGGCGTGTGTGTGAACCTTTGTACTGAGAAGAAATGTGCACTGAATGTTAGAATTGATGTATTCTGGCAGAGCTGTGGTGGCTCCCATCAACAGTGGCGTTGAATGTTAGACTTGAGGTGCACTGGCTGAGCTTTGTTTTGCTCCTTTGGGTCCAGTATTGGCTTGGCAGTGGGATTGAATATTAGAATTGACCTGCTGTAATGGAACTGTATGTGAGCGGGGCCCCAGTATAGGAAAGGAAGTGACCTTGTGGGGGTAGAACTGAGGTGCACTGATGGAGCTGTGCCCAAGGTCCCAGTACTCGAGCAGCAGAGTGTACTGACTACAAGAAATGAGGTGCTCTGGCAGACAGCGTGTGTGGGGTTCCTGGCACTGGCACGGCTGAGGGCATGGAGTGTGTGAACTGAGGTGCACTGATGGAGCTGCGCCCAAGGCCCTATTACTGGTGCAGCATAGTGTACTGACTGCAAGAACTGAGGTTCTCTGGCAGACAGTGTGGGGGGTTCTTTGCACTGGCATGGCTGAGGGCTTGGAGTGTGTGAACTGCAGTGTACTGATGGAACTGAGCCTGAGGTCCCAGTACTGGAGCAGCAAAGTGTACTGACTGCAGGAACTGAGGTGCTTTGGCAGACAGCGTGTGCGGGGTTCTGGGCACTTGCACAGCTGAGGGCTTGGAGTGAGTGAACTGCAGTGCACTGATGTTGCTACGCCCAAGGTCCCTGTACTGGAGCAGCAGAGTGTACTGACTGCAAGAACTGAGGTGCTGTGGCAGACAGCGTGTGTGGGGTTCCGGGCACTGGCACAGCTGAGGGCTTGGAGTGTGTGAACTGAGGTTCACTGGTGGATCTGTGAGTGGGATCCCAGTATGGAGCAGAAGTAGGCACTGTCTCTAAGGGTTGCGGAGCCCTGGTAGAGCAGGGTGCCTAGGCTATAAGCAATTACAAGTGATCCTCCGCCCTTGCTCTCAGCACACCAGCAGGCTCACTTGGTAAAGAAAATCCAAGTCAAGGAAGGGCAGTAGCCAGGCAGCTGAGAGAGGGTGCAGAGAGCCCACAAAGACCAAATGTTCCCAATATAACAGCCTGATCTATAGCCTTGTTTACAGCTAGGCTCAGAGGAAGAATGCTCTGCAAATGAAAAGGGAAGCTTCCATGGACAGGAGCAGGAAACAAAGTAAACATAAGTCCCCTACAGTCCAGATAAACAAGACAAAGCATAATTATACAGTAGTTGGTCCCTGCTCTCACACAAAAGAAGAGGGGACAAAGAAGCATAACTGACCACTAGCAAGCAAGGATTTTTGAATGACACTGAAACTAACAAATGAAATAGCTGGAAGCCCACAGATGTATACTTAAAAGTATACAAGAGGTCATACGTGTACGCTCGACCTAAAAAGCAGAGGAGCACTAAAGGAAGAAGATAGGATTAAGAAGATAATTTTGGAGACATTAGCCTCATTAAAGATTAAGGCGGTCATTATGAACATGGCGGCGGTGAACAGAATCCCACAGGCGGCAGCAATTGGAAACCCGCCATATAATGAACAAAAAAACCAACCCCGCCAAACATTACGCCAGGACCCTGTCGGCGGGAATCCCGGCCCACCCCACCCCGCCACCCCCAAGCACACCCACAACCCGCCCTCCAAATAATGATGCACAAATCACCTCAGCGGACAGTGGAGGCCGGACGACCACTGGCGGCTGCGACCGCCACTGGCAGCAAGTGGGCCCAACAGCAACCAGTGCACACATTTGGCTAGGCTTAGCACCCACACACCTGACACACATCCTGAACACCAGAAAACACCATAAAACACCCCCAGACACACCCCACAATCCCTTGCAAGGAAACCACGACCAGAAGACGGAGAGCACCAGAGCCAGACAGAGAACGCCAGCTGACAGGACACGCATAGCGACCCACACAGGAGCACCCAAACACCGTACCCATTCCCGACGCCATCCACCACCCTCACCACGTTCCCCCAAAAAAGTCCACGCTTCACCGAAAGGGAGCTAAGGACCATGGTGGATGAGATCCTAAAAGTGGAGCCACAAATATTCGGCTCCGAGGTGCAGCACACACCCATCGCCCGGAAAATTGAGCTGTGGCAGACCATTGTCAACAGGGTGAATGCAGTGGGACACCATCCACGCACCAGGGACGACATCCGCAAGAGATGGAACGACCTGCGGGGGAAGGTCCGGGCCATGGCATCCAGGCACCACATCGCAGTGCAGAAGACTGGGGAAGGAACGCCACCCACACCACCCGACTAAACAGACTGGGAGGAGAAGGTACTCGCCATCCTACACCCAGAGGGACTCACTGGAGGAATGGACTCGGGTAAGTCATCTACATCTACCCCATATACACCATACCTGTAATGCATGCACCACCCCACCATACCCACACCCACCTAGACCCACACCCCACCCAGCCATTACCCACCACATCCACCACCCTGCATCCCCCACAACTCACTACCAGGCCCACATCACTCCCGCTGTGCACAGCCACCCACCCCTGCACGTACCCACATTGGAATAATAACTCCCACCACAATGTAACCCCGCCACTGCCACTAAATGCAATGCCCAACTCACAAAGGCACCCTGGCAGGCCACTGAAAGGCACACCAGCATAAAATAGCACAGTTCTATACACCTCAAACCCTCATGCCTATGTAACGTACATTTCTATGTCCCCCAACAGGCACCGCCACCCATGCAACCCTAATGGAGGGGACAAGGAGTGCCACAGGACTCCAGGGAGACAGAGGCACATCACAGGACACTGGTGAAAGATACCTGGACACTGATGAGCAGGCAGGCCCCTCACACAGTCATGGATGTTCACCAAGCAGCAGCCCTACCCAGGAAAACACTGTCACCCCTCACACCCAGTCAAGAACAGCAGGCCAGGGGAGGCATACCCACCCCAGTGGACCCAGGGCACAAACAGGTGTGACACAGCAACAGAGGCCACAGTCTCCCACCCCCAACATGCAGGAAGACAAGGGCCCCAGTACTAGTGGCACGGCAAGACCTGCGCAGGGGACAAAGGCAGAGGGGGCCAGGGCAAGGTCAAGTGCCCTAGTGGGTCAGGGGGCAGGGCACTGGATAGATACAGCAGCCCAGGACGTCATTGCAGAGGTATTGGGGCATACCAACATACCCAAGACAGGTTGGCACAGATTGTAACCACCCTAGAGAAAAGTCAGAGGATGCAGCTGGAACAACACCAACAGGCCATGGAGCAGTGGAAAGAACACAATGCCACAATGGCCACCATTGCTGGAGCACTGCTGCAGTTGGTCAACAAACCCTCAGACACCCACACCGGACAAGAGGCCCCCACAACAGCCCTGGACAACCAGCAACAGAGGACCCAAGCAGCAGAAACAGCACAGGAAATACCCTCCCAGGAATCACAAGGCCCAACCATGCCACCCCAAGAAGCTCCACAGCAGGCTCCGAAACGGAGTCTCAGGCCAAGATATGTCACTGGAAACCCAGCAAAGAACAAGCCCCCCTCCAACAATTGACACTGCTACTACTGCCAAGCAACCATCCCACCCATGCACCAACTGCAGTTAGCTGAGGGCTAAATAAAGTAGTAAACTACAAATAGGACCCACCTATGACAACAAACAGGGCTGCCACCAAGTCGGTTTTGAGGACACCCAACCATTACGAATTCCATCACTGTACATAGCACATTCCACTGTATTCCACCAATAAACAACTTATCTCACCTGTAACACTGTCACCTGTCTTCAATGTTGAATAAAGTGGAGTAAGGATGCAACAGGCAGGGATAAACTTTATTGTCAAATTGTGCATGGTGGTGGTAAAGTGTATTTCAAAATAGTCAAGAAGGAAAAGCATTTATTGGCTGTCTGTACCATGCTGAAGAGGTCCATGTCTCGCATATCATGACCAATTCCCCTTAGATGACATGGTACACTCACAATATCATTCACTAACCACATAGACAGACTGAAGTCCCACACAGATATTGGAAGTAGAGTTGTATCAGTTGGTTTCTGGAATTTACATCTTCCCCTTCCTCATCATCACCATCACTCTCCTCTCCTCTCTGAGGTAACAGATCAGGACCTATAGCACCCTCTGAATCTAGCCTTCAGGAGACCTATAGTACGCTCTATCACCCTCCTAGTACATCCATGGGCCTCATTTTATTTCCTCTCTGCATCCATCCTGGGATTCCTCACTGGTGTCAGAAGCCAGCGCAAGTTTGGATAGCCAGAATCATCTAGAGAATGGTCAATACAGAGTCGTCATTGGAATGTAATTAGTCAGACAGGCTGGTTTTCTGCAATGTGTCAGTTAGTGACAGGCACACTTACCTATGATCCACCCTCTGTCCTCTTGTAGTTGTTCCATCTTTTGTGGCACACTACTGTTCCTCAACACAAACGAATCATGGACAGAACCCGGAAACATGGCATTCACATGTGAGATGTACTGGTCTGCAGTACCTACCAATTGGATGTTCATGGAGTGAAAGTTCTTCCTGTTACTGTCCACCTGTTCACTCACTCTTGGGGGGATGATGGGAATGTGGGTTCCATCGATGGCACCAATAACATGTGGAATGTTTGCAAAGGCATAGAAGTCAGACTTCATGGCAGGGAGGTCAACACTTTGGGGGAATCGTACATAGGATTGCAGATGTTGTACAAAAGCATTCAGAAATCTGGTCAGTACCTGGCTGAACGTTGGCTGTGAGAAACCAGCACCCATGCCCACTGTCACTTGAAAAGAGCCTGTGGCCAGGAAATGGAGTGCGGAGAGCACCTGCACCTCAGTTCGAATGGCATGCTGATTACGATTTCCTGGAGTCAGTGCAGGATCCAGTAATGCACATAGGTCCTGAATAGTTGCACGTGTGAGTCTGTGGGTGAATATCATCTGACGCTCCACCATGGTCCCCATATCCACAAGTAGTCTGTACACTGATGGTGCCCTTCCTCGCCACAAGGGTCGGTACCTGTGAGGGCTAAGAAAAAGGAGTCATGTGCACACATAAACTGGCATAGTTGCTGAAAACATTCACTGCATTCTTCATAGTAGTGTCTACAAAAACTGCAATCTGACAGATGTACATTTACATCACTACGAGGTAACGTAGTAAATCAATTGTGATTTTTTACTCTATGGATTGAGCCATAGGTGCATCATATGGCTAGTAGGCCCAGCATTGTGAGTAAAAAGATTTTCAAGATGCGTAGGTGATGGCAAAATGTCTGCCCAATGTAGTTCTGCCCCTTCGTTGTGGAAGTGACCTAAGACCGCTAGCGGTTGACGTCACAGCGTACGGTGGTGTTGACCGCTGTTCGCACCCTCATTGGTTAACATGGATGCCAATGGGGAATCCTGGCGTATCATGATCGCCGCCGGCGGTGACGGTGCATACCGCCACGGAACATAGGCGCGTTCGTCATTGTTTGATCACTTGACTCCCTGATCCTGTGCAGACAAGTACTCCACTCTGTGTACTGCTGTGGCCTGCCTCTGGCTATGGATGTTCCACGTGGTGCAGGGGAAAGGGCCCCGGCCTTCACCCAGGAGGAACTGGAGAAACTGGTGGAAGGGGTCCTGCCCCTGTACAGCAGACTCTACGGCCGGCAAGAGGTACAGGTGAGTCCGGGTTTGGGGGGCACTGTGTGTGTAATGGATGGAGTGGATTGCTCAGATGTGCGTCCCTGTAAGCCAGTATGGGGCTTGGTGCATGGAATGCTGCGAGCCACTGTCCAGCCTATCTGGGAGTACTGTCTGTCCTATGTCTGACAATCTGCCAGCTGTTGCAATTGTGCAGGTGCCTGCCCCCTGTGTTTCATTTCTGTGTCTCCCTACTAGGTCAGGGCCCACCAGAAGAGGGCACATTGGCATGCCATCGCCAAGGAGGTAGGGACCCTGGGGGTCTACAACCGGCGGATCACCCACTGTCAAAAGAGGTGGGAGGACCTGCGGTGCTGGGCGCGGAAGATCAGTGAGGCCCAGCTGGGGAAGTCCTCCCAACGTGGAAGGGGTGCCCGTCGGGCACTGACCCCCCCCCTCATGCGAAGGATCCTGGCGGTGACGTACCCAGACCTGGATGGGCGCTTGAAGGCTGCACAGCAGTCACAAGGGGGTGAGTGCTCACAGCCCATAATTCAGCCTGGAAGGATGAGTGTGTGTGCAATAGGGCTCATGGTGCTTAGAGCAGGGTTTTTAACTGGTGTCCAGCTACTGTCTGCTCCCCGAAGAGTGTAGGGCTGTCCCTGTCAGGTTTCACTTGCCTCAGCTCAAATACAATTTCAGGATATGGGTGTGGGTCAGTATACTGCTCAGTAGTGAGGGGCAAGGTCATGGGTCTAGTGCACGGTGCTGCCTGTTGTGTGTGTCTGCTGGGTAGGTGTATGTCTGGCCATTGTGTATCAGCATTCAGCTATTTACAAGTTTCTCTCCTGTTTTGTTTCCCCATCGCTGTCCTCTTGTGTTTGTCTGGTACAGCATCAACATCAGGCGAGGGAGCTGAGGCACCGGAAAGTGAGGAGGCAGCGGCCCACGGATCCTCCAAGGCAGAGACAACGGACACCCAGGGGACCAGTAGGTGGGAGGGCGAGGGGACTTCCACGGGGGAGGCTACTACCACAGGGGGTAGTGACTCTGAAACCTCCTCCGATGGGGGTCCTCCGGCGGTGATGGACACTAGTAGACAAACCAAGACCGTGAGATCTTCCGCCACCCCTCATACCATCAGCGCCCTCCCTTCTGCTCCCCACCGAGTTGCCCGTGCCCGCCCACCCTCGAAGGTGGGCGTCGCCTTCGCCCCAGGCACCTCCTCCCCTGCCCCAGTCAGCCCTGCTGCCCTCACAGAGGAGGCTATTGACCTCCTGGGAACCATCTCTGTAGGGCAGACAACCATCGTTAATGCCATCCAGGGGCTAGCATCAGAGGTGCAGCAGACAAATGCCTATCTGGATGGCATTCATGGTGCCGTGTCTGGCCTACAGAGATCTTTTCAGGCTCTGGCCTCCTCTTTGACGGCAGCCAGTTTCCCTGGCCATTCCGTCCCACCTCCAACCTCCTCTACCCCTTCCAGCACCCCACTCCCTTTATCCGTCCAAGGCACACATTCAGACACGCAGTCAAGCACGTCAACACACAAGAAACACACTTCCAAACACAAGCACCACACATCCCACCACAAGCATTCACACAGCCAACAGTCACCTGCACACACAACAACGTCCACTTCCCCCAGTGTGCCCGCCTCTTCTGCCTCCCTGTCTGTCCCCTCTACATGCACACCCTCATGCACTGCACCTTCACTCACTGTTATTGCTCCTCTACCTGCACTCACCACAATAGCAGACAGCTATACATGCACCCCATACACCACACCTGCACTAACCACCTCCACTGTAGTTGACACATGCAGCACACTCACCCGACTTGCAGACACCCACCCAACATACATCCACACTAGCTGTCTGTCTTCTCACACTGTGTCCACCCCTCACCTCCCAAAACACTCAAACGCAGCAAGACACCCACCCATCAGACATCCACCACACCGCAGCATACTGAGCAGTCACCAGCACCCACTACACGCACACCTACACCCCATACATCAACTCCCTCTGCCTCCACTCCCACGCCCTCATCCACGTCCACCACCAATTGCTCCAAAAAAACGTTTCCTCTCCCATGCAGACCTGTTCGAACCCACTGGCCCACCCTGTCTTGTCCCAAAATATGCCCACCTCGTTGCCCTTTCCGCACCTTCCACATCGCAGCCCACCCCGGTCCAGCCTTCACATTCCTGTGCCCCTTCTCCAGTGAAGAAGAAGGCCCGCTCGGAGCCTAAGGCATCCAGCACCACCCGAGCCAAAAAGCCCCCACCCCCTTCAAAGGAGAAGCCCACCCCTCTCCAACCTCCTCCCGCAAGTCTAAGTCCCACCCCCGTCGTAAATCCCCACCCCCATCCCCCCACCCCCATTTCGTGAGGTACCTGGATCCCCCTATGGTGCCCCGTTTTGTGGAGTACCCAACACTTGTGCGAGTCAGGTGCGACCAGTTGTGGCCAGGGACAATTGAATCTTGTTGGACTGGCCATTGGCCCTGTTTGCTTCATCTAGCTCACTGAGCGAGTTAATAAAGTTTCTGTGTGGCCTGTGTTTGGGTGCACGTAGTTCCACCCTGGTGTTTGTTTAAATAATTTATGTGTATGGGGCTATTGTATGTCCTATGGCCACGTTGCAGTGGCCTCCGGTCGGGTACGTCCCTCTTGGTGTGGGGTGTCTGACTACTGCTGCTGGGAATGGTTGGGGGGCTTTGCGGGGTGGGTGTAGTGGGTGGGTATGTAAGTTTGCCCTTTCCTCCCTTGCGTCGTAGGTTGCGGTACTTACCGTTGTCGTCTTCGTCGGCGGTCTCTGTCGTGTAGATATATGGCAAGGAGCAAGGCTGGCATGATCTGCAGCTCTCTGTCTATGGCTGCTACTGCACGTTTTGTGGTACTCCGGTGAGTGTTTCCTTCTATTTGTTTCATTTCCGCCTGGCTTTGTGTGGCGGTGGTTTCCGCCCCGGAACTGGCGGAGGAATGGTGGTTAATAATTTGATGGGCGGGTTGGGCTTTTCCGACGGCCTGTGGGCGGACTCTGCCGTCATCAGCGGGGCTACTTTCCTGGCTGTGGGTGGTGCGCGGGATGCAAGAGTTTCATTTGGTTCATTATTTGGTGGTCTGGACCGCTCCTCTGTTGGCGGTGGCTACCGCCACCGCCAGAGGTGCGGAACGAACCGCCATGTTCATAATGAGGGCCTAAATGTGGTGGAAGCAAAGGCATTTCAAAGCAGGAATTGATGCTCTGATCTATCAGCATCAGAATTGACAGATGAGACAACAGGTATAATATAGATTTCCCTATAGAAGAAGTAGCTTGTTCTTCAAATGACACTGTGTTAACATTAGTTCAAGAAACGTCAGTGCTTGGGCCTACCCATTCATCATTATGTGATGGATGTTGTACTTAACAAATGGAAGGATTCAGATCAGATTAACTTCCGCAGGTTTATGGTAAAACTTTATCCCTTAGAATCTATGGATGTGAAGCTGATTGACACCATCCATGTACAATATTCACTGGCGGCAAGTCTAGATGGTAGATCCTCAATGGCAGAGGAAAGCATTGTCAAGGATGTGGCAGACAAAAAGGTGAATGCAGTCCTCAGGCAAATCTACTCCGGTTCACACCTAGCTCTTTATTCTGGTGTATCTGGAGCTTACACCTCTCAACCTCTACTTTCTGATTTAAAGGAACCTCTTAAGAGGATACAAAAGGGGCAAGAATGTGCCATCCTGTTAAAAAACATAGAGAAACAAGTTGAGTTCCTCTTAGACATTTCTTTTGATTCCTTTGGAGTGTCAGCAATAGCATGTGGAGCATCAGTAGTGACAACACTAAATCCATTCCTGAAGGGCTGGAAAAGTGACTGTGCCTAGAGATCTGCAGCTTTGAGGATTTCTTTTGAAGGGACCAGGTGGTTTGGGGCCCAGTTGGAGGATGTTTCATAAAATGTTTAACAAGAGAAAACATTATTCTTCCTTTAGAAAATAACAACGAAAAACATCAGTTTTTTCAAGCATAAATCATCTTTCAGACACCTGTCCAGGAGACAGCACCATTTGAGGTTTCAGCCAAGATCATTTCCACAGAAGTTTCATAAGAAACAAAAACAAGATCCTTGAAATCAGGAGCAGCACTCCTGAGTATGCCGGGTGTCAGGAGGCCGGTTGTCTGAAGTTACATTTTGGTGGTAGGGTCCATCACTTCCTTGAGAATTTAGAGGGATCCCATTCAGAAAAATGGGTTCTCGAGATTGTGAGAAGAGGATATCAGATAGAGTTCACCTTTCTACCAAGGGATCTTACCTACTATCTTTCTACAATGCCAGTGGAAACAGAAACCCATAGAGCAAGGAATCACTACGCTTGAAAAAGGCAATCATTCCAGTACCGGAGAAAGGGAAGGGGGTATATTTGATTGTGGTTCTGGTGCCAAAAGTAATGGAGGGTATTGGATGGTCTGAAAACTGTGTACAAGTTAGAGAAGGAAATGGCACTCAAAGTAGAAATGTCACAACTGATATTTCCATTAAAACAGAAAAGTCCCTTCCTTAAAAGCCTGGATCGGATGGATGCATATTTGCATGTGCGCATGACAAAATCTTATCAACAGTATTTGAGGATTTCCATGAGGAATAAACATTGGTAGTTCACAGTCCTCCCCTTTGGGTTGAGTCATCTCTGAGTTTTCACGAAGATGAGGGAGATGAGGACTAGGGAGGTACAGGTTTTGATCACAGGAACTGTTATTTGATGCTAACTTATTTACAGTACCTAGTTGAGGGTGGATGGGATTAAAGTTAGCACTTCCTATTTTGTTTCCTGTTCTTAGAAATGGTTACATTCCTCGTGGCAGTAATTACTGGGTCTCCATTGGGCCAGTATGCCGAAGATCAATAAATCCAATGTCCTACACACAAGTATGAACACCAGAAATCTGTAAAAAAAAATGAATAACAAATACATGCCGTTTCACAACTTCATACCTTTGGAAACTTTTATCGTTGTTCTCAAGGGGTGAACTGTTGCCGTATTTTCATTTTCTTCCAAAATGCATTAAACTATAAAAAATGAGAGAAACAGGCACGTGTTTATTGAACAATGCCTGTGTGTTGCAAGGATGGCCAGGTACACCTCTTTAATTGTAGTAACCTTCGAAATGGAACCAAGCCAAGGGCCTGGAGTATCTATTAGTTATCAAATGAAAACTGAGGATTGGAAACTAAAGGTGGTGCCCTCGCGACGCGATCCAATACCGCGGCTTGGGAAATGACGTCTCATTATATGTGATCGTATGTCTTATGCCATATTAAGCGGTTTCTTATGGCGCAGCGTTTGCAGTGTCCAAAAGTGCTTTAGAACAGACAGTGCTCTGATCAGTGCTTAATTTGTAAATAAAAAGGTGCCGGTGCTCAAAGCCCTCCTCTTAAACACGCGGCTGCTGTAATTAAACCTGCCAGCAGTGAATACTGAGGCAGCGTAATCCTGAATCCATCTCGGGCCTCTTTAATCTATTTACGGCGACCCCCTGCCCCTTCAGCTCATCCTGCAGCTTTCTACTTTTTCCCTTTATGACGCTTTTTCGTTTTTCCTTCTTCCGTCTTTCCTATATGTGTCTTTTGCTCCAAAAAATGCTTCAGGCAGAAGAATAAGCCCCCGCCCTAAAAAATAAGTGCTGGTGCTCAGCACCGGAAACAACAAGCACAAATTAAGCACTGGTTCTGATGCTGAAAAATACAGGCTTCATTGAGACACCTTCATGACTAACAAATAAGAGCGATTTGAAAACGCCTCGTGAAATACAAAGCCTGATCACCTGTTTCAGTGAAAATGCTTTTATTAACAGCACATAGAAAGGACGCATTCAACGAGCGTCATTTCTAAAGAGTGAAACTCGTGCACACTTCATGTGTGGTTTCATTCACTTTGTGTTATATATCCCCTAAGGCGAGCATGTGTAACGTGGCAGGAATTAGGTGGTTTATCGCAAATATGTGCCGGTTGCCTGGAACAAGACACCTGTTATTGAATGAAACTACCATGCCTTGAACGATTAGCATAGAGTGCAAATATTTACTTGGTTTCCTTGGGGAATAAACAGTGTCCCCTTGTGTTCAGATGCTTAGCATTGGGGCCCCACCAGTGGTTTTATCTTGCATAATGTAACACGTTTTTAGGTAAGCCTACCAGACAGCCAACTGTCTGGTTTGCTTATGACTTTTTGTGGCCGTTTTGAAAGCTTCTGTGGAAATGCATTCCACCCATTGCTTACTATTGGCTTTGTAACTCACAGTTGCATGCTTTCTATTTGCTGGCTTTGTTTGCTTTAGGCTGTCCAGCTGAGTTTGCCCCTCCTGAGAGCAAACCCGATTTACTCCTAGCCTTCTGAGTACTCACTTTCTGTAAACAGACCTTTAAATCTTGTTCTTATCTTGTCACATTTGCTGTGCATTGAAAGATAGAGGTCATATGTCAGGCTCTGCCTTCTGAGGGAGCTCTTTGTTTGCTTTTCTTTTTCTGATTTCAAAGTGAGAGAATTTAAGTGACAATCCTACTGAGTAACCATGTACGAGGAGAGAATGTAGAATGTTATTTTTTTCTAGTACACAACAAAAGTGAACTGTACTGATGTTTCAGAATGTATCAGAACTAGTAAAGGACAAATAAAACACATTGTTTGTGTGCAGTAAAACTGTGTTTGTGAAAATGTAATGGTTATTTCAGTTGAAAATGTATTATCTTTAATGGCAGTGTGCTACCACACCACTCATACACAACACAACACCACATTACACTACTCCACTCTACCTTGCTCTACTGGACTCTGTGCCCTGCCACTCTACGCCACTCACTACAACACTTCACTCCTCTCTATGACATGCCACTCCACTCTACGACACTCCATGTCAAGCTACTCCATGTCATTCTACTCTACACCACTCAATCAATGACACAACATAACACTCTACTTTACGTCACTCTATTGTGCGCCCCCACTCCACACCACTCACCCCACTATACTCCAGTCTACCCCAATCTATCTCACTCCACTAAATCTATCCCACTCCACTCCAGTCTACCCCAATCTATCCCATTCCACTCTACCCCACTGCACTCTACCCCAATCTACCCCATTCCGTCTTACTCCAATCTGCCCCCTCCACTCCAATCTACCCCGCTCCACTCCAATCTACCCCAGTCCAGTATTCCCCACTACATTCCAATTTGCCCCACTCCACTACAATCACCACTCCACTACAATATATCCCACTCTTTTCTAATCTACTCAACTCTACCCCACTCCAGTTGACCTTAGTCTACCCACTACAGTCCACCACAGTCTACCTCCCTCCACTAAAGTCTACCCGGCCATACTCCAATCTCCATTCCACTCCACTCCATTCTATCCAGCTCTGATCTATACCACTCCACTCTACCCCACTCCAGTGTACCACATTTTGCCCCACTCCACTCTACTACAGTCTACCACAATCCACTCCAAACCACCCAATCTACTCCACTCTGCCCTACTCCCCAATCTGCCCCACTCAACTTCACTCCAATCTACCCCACTCCAATGTACTCCACTCCATTCCAGTCCTTCACGTCACCCCATTCCCCCACTCCAGTCTACCCCTCCCACACCACTTTAATCTATCCCACCCCAATCTAACCCACTCCAATCTACCCCACTCTACCACAATCTTCCCCACTCCATCCTACTCCAATGTACACCAACTCATCCCACTCTACCGCACTCCACTATACCCCACTCCACTCTAAACCACTCCATTCGACCTCACTACACTCCAGTCTACCCCACTCCAATGTGCCACATTCTGCCCCAATCTAATCTACCACAATCTACACCACCCCACTGCAATCCACTCAGTATACTGCACTCTACCCCTCTGCACCCTACCCCAATCTACCCCACTCCACTTCACTCCAATCTACCCCACTCCAATCTAGTCCATCCCACACCACCCCAATCTACCCCACTCCAGTCTACCCCAACCCAACCCACACCACTCCAATCTATCCTACTCTAATCTATGCCACCCCAATCTAACCCACTCAAACCTACCCCACTCTTCTACAATCTTCTCCACTCACCCTACTCCAATGTACACCACCCCATCCCACTCTACCACATCCCACTCTACCCCACTCCATTCTACCACACTCCAATCTACCTCACTACATTCCAGTCTACACCACTCCACTCCAGTCTACACCAGTCTAGCCCACTCCACTCTACCAACTCCAATCTAATCTACCCCAATCTACACCACTCCACTGCAATCCACTCAATATACTGCACTCTACCCCTCTGCACCCTACCCCAGTCTACCCCACTCCACTTCACTCCAATCTACCCCACTCCATTCTAGTCCATTCCACACCACCCCAATCTACCCCACTCCAGTCTACCCCAACCCGACCCACACCACTCCAATCTGTCCTACTCCAATCTATGCCACCCCAATCTAACCCACTCAAACCTACCCCACTCTTTTACAATCTTCTCCACTCACCCTACTCCAATGTACACCACCCCATCCCACTCTACCACATCCCACTCTACCCCACTCCATTCTACCACACTCCAATCTACCTCACTACATTCCAGTCTACACCACTCCACTCCAGTCTACACCAATCTGTCCCACTCCACTCCACCAACTCCACGTCAATCTACTGCAGTCTTTCCCACTATACTTCAGTCTACTTCAATCCATTCCACTCCAGTCTTCCCCACCCCACTACACTACAATCTACCCCAGGCTTCCACACTCCACTCCACCTAATCTACCGCACACCACTGAAATCTACTTTACTCCACTCCAATCTACCCCCAAACCATTCTACCACACTCCACTCTGCTCACCTAAGTCTACCCCAATCCAGTCTACACCACTCGAATCTACTCCACTCCACTCTACCCCACTCCATTCCAGTCTACTCAACTCCAGTTCAATCCACCCCACTGCACTCCAGTGTACCCAAGTCAATCTATCCCACTACATTCCAATATACCCCACTCTACTACAGTCTCCTCTGCACTACAATCTATCCCAATCCTCTGCTCTTTACCCCACTCCAATCTACCTCAGTCTACTACACTCCAATCCACTGCAGCCTACCCCACTCCACTCCAATCTACCCCATTCCACTTGAGTCTCCACTCTGTCCAGCTCTACTCCACTCCAATCTATCGCACTCCACTTCACCCGACTCCAAACCACCCAGTCAACACCACTTCACTGTACCCCAAACTACCCTACTCCAATCTACCCCTCTCCACTCAAATCTACCCCACTCCTGTCGAACCCATCCCACTGCACCTCAAATCCACCTCACTCCAATGTCCCCCACCCTGCACCACCTAAGTCTACCCTACTCCATTCTACCCCTCCCCAATCTATCCCACTCCAAAATACCCCATTCTAACCCACTCTACCAGTCTGCTCCACTCAATCTAACTCCAGTGTACATCACCTCATCCCACTCTACCCCACCCCACTCTGCCCCACTCCACTGTACTCACTCCAGTCTACCACACTCCATTCCAAACAACCCCACTCCAATCATCTCCACTCCAATCTACCACACTCCATTCCAATGTACACTATACTAATCCATCCAATCTACCCCTCTCCTTTCTAAACCACCCCACTCAAAATCTAACCACCTCCACTTCAATCTACCTTGATCCACTACACTCTTCCCCAGTCTATCCCACTCCACCCCAACCTTCACTCTACTCCAACCTATCCAACTCCACTCCAATCTACCTCACTCCACCCAGTCTATGCCACTCCACCCCAATCTACCCCATTCCAATCTGCCCCATTACATTCCAGTTTAACCCACTAAACTACAATTTCTCCCACTCCATTGTAATCTGCTCAACCCTACCCCACTCCAATCTACCTTAGTCTACATCACTCCAATCCACCACAATTGACCTCGCTCCAGTCCAATCTATCCCACTTTACTCCAATCTCCACTCCAACCTCCATTCCACTCCAGTCTATCCAACTCCACTCCACACCAGTCCATCCCACTCCACTGTACCCCAATCTACCCCACTCCAATGTACCACATTCTACCCCACTCCAATCTACCAGTCTACCCGACTCCACTCCAGGCCACCCAATCTACCCCACTCTACCACAATCTACCTCACTCCACCCTGCTTCAACATACACCACCCCATCCCACTCTATCGCACCCCACTCTACCCCACTCCACTCTACCTCACTCCACTCTACCTCACTCCACTCTACCCCATCCCAATCTACCCTAATCTCCACTACTCTACTACAGTGTGCACCAATCTATCCCACTGCACTCCAATCTACCCACTCCACTCCAGTCTATTCCACTCCAGTCTACTCCAATCCATTCCACTGCAATCAACCCCACTCCACTTCACTCCAATCTACCCCAGTCTACTCCACTTAATTTACCGGACACCACTCAAATCTACCCCACTCCACTCCAGTCTGGTCCACTCAGTGTACCCCAATCCAACCCACCCCGCCCCAGTCTACCCCACTCTATTCCAGTCTACCCCACTCCACTGCACCCCACTCTATTCCAGTGTACTTGACCCCACTCCAATCCACCCCACTGCACCCCAGTCTACCCCAGTCCTGTCTACCCCACTACATTCCAATTTACCCCACTCTACTATAATCTCCACTCCACTACATTCTATCCCACTCTATTCCAGTCTACCCCACTCCTCTACACTTTACCTCACTCCACTCTAAGTTACTCCACTCCAATCTATTCAGCTCTACACCACTCCACCCCACCCCAAACCACCCAATCCACCCCACTCCACTGTACCCCAATCTCTACCCTACTCCACTTCACTCCAGTCTACCCCACTCAACCCCAAATCTACCCTACTCCAGTCCAGTCCATCCCACCCCACTCCAATTTACCACACTCCACTCAAATCTACCCAACTCAACTCTAGTCTAACCCACTCCACCCCAATCAACTCAACTCTAGCCTACCTAACCCACTCTACCCAAATCTACCCTACTCCACTCTACCCCACCCCAATCTATCCCACTAAAATCTACCCCAATCTACTCCACTCCAGTCTTCTCCACTCCACTCCAATCTACCTCACTCAACCCCACTCCACCCCACTCTATCCCAATATACCCCACTTCAGCCTACTCCATTCCATCCCAACCTACCCCAAACCACTTTCCCCCACTCCAATCTACCCTATTTACCCCACTCCAATCTACCACACTCCATTCCGGTCTACCCTACTCTGGTCCACCTATTCTACCCCACTCCAATCTACGTCTCTGCACACCAAACTCAACCTACTACACTCCATCCTAATCTACCCCACTGCACTCCAGTCCACCTCATGCCACACCAATCTATCCCAATCCACTCTTCCCCAACCTACTCCACTCTAATCTATCCCAATACACTCCACTCTACCCCAATCTACCCCGCTCCTATCTACACCATCCCATTCCACTTCAATCTACCCCAGTCTACCCCACTCCAGTTTACCCCACTCCAGCACAGTCTACCTCAGTCCCCCCCAGCCCACCCCAGTTCAATCAGTCTAACACACTAATCCACTGTTTCCCACACTTCAATATATCCCACTCCAAGCTACCCCACTTCAATTTACCCCAAGCCAATCCACTCCACTCCAGTCTCCCCCAGTCCACTCTACCCCACTCCGGTTTGCAACAATGTGCCCTACTCAACTCCACTCCTGGTTGCCACACTCCTATCTATCCAACTCCAATCTACCACACTCTAATCCCACTTCAGTCTACCTCAATTTACCCCAGTCTACCCCACTACAGTCTACCCCATTCTACCCCACTCTTCCACACTCCACTCCAACCTGCTCCACTCAGGATATCCAGCCCACCCCACCCCACACCACTCCAATCTACCATCTCCACTCCACTCTACCCCACTCCTTTCCAGTCTACTCAACTCCACTCCAATCCACACCACTGCACCCCAGTCGACCCCAGTCCAATCTACCCCACTACATTCCATTTTTCCCCACTCTACCACAATCTCCACTCCACTACAATCAATCCCACTCCACTCCAGTTTACCCCACTCTACTCTACCCCACTCCACTCCAGTCTACCCCATTCCAATCTAATCTTCCCCACTCCACTCCAGTCTCCACTCTAGTCTCCACTCCAATCAATCCAGCTCTACACCACTCCAATTTATCCCACTCCACTCCACCCCGCTCCAAACCACCAAATCTACCCAACTTCAATGAACCCCAATCTCTGCCCTACTCCACTTCACTCCAATCTACCTTACTCCACTCTACCACACGCCACTCAAATCTACCCTACTCGAGTCCAGTCCATGCCACCCGACCCAGTATACCACACTACACTCAAATCAACCCTACTTAACTCCAGTGCAACTCACTACACCCCAATCCACCCAACGCTAGTTTACCCAACTCCACTCTACCCAAATCTACCCTACTCCACTCTACCCCACCAAATGTATCCTACTAAAATCTACCCCAGTCTACTCCACTCCAATCTACTCCACTCCACTCTACCTCACTCCACCCCACTCCACCCCACTCTATCCCAATATAACCCACTTAAGTCTACCCCACTCCAATCTACTCCACTCCACTCTACCTCACTCCACCCCACTCTATCCCAATATAACCCACTTCAGTCTACGCCACCCCATCCCAGCCTACCCCACACCACTCTCCCCATTCCAATTTACCCCACTCCAATCTACCCCCTCGCTCCACCTACCCCACTCCAATCCAGTTTACCCTACTCTAGTCCACCCATTATACCCCACTCCATTCTACCTTTCTGCACACCAACCTCCCCTACTACAACCTCCCCTAATCTACTGCACTTCAATCTACCCCACTCCACTCCAGTCTTCCCCACTTCACACCAATCTATCCCAATCCACTCCACTCCTCTCTTCCCCAATCTACCCCACTCCACTCCAATCTACCCCAATATACCCCACTCCACTCTACCCCAATCTACACCGGTCTACCCCACTCCATCTACCCCAATCCACCCCACTTCAGTCTACCCCAGTCTACCCCACACCACTCCAATTTACCCCACTTCATCACCATCCACATCAGTCCTCCCCAGTCTACCCCAATTCAATCTACCCCACTCCAGTCTACCACACCAATCCACCTGCCACCCGCACTCCATTCTATTCCACTCAAGTCTACCCTGCTTCATTCTACCCCAATTCAATCCACCCCACTCCAGTCTACTCCAGTCCAATCTACCCCACTCCAATCTGCCCTACTCAACTCCACTCCAGTCTGCCACACTCCTGTCTACTCCACTCCAATCTGCCACACTCTTATCCCACTCCAGTCTACCTCACTTTACCTCAATCTACCCCACTACAGTCTACCCCCATTGTACCCCACTCTTCCCCACTTCATTCCAAACTTCCCCACTTAGTATACCCCAATCCAACCCACCCCACTCCAATCTACCTCACTCCACTCCAATCTACCCCTAACCACTCCACTCTACCCCACTACATTCCAGTCTACTCAACACCACTCCAATACAACCACACTGCACCCCAGTCTACCCCAGTCCAATCTACCCCACTACATTCCAATTTACCCAGCTCTACTATAGTCTCCACTTCAGTCGATCCCACTCCACTTCAGTCTACCCCAATCCACTTTACCCCACTCCACTCCAGTCTACCACACTCCACTCTAATCTACCCCACTCCAATCTCCACTCCAATCTATCCAGCTCTACACCGCTACAATCTATCCCACTCTGCTCCACCCACCTCCAAACCACCCAATCTACCCCACTCCTCTCCACTCTACCTCACTCCACCCTAATCTACCCCACTCTACCCCGCTCCACTCAAAATGTAACCCACCCCACTTCAATCTACTTTAATCTACTCCCCTCCACTTTTTCCCAGTCTTCCCTAATCTAGCCCACTCCACTCCAATGTCCACTCCAATCCAATCTATTCAGCTCCACTTCAGTCTACCCCACTCCACTCCACTGTACCACAAGCTACCTCACTTCTGTCTACCACCATCTACCCCACTCCAATCTACCACAATCTACTCCACTCTACCCAATCTACCTCATTCCAGTACACCTCACTCTACCCAGTATACCCAACTCCACTCTACCCCACTCTATACCAGTCTACTACACCCTGATCCACTCTACCCTAGTCTACTCCACTCCACCTCACTCCAGTCTACCACACCCCACTCAGATCTACCCTACTCAACTCCAATCAAGCTCACTCCACCCAACTCTAGTCTACCTAGCCCCACTCTACCCAGATCTACCCTACTCCACTCTACACCATCCCAATCTATCCCACTCAAATCTACCCCAATCTACTACACTCCACTCCAATCTACAACACTCCACCCCACCCTATCACAATATACTCCACTCCAATCTACCTCATCCCACCCCAACCTCCCCCACACCACTCTCCCCACTCCAATCTAATTTACCACACTCCAATCTACCCATATACACCACCCAGTCTACCCGAATCCAATCTATCCCATTCCATACCCTACTCTTGTCCACCCATTCTACGCCATTCCAATCTACCCCACTGCACTCCAACCTCCCGTACTACACTCCACCCTAATCTTCCCCACTCCACTCTAATCTACCTTACTCCGCTCTATCCCAATTCACCCACTTGTCTCTTCCCCAATCTACCCACTCCATTCCAATCTAACCCCAATATACCCCACTACACCCCAATCTACACCAATCTACCCCACTCCTGTGTACCCCACTCTAAATCTACCCTATCCCACTCCACTTCAATCTACGTCAGTCAACTCCACTCCAATTTACTCCACTCGATCACAGTCTACCTCAGTCTACCCCAATTAAATCTACCCCACTCCGGTCTACCACACCAATCCACCTAACACCCACACTCCATTCTATCCCACTCTAATCTACCCCACTACAATCTACCCTAATCTAATCCACCCCATTCCAATCTACCCCACTCCAGTCTGCCTGACTCCACCCCACTGCACTCCAATCTGCCCTACTCAACCCCACTCCAATCTGCCCCACTCATATCTACCCCATTCCAATCTACCTCACTCTCATCCCCACTCCTCCCCTCCTTGCTTTACCCCAATCTACCCCACTACAGTCTACTGCATTCTACCCCACCCTTCCCCACTCCAATCTATCCATTCTCCCCCACTCTTCCCCACTACCTCAGAATACCCCACTTCACTCTAACCTAAAGTACCCTACTCTACTCTACTCCAGTCTATCCCATTCTACTCCACCGTAGTCTAACCCACTCCACTCTACTGCAATCTACCCTATTCCAATCTACGCCAATCTTCCCCACTCCAATATACCTCATTACCCCACCCACTCCACACCACTAACATTTAACCATGCTGAGCCGAAGCCACACTGGGGTACAACATGGGTAAAACACATTGCCAAAGCCAAGAGGTCTTGCATAGGCCAGACCTTTGGATTTGCCAATGCTTGTTGCATTTAATTATTTCTGTAACCATTCAGTTCTGTTAGGCCTCTTGTAGTTCATCATATTGGCTTTTGATTTGTAGTTTATTCTATAGAGAAGGCTACTTGGGGAGCGGGGTATTTGGACCTTTCACCCTCTTCCAATCTCCTGTCTGTTCTTACTGCCTTTTTACAGCTTAGTTTAAGCGAAGCCCAAAGACAACCGTTGGTCCACGAAAATTCACAGTCTGTCATCTGTCTTTATGCTATATGAGGACCCATAATCCATCCAGCATATTTTTGGGTTAGAGTGAGAATTCTATGTCAGGACCGGAGGCAAGGATTATGCATTTCTTTCTTCACTCTTTATTACACAGCAGGATCAAAGATTAAAGAAAAACACATAAACACTACATAACCCATGAACCAACGAGAGAATCTATCCATGACAAACAATAATCAATCCCTTCACAGTCCCAATGTCTGTATATAATCCTGCCACCTGTTGTTCTTCATCTTTCTTCACTCTTGTCAGGTAAGTCCCTTGCCTTATATCTCGCTTCTATGGGGTATTGTTTGTGGGCTTCATATGCTTTATTTGGGGAAAGTTACTCCTACAAGTAATTTCTGTGACTGTGATTGACCTTTGGTGTTTTTTCAAACATGATTTTTACACGTGCAGGAGGCTTTGGCTCGAGAGTACTCTGAAAATAATCTAGGTCGGGTCCTCTAGGTGGCTCTCTTTTGCACTCGCGACTATCAGGGCAGCGGGTATGTGCTTGATCAGTTCCAGAGCGCATACAGGGCTCACTGTATTACACGGGTACTCTCTGTGGCTCCCTCTTTCACTGCTTGCCCTAACAACGCTTGCTGATACTGCTGCAGCGGTAAGTCTACGGCACCTTTACGTGCCATTTTTTTCTGTGATTTTGAGGTCGATTCTACTCACCTTGCGCACCTGCGAGGGGGCTGCCTGTATTACAACCACTGGGCGATTTTTTCAATAGGTGCTCTCACTCTAAATTATGTAATCTTTTACAGATCACGAACACACCCGACAATTATGTCCTCGGAAGAGGAATGCCCCCCAACGGTGTTTACTGCAGGGGTGGATAAGCTCCTGTCACGGGCTATTTTTCAGGTGCTTGCACCCCTGCAGGAACAGGTCAACAAACTCATGACCCAAGTCTCTAGAGGAGCAGAGATTTTTGGGAATGGGGGCAGAGCCTAGTGGGACTTCTAGCACTACCTCCGCCAAGTCCCAGAAATGTGTCACAGGGCACCTAGAGGCCTTTGATCGCCTGAGAGAAGCCGTCCGTAATAGTGGGCGCATGTTGAGGAGCATACCCTACCAGGAGAAAGTCTCACCCGGAGATCCTGGTGATGTTGTCGCACCTGACAGTGACCCGGTTGATGAGTGCCCTAAACAAAGGGAGAGTGAATCAGATGAGGACGGATACTCTGATGAAGGCCAAGGTTGCAGAATATGTGGCCAGTAAAATATGCCAATCTCTGGACAAGGAGGTGCATGCCCGCCTGCGGGTTGAATGTCCTAGGCCCTCTTTAGGAGATAAAGTCGTATCCACTCCTGAGATGGAGCCTAAGATGTGCAAATGTTTTGCCAAGTACATGAAGGATCCCAAAAAGGGCATTGACCTCTCGAGGAGGGCATTTCAGAATAAGTTATTAGATGTCTTTGGTCCCCTGACGAAGATAATAGAGCTGGTTGAGCATTCAAAACAGTCTAGCACCTCTGTACCTTTTGAGATTTTAATGGGCTAGACTCAGAGTGCGATGTGCCTTCTCAGCAACCCCGACTGCACACTATTGGCAGAAAGGCACGATTTTGTCCAATTCAGAGGCTGGAGCAGTCGCACAGGGCAATCTGTTCGGTGAAGGCGTACTGATCGTCAAGAAGCTTGGGAAGTTTGTTACCACCTTCTCTGCGCTGGCTAAGACGCAGACCTCAATAAAGAAAATATTCCCAGGAAAGGTTTTTGGTGGGGCTGGAAGAAGTAGGAGTCGCTCCTCTGGCCGTTCCTTCCAACAAAGCCCTAACAAAGCCAAACAAACATGCCAAATCAACGAATGGCGGGATGGCAGACAAGGAGCCTTTTTTCCCAACAGGGGTGGTGGAAAGGGAAGAGCCAACCGCAATGGCCACAGCGGAACTAATGTTCCAGAAAGATTCAACAGTCAGCAATATCCTTTCTTTCCCTCAAGAGCTGCGGGGGAGATTGATGTTTTTCATTCACAAGTGTGGGCAGATCATGGCAGATCCTTGGGTCCTAGAAATGGTAAGGGGGTTCCAAATAGAGGTTGACGGTTCCCCAAGGCAAGCGGTAAGATTGACTCCGCTGTTCTTTTCGGAGCAGGAGATGGCCTGATTGATTTGGAGGTGCAGGAGCTCCTCTGCAAAGGGGCTATTTAAGGTCAGTATTACACCCTTGGTGGTTCCTAAGCAACCTCTTTATAGTATAAAAGAAAGACACGTCTTCCGCCCGTGATCAATCTGCGAAGCTTCAACGAGTGGCTGAGCTACCGCCACTTCAAAATGGAGGAGATTCACCTCCTCAGGGATCTTCTGTGGCAGGGGGACTGGATGGTTTGACTGGACCTGAAGGACACGTACCTTACAGTCCAACTTTTCCACCGCATTGGCGTTTTCTTCAAGTCAAGTGGAGGGGCCAAATCTTTGAGTTCCAATCTTGTCCCCATTTTGCCTGTCATCAGCACCGTGGTGATTCACAAACTCCTGAAACTTGTGGTAGAAATACTCAGGACAAAGGGAGTAAGACTGATCATCTACCTAGACGATATTCTTCTCATGGATCAGTCTTGCCCGCAGCTAGTGGCTCACTTGACCATGACTTTGGTGCTCCTACAGGACCTGGGCTTCGTCATCTAAAGTCAGAAGTTAGAAATAATTCCAGCCCAAGTTATGACTTTTTTGAGATTCCAGATAGACTCCAGGTCATCCACCCTGAGCATCCTGGGGCAGAAGATAACCAAGATAAAGAAAGATATGTGGACTGTCTGAGGCTGCCTGAATTTAACTTCCCACAGTGAAGAAGAGGAAAGATTACGGGCAGCAGGATTATATACAGACTGTGAAGGGATGTTATTGGTTGTCATGGACACATTCCCCCTTTGGTTCATGGGATCTGTAGTGTTTACATGGTTTTCTTTAATCTTTGAACCTGCTGTGTAACAGAGTGAAGAAAGAAATGTATAATCCTCGCCTCTGTGTCCTTAATAAAATCCAAACTTTTCTTCTCAATAGCTAGGAAAGTTCTAATTTTTCATTCACTTTTGAAATGGGATAAATTAAAACACAATAGCAAATTATGGATTCCTGCATGTTTTTAGCCTGAGTCTATATGGTACAGTGAGCTAACAAACCTATATGGGTGTATAACTGTACCACATCAGGTGGCCTACTGAAAAACATAAAACACACGATAGATGGAATGCTTGGTTTAGTGTTAAAAACTGGTAAATACTTAGGTTTGACTTTATTCTATTGTTCTTTCTCAATATGGCATTACATAAAGAGGCCATTCATATTAAAATCAATCAAATCGGTCTAGGTCCCAACTCAAAAGAGACAGTAGAACTGCTAGGGTACTTCCCCTTTGAACAAGAACACAAACAATCCCAGGAGCATTTTGGCTTCATTGGTGAAATTACCCTAAAGTCTTTGTGGCACACTGAGGTAGCAAACCTATGCCTGGGCATACTCATGCCATAGTTATTTTGCTGAGTGTGCCATTGTAATCAGGGACCATCAAAAGCAAATTAGACTTGCCCATCCCCAAAAAGTGACACCACTGCCTAAAGAAGTCCTCTGTGGATGGCAGAATATGGAGCCACAGAAGTATCTTGATCTAATTAGGCTTCATCAGAAAAACTCAGTTTTGATACTGTGAGCCATGGAACCAATGCCTATTTCTGTGCCACTTGGGGTGACTTAGTGAGAAAAAGAAAGAATTTATGTTAAATAGGTCTGGTAAAGAGTGTTAAGTAAACTCACATACTGTAGTTGTGTGGTGAAGAGTTACCCACAACAGAACAAATGACTTACTCTGATCCAGGGCTGAGAAGGCAGTTACAAGACTAAATATCGATGAGGATACCTGTGCCAAGGAGCAAGAGACTGCCCCAAAAGCATGAGACGATGGTAAGATAAGCAACAGCCAAACAAACAAGGGAAAAAAACCTAAGTAATGTTCTATAGACAAGTCTAACCAAAAAGAGAACCAACAAGGGAGAAAATAAGAAAGGTGGAGGAACGCAACAAAGACTGAACCAAATCTAAGAGGGAGCAGAGAGCCAATACAACTGTAATTGTTTGGCACGCGAGGTGCTGTGTGTGCGGTGAAGGTAGGTATGTGCTTCACCCCTTATTGACCCAGAAGTGGATTCTTGGTCTAAGAAGTTTCACTCATGCGGTAGTTAGTAGTTAGCGGCTAGACTGTTTTAAAATGCCACTGCAAAGCCTTCCATTGTTTCTAGTCCCTTGCCTGAGTGAAATGGGTGATTCTGTGATTTATGTGAGGCCTGATGCAGCAATAGAAGAACTGCTTATTAAGGGGGAAAAGTAGCCTTAGCTTGACTGAATATCTTTGCATCCCTTTTGCTGATGGATCTTGGGCTTAAATCCCGATAACTTGAACCAATTTTAATGATTGATTATTACTTTGGGTACACTGTATTGCAGTTCGTTTCTTTGCTCAATGTAATACATCAGAAAGGAGCAAACCATGCATACATCAGTCCAAATCAGTCTTGACCCCACCCCAAAAGGGGCTGTAGAGCCCCAAGCCTGTGCACAAGAAACTCCAGACATTTTGGTCTTATTGGTGAAAAGCTGCTTGAGCCCTTATGGCACAGCAAACTCACACCTTAGATACTCATGAAACTTAAAGCGAATTAGTGGGAATACAGAAAAAGATTACTATTACTACTTTTACATGTTACTGGTAACTACTCTGGATGTATTCCAACTCACCGTGTGTTTGCTTATCGCTCACTGTGCCGTTGCAGGAAGCAGCTTTATGTAAATCACTCTACTACTAATCACTGTTGTACATTTCTGTGTTGGCCGCAGTGCCTCAGATACGGATCAGAAGGAACGCTAGGCTCGTTTCAGTCTTATCAATGAGCTGCAACTTGAATCTCTGTGTGAGAGTAAGCTTAGGGCCCCTCATCTGTTGATACCTAGGGTAACCTACTGAGAAAAACAATGAACAATTAGTGGGATGCTTAAATTAATTTTAGCCACTTTTAATTACTCTTAGTGCCTCCCATTATGTTGCCTTTTGCTCACTGCAGCCTTACAAATATGGACGAGCCACATGTATATCAGTATTGGCCTCTACTTAAAAACGACAGTGTGGCCAGAACTGATAGAGCACCTTAGTTTAGTTTAGCTTAGTTTAGTTTAGTTTAGTTTGGCTTAGTTTAGTTTATTTTAGTGTATTTTAGAGCACACTGTCATCTCAAGGTTTCCTGGAGGCAAAGGTAGAGAGCAGAAGTCTCAATTTAACCAAAAAGCAGGGTTCTAATGGCCTTTCTGAACATAAAATGTTTTGGGCAAAGTGCAAGCTTCCTAAGAGAACTGTGCCGTCTTTTCGGCACCTGACACTCTGTAAAAGCATCAGGTTGGAGGATTGATGGATTCTTTTGGGATGACACCCTGCAAATAGTTTTGCATAAAATGTGTTGCCCTGCAATGTAAGGCACAGTTACCTACACAGGGAATTTTAAAAATAATTCACTAGTGTATTAGAAGCCATTGTAAGGATTTCCAGATGGCAGTAGTGGCGATAGAATGAGGAGCTCAGGCAACACATCAAGCTGCTTCATTCTGAATGATTTTCAAATACATGCTGTTGCAGTAGCCCAGTCTCGATCCTATTATTTCTGAGGTTGCAGTACATCCGGTCTCTATCGTTAATTAGAGCAGGATCGGATGACTGCATCTAAGATGGAACATGCACAAGGAAGGTCTAACCTCTACAAGACAATCCATTTGAAGTGAGGTGTCAGTTTTTCCCCTAAGCTTTTAACCACTGTGGAGGGTTGAGGGCAAGAAGCAAAGGTCGGAGGCCAAGATGTAGGTTGCTACACTGGCTGCGCAGAGCCATAGTTGATAATTTCAGACTTGTCCGTGATGAGATTGAGACATTGAGGGCTCGTTCATATTTGGGCAGCAGCAAAACAGTTTTGAAAGGTGGTGTATTTCTGAAGTGAGAACTTAATTTAAACAATAACTGAGTATCGTCCACATAGGTATAAAGAGTCAATCCATAAAATCCAACTCCAGCAGTTAGTGTTCTTATGTATATGCTAAACAGATAAGGGGAAATAGACTTGCCCTGAAGGACCCCACATGTA
Source organism: Pleurodeles waltl (assembly GCF_031143425.1). Lineage (NCBI taxonomy): Eukaryota > Metazoa > Chordata > Amphibia > Caudata > Salamandridae > Pleurodeles > Pleurodeles waltl. The sequence goes on along the minus strand of NC_090440.1, from coordinate 183,381,296 downwards.
ATATTCTCAGATGAGGAATAAGAATCCCCCAGTATCATCTACTGAGTCCTGTTAAGATTGAGGTGAACCAATTTAGAACTGAGCCTATATGTCTACAATAAGGAGCTAGTTGATAAGGGTGGTATGATCAACAGTATCAAATGTTGCGGACAAGTGAAGTAGAATAAGAGTGATTGTGCAGTTCTCATCCACTATGAGGTGAACGTCTTCCAACACTGCCATGGAGCCAGTTCAGTGCTTGGCAGAAATATACTTAAAAGTCATCAAGAATGTTAGTCATTTGATGTAAATTGCTGAGTTGTGATGCAACATGAGCCTTCATAATCTTTACTACCGCTGGAAGCAAAGTAATAGGATGGTAAAGGGCAAGAGGGGGTCTAACATGTATGAAGCTAAAAAATTATGAGTCAAAAATAGCGACTCGCGAAACAGGATGTAATAAAAAATCGCAATTCCATTTTGCGATTCGGTGCCAAGTCGCATTGCAATTTGCGAAATGGCAAATTGGGATTTCCTAAATTGCACATAGGTGTGTCACAGGATCGCAAATTGCGACTGTGTCGCAATTAGTGAACAGGTGCAAAAGAAAAGAGAAAACACACTTCCTGGTGCTGGATGATAACCTCCGAACCAGGAAGTAACCCCCCCCATGGAAGTGGGAGGATTGTATCCAGCACATACAGCAGAGGCACACCCAGCTGAGAGGAGCAACTGCAGCCACGGCAAGTCAAACTAAGGAGGCAACCACAGCAGGGAGGAAGGGAAAGCTGAAATTCTCTGATAAAGAGTTGGAGGTCCTGTTTGGCAAGGCAGCAATGAGTGTCCCTGATGCACAAAAAAAGAAGATTTGGCTGGACATACAGAGCGAGATTGATGCCATAGGAGTCAGCCATTGCACCATCAAGGAGGTGCACAAAATATGGTATGACCTCGGGTCCAGAACCAAGGAAAGGGTGGCAGAGCGGTTGAAGGACTGCATCCTCCTCAACACCCGCTCCACTCGCAAGCACGCCATCGAACTCTGGGACCTCCTAGACTCCACCGCCCCCGACGTCGCCTTCCTGACGGAGACCAGGCTGAACGCCACCTCAGCACCAGACATCGCCATAGCCATCCCACAGGGCTACAAGATCTCCCGCAGAGACCGCACCAACGGAGTGGGAGGAGGAATCGCCATCATCCACCAAGACTCCATCAAAATCTCAACGAACACCAATGACACCCTCACCACCGCCGAGCACATGCACTTCCAGATCCACACGACCCCAACACCACCCTCAGAGGAACTCTCATCTACAGACCTCCCGGACCCCCCCCACAGTTCAGTGACACCATCGCCGACCTCATCAGCACCCACGCCCTTGCTTCCACGGACTACATCCTCCTCGGGGACCTGAACTTCCACCTCGAGAACAACAACGACGCCAACTCCACCGCCCTGATCGACAACCTCGACAACCTCGGACTCAAACAGCTCGTAACAACACCTACTCACGCCGCTGGACACACGCTCGACCCCATCTTCTCCGCAATCCCCCACGTCTCTGTCAACCACACCACCGAACCACACTGGACCGACCACAGATGCGTCCACTTCACCTTCAGAAAACCCACCACACACCACCGTACCCAACAGCTACGACGCCGCTTCTGGGGCAAGGTCACCGAGGACCAACTGACTACCGCCCTCGCCCTGAGACCACCCACCGACCCCACCGACCCAGACACCGCCGCGACCAACCTCACACAGTGGATCAACGACTGCGCCAACACCCTCGCCCCTCTCAAGACCTCTACAACCAACCACAAAGCCGCCTGGTTAACAGAGTACCTCCGGATCTCCAAGCACACCTGTCGGAAGCTGGAGAAGAAATGGCTCCACGACCGAACACCAGACAACCACACAGCCCTCAAGAGCGCCACCCGCAGACACCACCAACTCATCAGGACCGCCAAGAAGACCGCCTTCAAGGACCGCCTAGACAACAACGCACACAACACCAAAGAGCTCTTCAGCATCGTGAAAGAACTCTCCAACCCCAGCTCCAACACCAACGACATCCCGCCATCTCAAGACCTGTGCGACTCCCTGGCCACCTTCTTCCACCGCAAGATCACCGACATCCACGACAGCTTCAACTCCGACCCCCCCGCACCCACCACCGAGTCCACCACCCCTGCGACTACCACTCGCACCAGTTGCCTGACCGTCTGGTCCAGCGTCAGCCACGAAGACACCATCAAAACCATGAACTCCATCCACTCCGGATCCCCATCGGACCCCTGCCCTCACCACGTCTTCAACAAAGCCAGCGCAACCATCGCGCCCCACCTCCGGAAAACAATCAACTGTTCCTTCGAGACAGCAACCTTCCCATAAGGCTGGAAGCACGCCGAGATCAACGCCCTTCTGAAGAAGCCCAAGGCGGACCCCAAGGACCTCAAGAACTTCCGGCCCATCTCCCTGCTCCCTTTCCCGGCAAAAGTGACCGAGAAGATTGTCAACAAACAGCTGACCCGCTACCTTGAAGTTTCCCAATCCGGTTTTCGCAGTAACCACAGCACCGAGACCACCCTCATCGCCGCCACTGACGACATCCGGACCCTGATGGACAAAGGAGAAACAGCCGCCCTCATCCTCCTGGACCTATCAGCAGCCTTTGACACGGTCTGCCACCGCACCCCATCAGCACGCCTCCATGACGCCGGTATCCAAGAGAAGACCCTGGCCTGTACTACATCCTTCCTCTCCGGCAGAACCCAGAGCGTCCACCTCCCACCCTTCCGCTCCAAAACCACTGAGATCATCTGCGGCGTCACACAGGGATCCTCCCTCAGCCTGACACTGTTCAATATCTACATGGCCCACGTCGCACGATAACACAACCTCAACATCATCTCCTATGCCGACGACACCCAGTTGATCATATCCCTCACCGAAGACCACCACACCGCCAAAGCTAACCTCCACCGAGGAATGAAGGCCATAGCCGACTGGATGAAGGACAGCAGACTGAAGCTGAACTCAGACAAGACGGAGGTCCTCATTCTCGGACCCACCCCATCAGCCTGGGACGACTCTTGTGGCCCACGTCACTAGGCACAGCCCCGGAACCCACGGACCACGCACGCAACCTGGGGGTCATCCTCGACTCCACTCTCTCCATGACCAGGCAAGTCAACGCCGTCTCCGCGTCCTGCTTCAACACCCTCCGTATGCTCTGCAGGATCTTCAAATGGATCCCCCTCGACACGAGAAAAACCATTACCCTGGCCCTCATCACCAACAGACTCGACTACGGGAACGCCCTCTACTCAGGAACTACAAACAAGCTCCTGAGACGACTCCAACGCATCCAGAATACCTCAGCCCGACTCATCCTCGATGTCCCCCGCCGCAGCCACATCACACTCCACCTGAGAGGCCTGCACTGGCTCCCCATCAACAAAAGGATCACCTTCAAGCTCCTGATCCACGCCCACAAAGCACTGCACAACACCGGACCCACCTACCTCAACAACCGACTCAGCTTCCCCACCCCCACCCGAAGCCTCCGCTCAGCCAACCTCGCCCTCGCCACAGACCCCTGCATCCGAAAAACCACCGCCGGCGGCAGATCCTTCTCCTACCTCGCCGCCAAGACCTGGAACACTCTCCCCACCATCCTACGACAGACCCAGGACCTGCTGGCCTTCAGAAGACTCCTCAAGACCTGGCTCTTCGACCAGTAGCACCCCACCCCCCTCCACAGCGGCTTGAGACCCTCGCGGGTATGTAGAGCACTTTACAAATGCAGTGATTGATTGATTGATTGAAGGAGGTGCACGGAACAGGTGGAGGACTATCCACAGTACCACCACCCACAGCTATAGAGAGCATGGTGGAGACCACTCTGGAGCCAGAGGCTGTCGTAGGAATTGGGGACCTGGACAGTTCAGCACCTGGGACCTCCCAAAGTAAGTAGCAAATCTCACTTATTTACACTATTCAAGGCACCATGAACACAACCACAGTCCACAAAAGCATGCATCATCCAAATTTGTTCCATGCCCATATGCCAACCTCAAGGACAGTGCATTATGGGTAGCACAGTAGTCCAACTGTTTAGGAATATTTATTTTGATACGCCACATATCTTAGAGGCAATGACAGTGTATCCCCTGTGTCCCACAGGTCTCCCTCAAGTATCCACTGATGACCCTAGTGTGGAGGGAGATGACAATGCCACCATGTCAGCAGACGAGGCTGTCAACATTTCTTCAGGGGAGTGCAGAACCACACCGATTGTCCACCATGCACGTGAGACCACAGAAGAGACAGATGTGGACAAAGAGGCAGGAAACCTGACACCGGGGCCACAGATGGGTGTGAGTCGGCCACTGTGAACAGCTGGGTCTGGGCATAGAAGGCGTAGTCGAACACATGATGCAGATGAGGAAGATGTCACAACAGAAAAATTCCTTGGACTGGAGGCATCCCTACTGAGCAGTCACCGTCTGCAAAACAAACAACACGGATGATGAACCGGAACCTGTACAGAATGCAACAGACCCTCACACAGGGCTTTGGAAATGTTGAGAACCAATTATCCACCATGAGCAGCAACATGGTAAACCTCACCACCGCCATCAATGACCTGTGTAGGGAAATGGTTGCGGATCGGGCCCATGCAAGGCGCAGAGAGCGCAACACAGCTGCACGTTTGGACCGGCTCAGTTTGTCCATTGGCCGCCTAGCCACCATAACTACCTGCCTGTCAAGGCGCACTGTCACGCTCCAGGTGGAACTAGGCCATTTTCCCAGAGATGTGGCAAGGGGACTAGGGCGCATTACTGCTGCAGATGACCTCATACATACCTCCCAGGCAGCAAGGGGTATTGGTGACACCCCTCAGGACAGTGAGGACATATCAAGCATAAGCAGCGTTTCTGCCTCAGATGCCCGCATCCTTCATAGTAGCTGTGCCCGCCAGATATCAGGGGACCAACCAGGCACAGGCCATGGTGAACGTAGGAGGGTGTGATGTTGTCTCCCTGGGTTTAGCCTGAGGCACATGACATTAATGTGTCAGACTTTGTTACATTTTACTTCTTTACTGCGAGCTAAACGCCAACATTTCCATAATACACTGGACATTAAAGGAAAGTTTTGTTTTGCACAACCTGGCTATGTGTGTCTTACATTTGTGAGTGCTGTAACGGTTGCCACATACCTGCCAAAGTAGTGAGTTGCTATGTGGTCCCGTCTCCGTCTGCCCTCCATTGTGATGCTACCATCCCCAGGCTGTCGTTGTGGTGGCTCTTGCTCCTCATCCTCCGAATCTGTGTCATCTAGGGTGAGATGTAGCCCACATCTGGTTGCTATGTTGTGTAGGATGGCACATGTCGCCACAATTTTGCATGCAGTCTCTGGGGCATACTGGAGTGCACCTCCACTTTTGTGCAGGCATCTAAAACGTGACTTTAACATGCCAAAGGTCCTCTCAATTATGGTTCTGGTTCACCAAACTCCCCACGTTCTAGGCATTGGTGTATCCCACTGTACGCATCATGTGTGATCCCTGGAAATGTTGCCACTATATCACTTATGACATTATGGGCATCACACACCACCTGGATGTTGAGTGAGTGAGTATATTTCCCATTGCTGAACACATATTCCAGATTTGCTGGTGGACATAGGGGTATATGTGTCCCGTCCACACACCCTATTACATGGGGAAAGTTTGAAATTCTGTAGAAGTCCAATTTGGTGTTGTGTATTTCCTCCTCATTCCTAGGTACGTATATGTATCTGGACATGTGTGTGAGTATGGCATCTAAGAACCATCTAAAAAATCATGACAGGGCACTTTGGGACACAAATGAAAATAATATACACACAGTTCCAAAACACGGGAGGGTTTCTTTCAGACTGATAGTTCTATATTTGATGGGAAATCAATTTATTCGAAGCAAGTGCCCTCACTCACCTTCCGGTGACATGCTTCATCATAGGGCTATGCTCCTCGTCAGGCTGGCGCTGCAAAGCCTGACGGGCCCCACAGGGGGGCTCTTTGCCGGAGATCTTTTGTGAATAGTGAACAACCGGTCAAAATAATTTTTTAAGGATTGGTATAGAGGTAGTTAAAAATGCCTAGAGGGAAAAAATGCTATTTATTATGATACTAATACCTCTGACATGAGTAAAAACGACATATGGGGATATAGTAAAATAATGTCTACACTCCCCAAATGACAGAAAGTAATGTAATCGCTAAATCTCTCAATGGAGATTAGTGAAGGTAAACACAGGATCCCATGTGTTACTCTGTATAATAGGTCAACATGTTTCTCGCTGTTTAGTCAATAAATAATCTAGTGCGATTCGTCAGGATCTTAACACGTACCTAATCCTTTAAGCAATTAGGGACCCATAATAGGGAAATCAGAAACCCTCCATATACTAAAGGTAGGGCCTCATCAGGGAAAACATCAGGCTTGAAAAGTTCACTATGGTTCGGTGTGGATCCGCAAACACTGGCAAACCTACATGCACTGGAAATCCCCGGAACTTTGGGACACCCCACCAGCAACTGCAATCACCCCATCGTAGCTACCCAATGCCAAGAGGTGCAGTGAGCACAGCACTTGCACATGTGTGGGGATGGAGCAGCTGCGCAAGGTTTGGCGTTCTAGCTGAGGTTTCAGCAGTTCAATAATCTCTAAGATAACTGCGCTGCTCAGTCTGTATTTGTCACATATTTCTTCCTCAGTTTGTTGAAATATGGTCTGCCTGGTTCTGTATATCCCCTCCTGTCTCTGCCTCCTCCTCCTCTGCTGGGCAGCCTGGACTCTCCTCCTCCATGCAATCATGTAGAGTGCAGCCATTTTGAAAAACCCTTATGTCTTCTGGGTCTGCTTTTATACTTTGGTTCTGGTTACCGTCTGTTTGGAATCAGTGCTAATCTGGGTGTGCAAAACAGACTTTTTGGGACTATTCGCAGTTTCGCGACTGCCTTGTACATTTGGTTTGCGACTCGCAAATTGCGATTTCTTAAAGCATCGATATTTGTGACTACGAAATGGCATTGGAACATACCATTTTGCGTTTTGCATGGCGACCAATTTGCGAGTCGCAAAACGTACATACATGTAGCCCTAAGTGTCCAGGAATCATGAAAGCTAGCCTAAGATATTGAACATACTTCAACTTCAAATGCTAATAAAAGCAGGTTATGAGTGATATCTCTGGAATGGCATATCCAATTCAAGGAGGCCACTGAGCAGACAGGGAATACTCAGCCCCAGCAGTGGTGGTTGAAGTGGTTTGTTACTGGTGTCCTGGGGTTCATCCTGCTTTGCCTCTGAAAACTGGGCCAAGTACGACCCATTCTGTATTTGACTGTCTGATTAGCCAGAGCGAGCAGTCACAGGTTTCTCAGGGAGATAGTGTGGGGGCAATAGCTCGGAAATCTACAATCAACTAACAGATACAATAAATTAAAGTAAAGTGCTTATTGTATTGAAAAAGAAAATACCTTTAATTTCATAGCAAAACTAATACGGTACACATCAATGGGTGAGGCATACAGGGTTGTAGAATACTCTATTCTTTCAGCAAGGTCCTACAAACCCTTCTCTTCCCAGTAATCATCCTCCTTCCAGTGATCGTCCTCAATGGGACCATGTGCTGAAAAATCAAAAAGCCTAGTTTGAGGCATTGAGACCAGTGCTGAAGTAGTAGGAGGCCAGAATTCTTGAATGAACTAGACAGGCAAAGGCTCTGCACTCCCCGTTCAGATGTGAGATGCAATATACAGCACACTCAATTAACACTTTGCTGGCTAGAGTTGCCCAGAAAAGGGAAGGACACCTGCTGGCAGTGCAGCTTTATGTCAGGTCACGGTACTGGACACTGTATTAAACAGTGACAAATAGCTCTGGCCCGGAACCTCCGAGACCCATACACGCTGCTACACTTTGGAAGGCATTTGACTCCATAGACTGGACCTTCCTTGACTGAGTGTTTGACCACCTGGGCTTTGAGTTGTGCGCCCATGCATACATACGGATCCTCTCCGCTCACCCTATGGCACAAGTGCAGGTCAATGGAGCTGTGTCTGAGCCTTTCCCAGTGTGTTGGGGAACTCACCATTTATGCCCCCCTCTCCACTCCTTTTTGACCTCATCGTTGAACCTTTGGCTAGACCAGGATTCTGCAAAGTCGGTCCTGGAGAGCCGGGTCCATGCCAGATTTTTAGCATATCCACATTTAGAAAACTTTAGATTTCTGAAACATCTTTTTTCTAAATGTGGATATGCTAAAAATCTGGCATGGACCCGGCTCTCCAGGACCGACTTTGCAGAACCCTGGGCTAGACTGATCCAATACATTGCCCAATTATGGGCTGGGGTTGGGGGGATGGGTTCAAAGATGTGATCACCCTATATGGCTATCATGTCCTGTTGTATTTAACAAACCGCCACCAACAGGGGACTTGAACTCAAGCTCATATGAAGCCTGAACACCACTTCCCTAGTCATCATGATGAAAACGGATCTTTCACGCTGGGCCCTTCAACCGATCAATGTCCAGGACGGGCCGCAATATTTAAAATGATGACCCTCCCCGATATCTGTAACCCCTCAAAATTTCCATGTATGGATCCCCAACACCTCCTTTACGAAACTGCCCACAGATATCCGTTCCTTCCTATGGTCCAAAAAACCTCCCCACGTATCCATGGCTAAATGCCGACTCTTGACATACAATGGTGGAACTGGAATGACCGACGTACAGCTGCATTACCAGGCCCCCCACATCCCAGTACTTAATACGTGATTGTGTGGAGGCTGGAATGATCTGGCAAACCACTAAGACATCTCTATGATGGGAATAGGAAGAGTGATGAGATTGCTATATGGAGATCCAATTCCCAAACCCTCCTTGACATGACGCAACTGGTGTTCTTAATTTGGAGAGTGGTGTTGTGATCCACATGAGGACAGGGCAAATTGACCCTCTAGATTTACCTACGGCAGGAACACCTCCTCAGCCACAAGTCACACATAGAGGGGATATCCAAATGCAACAGACTTGGGATTTCCATCCTTGGACACGTGTGGAGGAGGAAAGGTTTAAGCTTCTTTCAGGAACACTACAGACACAGGTACAACTCTCTAAAACCCAATTTCATAAATACCGATATGCACTCCTGTAATACAACGCTGAACTGGTAGACCTACCCAAATACAACCCCCCTGGAAGCTAAACTCCTCAGGGGATCTCTGGAAGGTAAAGGGGGTTCCCAAATGTGCCCAACCGTGTTAGTCAACCACCCCAACCCTTTAGGCCCCCTTAGAGGCAAGTGGGAAGATAGGGTGGGCCCCCTCAAAGACACTGACTGGCATGAGGCCTGCATGCCCCTCTGCAAACTGGCGATCTCCTCTGGATGATTCAGCTTAACTACCTCCACACTACATACCTTATACCTCAACAACTATGGCTAGATGGGTCAGACAACGACCTCGGCCTGCTCACGCTGCCACCAAACCGATGCAGACTTCTACTACATAACACGGTTGTGTCCCCTTATGGCTCACTATTGGAACAGGATTGGCGATACTCTGTCTCGAGTCCTGGAATACCAAATCACATGACTCAAAAGAGTATTTTACTAGGAATCCTAGATGACCTGTGTGACACCAGAGGGGATAAAAAGATGGTGGGCATGGCCACCTTTGGCGGGAAAAAGAGAGCTAGCCTGATTATGGAACCACCCCCATTCACCTACATTGACCATGTAGTGTAAGGGCATCGGCTGGTGTGCCAAACAGGAAGCTCCCACATGCCCAGCGAAGGGCTCCCCACCAAAACACATCGAGGTCTGGGGTAAATGATGGGAATACTATGGCTCAGATCTGGAAATGCCGACTGTTTCTTGATACCTAGCATTAATGGCTGTAATTGGATTACTGTATGCTGCTCGGGGTGGCTGGTCCCTTCTCTGTTTTATTTTGTTTACTCAGCTTACTGACCGTACTTGTATGAAAAACCCAATAAAATTGGTTATCAAAAACAGTTGTTTCCGTGAGTAAGACAATGGACTCTTTGTAAGCGGTACCTATGTCTAGAAAGTCAGTGCCTCGGGAGCAACATAGGAAGAATGTGTCTCCAACAGAGATGGCAACAGGTGTTTCTGATTCCCTTTTCTCTTCCTGCTTCACCCGGAGAAGCAGTGCTACTATGTCATGAACAGAAGCATCTCTATAGAGCTGCACTTATTTTCTTCACTGTCCTGTGTCAGACAGCTGCAACATGGTGTGTTGTTTCCTGCTTGACTCCTCTCAAACAACCTTATTGTTTTCTAGGGTTTCCCCTTGCAGTTACCATATCTAAAATACACTGCTTGCTACTTTGTGATATCCACCAGCTAATGGCTGGCATATTTTGTGTGCCTACAACTTACACCTCTTCCTACATCAAACAATAACCCATGCTTTGTGCCCCCAGTCAGGATAATAGAACTCTGATCACTCACACATGGCACCAAAACGTTCCAGACATAGGATCACAACAAATACAGCCAAAACAAGCCATATAAAAAGTGGGAGCACATCTACTACTACTAATTTCATTTGCCAGAAGAAAAGAGGTGTGCTTCAGTCATGATGGGACTTGTGCTATCTAAGGCCCGTACTTATACTTACAGTTGTATTTTGTAAGTTTGCGCCGCTTTTGCGTAAAAAAATGACGCAAATGCGGCGCTACAAAAAGTATAAATACGGGCCTAAATCTTTGCCCTCCCTCCAGGATGTCATGGTGTGCTTATGACTTAGGGTGTGCTTCATGGACCTGTGGAATGAATAGTTCCAGATTTCCATTAGGCAGGCCCACAGACAGCTGATAAGGTTTACCATGGGGAATCTGCAATGTCAGTGATATTAGCCTGAATGAATCACCACAAGATCTAACCAGAACTCTAGTCCCACTAAAAGCTTTTCTGTGTCTGTAGAAGTTTCACCAATAACAGTATTTAGATGGCTTGGAAGCGCATGCCTCGAGCCGTAACTGCAAAGTACTTGACCCTTCATGTAAAGACCCTTGCACAATCTTAGGTTTTCAGTTAACTATCAAAAAAAGTGGCTGCCACAATTTTGGTGGATAAAATTCGTTAATTCAATGGAATGATTCAAGATACTGGGCTGTCAAAGGCTTTCAAGCTTCTGCCTAACCCCTCAGAAGAACTGTCTTACATGAAATAAACATGATCCTTAATCACACTGCGAAGGAGGCCTGCTGGTTCCAGTGACTACAGGCAGTTCCACATTGGGAAAGTCTCCCAAGCCCACCCCCACCCTGCAGATTTGCCTTGCACTGCTTTTAAACAGGCAGTTTAAGTTAAAACCAGCCATTCCTGTGCAGTGATCCAAGGTTACAATGGTGAACACAGACCATGTGTACCCTGTAATGCCGATGGCCCTAGCTTGGCCCTGACTTGCCTGATTCTTAAATACCCTTCCCCCATTTTTATAAGTACAACATTCTTTTTTTCTTTGATATGTGACTTCTGATCAAGGATGAAGGATTAAGTGCCTACTTCCTCTGAACATTTTACTTAGACTGGTGGAATGCCAATTACTTCAACCTTTTTAGGTTTGAGCACGCAAGTGCTCTGGCCCCTGTTGTAATCTCTCTGAGGGCTTTTATTCACGCCAATGTCACGCCCATCACTTTCGTTGGTTAGTGGGCTTGCCTTTTAAAATTTGTTTGATTTAATTAGTGAAAGGCATGCGTATGTCATGCCTTTTCTGGTGTTTAGCCCTGTTCGGCCTACTACTGAAAACATACGTGGGCTCCGTGTTTACCACATGGTTTTTGGACTACTTTTTCTTTTTATTTCGTACCCAGCGCGATCTCGCTGGGCAGTAATCGAGCGCTTTGCCTGACTACCAGTTTAATTCTATTCTATTGTTTATCCTAGTGATCCTTCGTGAATTCAAGGTTTAACACAACGCAATCGCGCCCGTTTTTTAAAATTATTTTTTTGTAATTCAGTGCATTCTTTTGTGGCCTTTTTGACCCTGTCTCTTATATTATTTTTATCTTGTGGTTGATTTTTCAGGGTTTGCTGTACTGTTCTTTTACTAGCAGGTTATGATCCTGCCCTTCGCCAACCTTCACCCAACTCTCTTATTGGGGGCATGTGTACCAGTTGTATGATGCGGAGGTATAATTGTGCTGCTCCGGTGTTTGCTTCTTTTGCTTGTGGGACTGGGTACCACTGTTCTTCACTCCTACAGTCAGTGCCCTCTTAACTACCCATCACTTGAAGCTAACTTATGCTTGGCTCCAATCACAGGCGCTCGGTCCAGTGCTTAATTTGTAAATAAAAAGGTGCTGGTGCCCAAAGCCCTCCTCTTAAACACCGGCTGCTGCAATTCAATGTGTGAACACAGAATACTGAGGCGGCGTACTACTGAAGCCATCTCGGGCCTCTTCAATCCATATAAAGCCACCGCTGTCCCTTCAGCTCACTCTTGCAGCTTTCTACTTTCTCCCTTTGTGACACTTTTTCGTTTTTCTCTTCCTCCCTCTTTCCCATATGTGTGTTTTGCTTGCAGCAAATGCTTGAGGCAGAGGAATAAGCCCCGGCCCTCAAAAATAAGTGCTGGTGCTCTGCACCGGAAACAACAAGCACAAATTAAGCACTGGCTTGGTCTCTACTTGTCATCAACAGCAGGTACAAACCAGCCCTGGGTTGCAGGTCGTCTTCCTGGTAGGTGACAAAATGCAAATGAGGAGTTTGCGAGACACAGTGTGTAAAATGTGCAGTTCTTACCTTTATTTTTTCCTCAGTACATCATTTCTGTGCTGTATTTTGAAAATAATTTTATGGGATACTTTGGCTACGCCATAACCTTTGAAAGACGCTCTGACGTCAGTTACACATGACTATAATGGGATGTTAAAAATACAGAACCAAAACGGCTGCTCATACATAATGTAAATGGTAAAAGTATGTTGTAACTCCCCCAAGTCAGAAATCTATGTTTATTAACGCTAATAACCTTCATTGGCTTAGGGACTCAGGACAGATCTTTAGAGTTTCTTGTTGGCTAGTAAATAGTTTGCCTCTTGGCTATAACGTGCTTGTTTTTTTAATTTATTTTCTCACTTATGAAAATTGCAGAAGTCCTAAAAGGATTGTGTTGGGAATACAACAATTTTTATGACCACCTGTTGGATTATGGTTAGATACAGTAGTTTTCTAATAATATATTGCTGTTCCTTGCCATTACTCAATAGGAGATAATTATTTATATATACCTAAATGAAAATCTGCTCGTTCTAAGCCCAGTTGACTGAGCAGTCATTGCATTTTTAGCCATCAATTGGCTACTTTGTGTCTGTTTAATGTATCTAGATGTGGATGGCAGCTAATAACCTTAGCAAATCTATGAGCCCGTATGTCGTATTACAGGAGATTTAATTTAGTCTAAAGCTCTCTGTTGCAAATGTTAAAGCACCTACCCCCCTGTTTATTTTGTATAATAACTCTTTCACTCTCTGATAGCACATGACAAATTATTACTTGGCCACTACGTAAATCAGGTAGTCTTACTGACTAACACTCTGGTACAAGCCGTAATATGAAACCACATTTTGGTTTAACTAGGTCGGTTGTTTGCAGTTTTTGTAGGAGAACATGTTTTCCCTACATATCACCATTAAAGTGCCCAGTTTTGAGGGACGTCTTAGCTAAAGGATCAGAAGAAGTATGTTGAATTTGCAATCAGGTTGTTGGTGGAAATATTACCAGTCTCATATTTAGCGTTCTGAGAATGTGCTAACATCATAGCATGTTGACTGAAAAGTTCCAACAAGAACCGTTTTGTTGTTAATCTGTTTATGGAATCATTTTGTTATGAATGCCGTTGGAAGTAAAGATTTACTTTTGGGGAATTTACTCCATTTCACTGTAGGCCACATATCGGGCTTTAAGCATCAATGTGGATAACATTTGTGGGTAAATAATTAATTTTATTTTTATTTGTTTGAGCTCCTACAACCAACGAAGAAAAAGAATAATCAAAGACAAATGCATTTACATCATTGCAGGCTACTGATTTTAAATGATTGCTTTAGAGCAGTGACACAGCGTAAATAACAATTTCTAACATAGCAGATGTACGCCCCCGAAAATCATTCAGTACATACAATTTAATATAAACCCCTTAAAGCAATGTAATGATGCAGGACAGTTTTAGCCCATTCATACATCTGGCACGGCAGAACCGTTCTTACTTAATCAATCTGAGCAGCCAGATAAAATATGAATTTCGTATTTTGGAAAAAACAAGCACTGACAGAATTGTGGAGATATGATGCAGAAGAAACAGCGGAGGAGGCCCCACTATGAAGTGCCCATAGTATATCTCGATAGCTTTCAAAGATCATGAGCTTATAATAGCTTATGTTAGGGTACACCAGACTTACGTGCACTAAAGTACTAAGAAATACAGCTGGCATCCCAAATCCTAATTAAAGTGCAATAGAACAAAGTCCAATATGCAGCTGGACACCCCCTGTTGCATGGAAACTTACTAGCCAACTTCCTAATGGAGCTAACCCACAGCCAAACTAATACTAGTAAATAGTCTAGTCAACTATACAGGATGAGAAGTAGAGCCAGGAACTTTTACATAAAAAAGTACTTAGGAGGAATTCACAGTTGGGCCAACCAGCCCTGCAATACATTGCATGGGCTTGAAATGGTACCAGATAGCGGCTAACCTATTATATCCCCCAAAATGCTTTGCATAACCTTCTTCAAATTGTTTTGTTCTTGACATTTTCTCCCACCATTTCTGCAATGTAGGGACCTGATTAGTCTGCCAATTTTGAAGGATCAGGGACCAGGCTACAGTTAATGGAATTTAAATAAAAACCTGTCCTGCCTTACTAATTCTCCAGCTCTCCTTTGACACCACAAAAGTACTGGACTAGTATTGGGGACGATAATGGTTTTCACTCCTTTACTTATTGTGGAGAATAGCCCCTCCCAAAAATAGCGTAGTTTTGGGCACACATAAAATATATAGAGCCAATCCCCCACCTCATCCCGGAGGCAGCGAAAACATTTATGAGGGAGATCCGGATATATTCTGTGCAGAGCATTAGAAGTGTAATATGCCAACCATCGACAGAGAAAGGACGTTCTCTTAAAATTTGCCACTCCAGCGACTTATCCCCCAACTCAACAATAACCTGCCAATCGTCCTCTGTAAGTCAACATTGAGTTTTTTTGATAAATCCTTTCAAGGGACCTAGGTATAACATCTTGGCTCGAAATGCTATGCAGCAACCTATATCAGCTGCCTGTACCCATAATCCTACTCTTAACCAATACAATCTGACTCTGTCACTGGAGGTGTAGATGGGGTCAAGGAGTGTGTGTCCGGCTTTGTGTGTAGGTATGGTGACCAGTTGGACGAGGCCTATGTTGCTCATGTTCTAGAGGAGAGTGGTCGAGTTGGCATCATTGGTGTCATTGATGTGGAAGTTGAGGTCTCTGAGGAGGATGTAGTGGTTGGAGTCGATGGCTTGTGGTAGGATGTTGTTGGGGATGGCATCGCAGAAGACCATGGAGGTCCTGGGGCTCTGTGTACGAGGATGCCCCTTACTATTATCATGGAATTGGTTTGTAGCTGGTAATTGAGGTGTTCCATGCATCAATGGTGTTCTTGAAGATGATGGCGATGCCCTTGTCATGTTTGCTGGTGCGGTCTTGGTGTATCATTTTATAGGCGTCGGGTGTTGCAGTGGCGATGCTGGGGTTCGAGAAGAGGTTGAGTCAGGTTTCGGTGATGAAGGCAACATCAGGGGAGAGGGACGTGATGGTGTCCCAGATTTCTGTGGCATGTTTGCAGATCGGGAGGTGAGCAGGATGCAGTGGAGAGGTTCCGGGTTGTTCGTGGTCTTCCGGGATGGTGTGAGGCAGGGTCATTTGTGGGCTGGTGGCTCTGTGTTGCAGGAGAACTGGCAGCGTCGGCAGGTACAAGGGTCCTTTGGTTGCTTGAGGGAAGGTGATGCAGCAGTTGCTGTTGTGGCGTCCAGGGCTCTGAACTCCTTGGCGGTGTGGGGGTGGGTGGCGGGAGGGCCATGGCTCCTAGCACTAGGTGCGGTCCAGGCATGGACGGGTGCGGACGGGCTTGCCTTTGGGGCATCTGCTGCACATGGCCACTGTGCGGCCGCACAGCTACCCCCATAAGTAGTGCAGGGTGAGTAAGGGGCTGGCAAGGAGGCGGGTGGTTTGGGAGCAGGAAACAGCAGGTGGAAAAACCGGCGGGAGCGGACGGGCAGAAAGCACTAAGCAAAAGTAAACAGACCGAAGCAAAAGCAAAAGTAAGCCAAAGCAAGTAACACTACAAAGCACCAATAATAGAAAGAAACTGATACTTAATCAGCTGATAGTCGGCCTAAGTCGGTACTATGGGTGAGGCGTCAGGAACGAACCGAACCTGGGAGATCTTGTGTCGCGAGACGGGGCAGCAGACACCTGCTTTAAGGCAGAGGCAGCGGGGGAGTGGAGCACAGACCAAGAGGTCAGCAACTATTATAAAATACACCATCCCTTTTTTGAGGATAGCACTTCTATCAGTAAGTAGCCAGCTCACTATATATGCTGGGGATTTTCCAGGCACCCACACCTCCCTTCAACACCTATCTGTCATCCCTAGCAATATTTTGTACATTTTTTCAAGCGTTCAATCTGTTTTTAAGCCAATAAATACAAGCCACGTCCTTAATAAGCTTGCAGAAGTTATTGATTCCTCTGTTCAGGAATGTAGCACCCCTGCTTGTGAGAGATGCAATGCTGTGTGCTCACTAACCCATGCGTCATAGACGGGGATCGCGCTTTACTAGAAAGGTGTCTAACTTAGTTGCACTTGTAAAATGTGCCTTATTTTTTATTAATTATGAATGTATTTTTATTATAATCATGCATTTTATTATTTGTGATATATTTTTAAATGAGTTTATATCTATGGAATTCTCCTGCAAGCCGATGCAATAAACTGAACATAAGTGGGAAACGCCAAGCCCCCAGCATGCTTACTGCAGTGTGTCGGGAACCAGGAAGGGCTGGAAGCCCCTCCTGACGTGAGAACGGCTACAGCCACGTCTGACGGCAAAACAATTTAATATTGAATATATTCCAAATTCAGGCTTGTAAACTTCAATTCCAAAGTGAAATACACTGCAGCAGAAGCGTTGTACGGCATGGCACCGAGCGCGCGCGTGTGGCCTGGAGATGTTAGCGAGGCGCCTGGGAATACGGATTTATTGCCCTTTTGAAAATTCTGGATGCACTTGGAAATGTAACATAAACGGCAAAGAGTTGAAGAAATGCTTTGCTGGGTTTTTGGCTGCGATAATGAGATTTTCAATGCTTTTTCCCGAATTCCCTGGGTGACGTGTTCCTTTGACAGCCCCAGCCAGCGATAAAACAGGCGCCTAACTCCTTCTGAATAAGTATGCTATAGAACTCAAAATAACTTTGCATGTCAGTATTTTATTATGAGAAATTTCCTTCAGGAAATGAATAAAAGTGAACTCCAAATTCTGACTGGCCTACAGCATTAATAATGTGACTCTGGAAACAAAAAGGGGAACTCTTACATAGCCTGAATTCAATGTAATGCTTTAAGAAAAGGTTTATAGAAAAGGTCACCCAAACATCAAACCGCTTTATAAAAAATATTGTTTATAGTTATACAAATTAACAATAGCATTAGACTCTGGGTTCATGTGTAAGGTAATTGTTATGATTGTAAATCGATTGTGCTTCTACATGAAATGAGGATATAAACAGTGCATGGCAAGGGTGAGAGTTATAGTTATTTCACTTAACTATAACTGGTGAATTTATTGTGTTTTTTCTTAGTTTAAAATGTTATGTTGTGACATTTTCCCCTAAATGTACTGTCACTTTAACCTTTGTTTTTTTTTAGTGAATTGCTATTTCTTTAACATAAAGTAAGATATTATTGACATGCCTAACTATATCACTTTAACCTTTGTTTTTTCAGTGAATTTCTGGGGTTTTTGTAACATAAAGTAATAGAATATTGCCATACCTTCCTATACCTACCCTGCACGAGGTGTGCAGCCCGGGGTTTAGCGCAGTGCCTGGTGCCAGGCTCCATTCCATGTAGGTTGCCAACCCCTAGGTTGAACAATTCCCTTGCCACACCTCTTTTTTTTTTTGCAACGATGGGTTCCCCACAAATTTAAACGGGGAGCGCGCTGGGTGTTGTGTTTGATCTGCAATTCCATGGAATTGTGCAAAAAAATAATTTTTTCATCTGATCCCCCCCCCCCACACACACACACGCCTCAAGGGTTCAGGGTATCCCTACCCTGCCCCATTATAGTTATTTCTTTTAATTTCCCAGGACACAGGGTCTGAGTCCCTGAGTTCTATAATTGCGCCTACAACCTTTTCTCCGGGTTACTACCAGCCAATCAAGGTATGTACTTTAAGCTCATGAAAGTGTGAATCCTTGCAGATCCTGTGCAAAGGTACCACAGCATGAAATACATATAAATTTGGAACCTTAATTCAAAAACTACTGAACAGTTTTACACCAAATCACAAAAAGTACACTTTCTGTGTATAGATCTAGCTTTCTGACAAATATGATGTTATTCTGCTCAGTTGTTTTTTCTGAATCACTGTTCAATTTTCCTTTGAAAAATTACATGGGGAAAACAAACACATTTTTTTTTTTAAAAACCTTCTTTTTCTTGACCCCCGATTGACGGATCACTTCCTGATTTTCCAGTATGGAGCTGAGGTTGATGGGATTGTTTTCGAAAGTTTCATGATGAATAGTCAAACAGTGCCTAACTTATTAGCAAGCCATAAAACCCATTCCTATGGAAACATGGTCCTAAATATATGACTACCCAGCATACCCAGTGGCGACAGCCATTGGGAGATATATATATATATATATATATATATATATATATATATATATATATATATAATAATTAGTATATATTTACATATTCACAGGAAAAAAAACAAAGGTTAGAGTGACATTATAGTTCGGTGAAAATTTCTGTTAAAACTTAACATTTTAAACTCCAAAAACCACTGAAATTCACCAGTTTTCGTTTTCTGAAGTAGCTATAACCTTGTTATAAAGTTGTCACCTGTGACAATGTCATAGAACATGTCATGAGCTTTAAAATATGTGAGTTTATAAGCAAAGTATGACCTTCGGAAGGGGGCTTCTTTCTTGGATCCTCCCCTCCCCAAGGTCCAGGCTGTCAGGGTATCCCAACCCTGCCCCCTTTATCCCTTATTTTATTTGTATTTTCACCACACAAGGACTGAATCACTGAGTCCTGTAATGGCGACCTCAACATTTTTGTTTAGGCAGCTTGTGAGCTCCCACTGGACTCACGGGAGAGAGGTGGCCAATGGGGAAAAAGATTTCTTGTCCAATCTGATAGCTCTTTTTTAAAAAGCTATATGCTGTGAGTGTCCCGTGAACCCAACTGTATAGATATTTATTAATTTCAAACTTTAATTTCTCAAAAACTACTACACAGATATATACCGAATTAGAAAAAGCACTCTTCCTGCATAGAGATCTATCTTTCTGCCAAAATTTGGTGTAATTCTGTTCCGCCATTTTGGCTGTAGCACTGTTAAAGAATCCCTAAGGAAATTGCATGGGGAAATTTTGTTTTGAGGCCTGATCTTTGTCTTGGCCCCCCACTTTGCAGCTCACCCAAAAACTTTCCAGGAAGGAGCTCAGTTAGATAACCTTTTTAGGTCAAGCCTAGGCAGTGCGCAAACTCTCTCTCTCGACATGTTGTAATCTGCATCTGTGGGCGTGCAACACACCCATCTCATACCCATCACTTTCATTCGTTCCTTGGCCTGCCTTTCGAAATTCCCTTGATTTTGTAGATCAATGCTTTACGTTTGTCCTGTCTTGAGGCTGCTTTGTTACCATCTTGGACACTGACGCTGTTACATGGATTATTGCACGATGGGCCATATGCCTTAGTGTGGCTCACTACTTTTTAGGTTGAGCGCGCAAGTGGTTTGACCTGTTGTAAGTATTGTGGGCTTTTAACCATGCCCACCTCACGCCCATCACACTCGTTCATGGGCTTGCCTTTAAAAAACCTTTTGTTATCATTGGTAAATGCTTTACATTTGTCCCTCCTTTGGCCAGTTTTGTTACCATCTTGCAGACTGCCCCTGTTACATGGATAATTGCACGATTGCTGATATGGTTGACTGCAAGTGAACTTCTTTCTCTTTTTGTGTCTCTCCTTCGCCCTCATGCTCATGGCGACTGTGGCACTTTGAATTGGCTCGCTTATGTCAACCAATATTTTACCTTTCAATTTCAATTTATGTGGCAAGAAAAGTCCAGTTAGGAATTTACAACACTGAAAGCTCTAACTCGAGCAAACCTGAGACCCATTGCATTGTAAATGCTTGTTTCTTTTGCCTCCCTACTTCGCGCTGCGTGGCCGTATGTTGTTTCTTTCTCTTCATTGTTTTGGGCATACCTGCTACTTTCTTTGTGGTGTCTGCGCACAAAGGCTGCAAGGTGGAGGAGGGTTCTTTTTAATTTATTTAGGAAATAAATAAAAAAAGATTAATATAGCGCAAACTCGATCGAAGGAGCGCTTTACATGAGCACATGAAGTTTCACATAGCGCTAACTCGATCGGAGGAGTGCTTTACATGACTACGTAAAGGTTCATATAGTGCGACCTCAACATGAGGAGCACTTTACATGAGTACCACTTAACAGCTCTTGAAAAATATAATAACTGGAGCATTTAACACATTAAAAACACAGAAATCCTCAAAATGGCTCTTCCGGCACAGCAGGAGAGCCTATGCTACAATATTCACTGCACTCAGGAAACTCACCCCATAATCCTGTGCAGGGCATTTCTTTTTCAAAACATTTTTGCCCATAACCAGCCTGTGGTGGTCCTATGACAGTGGAACCACCAAACTGTTCAGCATGACTTGCTCTTTCTGTCTAGGGTATCTCTGTGGCCCACACTAGGTTGGGGTACCTCCAAATAGTAACCTCTGTCACCATTCTATGCCTTTTTGAGGTCTTTAATGGCTGGAACTTTTGCATTACAGCTGGGAGTAGTTTGTTTTTTAAGGGCCTTGTTTGTGATAGTATTGCAGTAGGCCTGATAGGTCTGAAAATGTGTAAGGCACTACGCCCTCCAGGGGCTAAATATATGGTTACAGTGTATTACTTTCTCCCATTCTGTTATGCCCTCTCTGACTATATGGTTACATGACCATGTTTCTTACAAATTTTATAGTGGTTCCCTCTAGGGTCAGTTCTCAGCATTACAGTCAAGATACTACAATATTCGCTGCACTCAGAAACGCACCCCATAATGCTTTGCGGGGCATTCCTTTTACAAAACATTTCTGCCCATAACTCACCGCACAATGTGCTCTTTTAGTTTAGGTCATCTCTGGGTCCCCACACTAGGTTGGGGGGACACCAAAATAATAATATTAAAAAATATAATAAACAATGGCAATATTTTTTATTTTTTTGCTGCAGTTAGAATAAGAAGGTAAATGGAAGTGCTTCAGTTATATTCAAAACCATTGGAATCATGTGACAGAGAGGACCAAATTATGCAGCAGGGTTGACCAATTTATGTGGCAAGAAAAGTCCAGTAATGCATTTACACCGCCAATAGCAGTAACTCACGCAAATGCGAGACCTATTGCATTGCAAATGCCTGTTTAGGAAGGTATTGTGACGATTCATCACATAATGCCAAAGTTATTAGCAAAACAAAAAATCAACTCACTACAGTAGCTAGGTCCTAACTATATCTAAACAGTGGCAATTGCCACTATGTACTATATGTATCGGAGGACGGTCATTTTAGACGTCACCTGTGTTAACGCTATGTGGATTAAATGAATAATATTCGAGCTACGAGGTGCTGAGACGTGTCTCAAGTCTCTGTTGGCTTTGATTTTAACCACTATATATAC
Organism: Pleurodeles waltl; assembly: GCF_031143425.1. Classification (NCBI taxonomy): domain Eukaryota; kingdom Metazoa; phylum Chordata; class Amphibia; order Caudata; family Salamandridae; genus Pleurodeles; species Pleurodeles waltl. The sequence goes on along the minus strand of NC_090440.1, from coordinate 183,359,223 downwards.
ATTACCTAGTGGCGGTCCTACTAGGTAGTTATAGTTAGGACCTAGTTTCTATATAAAAAGCTTTTATTTATTTGCCTATATCTTTGGCGCCGCTTGACAAATCTTCACAAAACTTTCCCAGAAAATGTGCCAGTCCCACCAGGTTGCTGCCTGGAAAGTTTCAGGGTGACCCGTCGGGGGAGGAGGGGGTGAGAAAAAAGGGGGACTGAAAAGACGTTTTCCCCATTCATTTTTCCATAGGGATTATTAACAGCAATAGCGCAAAAACTACTGGACGGAATTACATCAAATTTGGCAGGAAGAGTGCTTTGTTTGTTTTGGTGTAATTCCGTTCAGTAGTTTTTGCGAAATTAAGGGGAAAACAAATGTGTATATCTAGGGATGCAAAGGATTCGCGACCCCTTCCGATCTCATGCAGAGATCTGATTGGCTGATAACACTTCAACAACAGAAGCTAGTTTCAGCCGAGTCCCAAAATAAGAGTAAAAAAAAGAAAAGGGGCCAGGGTATGAACATCCTGACTATTTAGCTCTGGTAGATTGGTCCCAAAGGGGACCCCCCTCTTACCCCTTCCCCACAGGGCTAAAGAGCATTTTTTTAAAACAAATTACAAGCAGAGACGCAGTGGATCTGCTAGTAAAAATGCTTTAAAAAAAGAAGCGCAGTCTCCTGCACTTCGTTAGTTTAATGCCCCTGGGTGGGCAAAGTCCCGGGGACTTTTCTAAAAATAAAAGGGGGGGCCTCTTGGTCCCATCCCAATGCCCCGGGGACCACCACCTCCCCGGGGCTTATTTTTATTGCATGCGGGGGGAGCCTGCCCCCCGCTGCCCTGGTTACCACCACCTCCCCAGGGACTTTTCTAAAAATAAAAGCGAGGTGGATCCTCTTGGCCCCCTCATGATGCCCCGGGGACCACCACCTCCCTGGGTGCGATCTTGTACTTAATGGGAGGCCCTGTGGCCCCCCCGCAGCCCGGGCATCACCACTCCCCGGGGCAACACTATGGCGGTCATTATGAACATGGCGGTAAAGAGCGCCGACCACCGTGGTGGCAGTGAACAGAATCCCGCCGGCGGCGGCGAATGGAAACACGCCATATAATGAACAGAAAACCCTACACTGCCAAACATTCCCACACCACCACTCCCCGCCAGGACCCTGTCGGTGGGAATCATGGCCCACCCCGCCCCGCCACCGCCAAGCACACCCACATCCCGCCGTCCAAATAAAGATGCACAAATCACCTCGGCAGACATTGGAGGCCAGGCGACCATTGGCGGCTGCGACCGCCACTGGCGGCAAGTGGGCACAACAGCTACCACTGCACATATTGGCTAGGCTTACCACCCACACACCTGACACACATCCAGAACACCATAAAACAACCCCAGACACACCCCACAATCCCTTGCAACGAAACCAGGACCAGAAGACGGAGAGCACCAGAGCCAGACATAGAACGCCAGCAGACAGGACACCCACATCAAACCACACAGGAGCACCCAAACACCGTCTCCAGTCCCGACGCCATCCACCACCCTCACCATGCCCCCCCCCAAAAAATCCACGCTTCACTGAAAGGGAGCTAAGGACCATGGTGGACGAGATCCTGAAAGTGGAGCCACAAATATTCGCCTCCGAGGTGCAGCACACACTCATCGCCCGGAAAATGAAGCTGTGGCAGACCATCGTCAACAGGGTGAATGCAGTGGGACACCATCCACGCACCAGGGACGACATCCCCAAGAGATGGAACGACCTGCGGGGGAAGGTTCGGGCCATGGCATCCAGGCACCACATCGCAGTGCAGAACACTGGGGGAGGGCCGCCACCAACACCACCCGACTACACCGACTGGGAGGAGAAGGTACTCGCCATCCTGCTCCCAGAGGGACTCACTGGACTCACTGTAGGAATGGACTCAGGTAAGTCGGCTACATTTACCCCATATACACCATACCTGTAATGCATGCACCACCCCACCCTACCCACACCCACCTAGACCCACACCCCTCCCAGCCATTACCCGCCAAATCCACCACCCTGCATCACCCACAACTCACTACCAGGCCCACATCACTCCCACTGTGCACAGCCAACCACCCCTGCACGTTCCCGCAATGGAATAATAACCCCACCACAATGTAACACCACCACTGCCACTAGATGCTATGTCCACCTCACAAAGCCACCCCTGAAGGCCACTGAAAGGCACACCAGCACTAAAATGTACAGTACTGCCCACCTCAAACCCCCATGCATATGTAACAAACACTTCTATGTCCCCCAACAGGTACCACCACCCATGCAACCCTAATGAAGGGGACAAGGAGTGTCACAGCATTCCAGGGAGACAGAGGCACGTCACAGGACACTGGTGAAGGATCCCTGGACACTGATGAGCAGGCAGGCCCTTCACACAGCCCTGGATGCTCACCATGCAGCAGCCCCACCCAGGAAAACACTGTCACCCCTAACACCCAGTCAAGACCAGCAGGCCAGGGGAGGCGTGCCCACACCAGTGGACCCAGGGCACAAACAGGTGGAACACAGCAACAGAGGCCACAGTCTCCCACCCCCAACATGCAGGAAGACGAGGGCCCCAGTACTAGTGGCACGTCCAGACCCGCGCAGGGGACACAGGCACAGGGGGCCAGGGCAAGGTCAAGTGCCCCAGTGGATTAGGTGGTAGGGCACCAGATAGATGCAGCAGTCCAGGACGTCATTGCAGAGGTATTGGGGGCATACCAACATACCCAAGACAGGTTGGCACAGATTGTAACCACCCCGGAGCAAAGTCAGAGGATGCAGCTGGAACACCACCAACAGGCCATGGAGCAGTGGAAAGAACACAATGCCACAATAGCCACCATTGCTGGAGCACTGCTGCAGTTGGTCAACAAACCCTCAGACACCCACACTGGACAAGAGGCCCCCACAACAGCCCTGGACAACCAGCAACAGTTGTCCCAAGCAGCTGAAACTGCACAGGATAAACCCTCCCAGGAATCACAAGGGCCTACCATGTCACCCCAGGTAGCTCCACAGCAGCAGGTGCTTGGCACTGGAAACCCAGCAAAGAACAAGCCCCCTACCAAAAATTGACACTGCTGCTACTGCCAAACAACCAGCATACCCATTCACAAACTGCACTTAGATGAGGGCTAAATGATGAACAGAACTACAAATAGGACCCACCTATGAAATCAAACAGGCCTGCCACCAAGTCGGTTTTGAGGACAACCAACCATAACGACTTCCATCACTGTACATAGCACATTTCACTGTATTCCACCAATAAACAACATATCTCACCTGTAACACTGTCCCCTGTCTTCAATGTTGAACAAAGTGGAGTAATGATGCAACAGGCAGGGATAAACTTTATTGTCAAATTGTGCATGCTGCTGGTACAGTGTGTTTATAAAAAGTCAAGAAGGGAATGCTTATGTTGTCTGTCTGTACCAATCTGAAGAGGTCCATGACTTGCATATCATGACCAATTCCCCCTAGTTGACATGGCACACTTACAGTATCAGTCACTAACCACATATACAGGCTGAAGTCCCAGACAGTTATTGGAAGTAGAGTTGTATCAGTTGGTTTCTGGAATTTACATCTTCCACTTCCTCATCCTCACCATCACTCTCCTCACCTCTCTGAGGTAACAGATCAGGACCTATAGCACCCTCCACCTCCAAAAGGGGGGTTGAATGTCTCACTGCCACGTTGTGCAGCATGCAGCAGGTTACCACTATCCTACACACCTTATCAGGCCCATAGGCCAGGGAACCCCCAGAGATATGTAGGCACCGAAATCTAGCCTTCAGGAGACCTATAGTACGCTCTATCACCCTCCTAGTACGTCCATGGGCCTCATTGTATTTCCTCTCTGCATCCGTCCTGGGATTCCTCACTGGTGTCAGGAGCCAACGCAAGTTTGGATAGCCAGAATCACCTAGAGAAATGGTCAATACAGAGTCGGCATTGGAATGTCCTTAGTCTGACAGGCTGTTTTTCAGCAATGTGTCAGTTAGTGACAGGCACACTTACCTATGATCCACCCTCTGTCCTCTTGGAGTTGTTCCATCTTTTGTGGCACACTACTGTTCCTCAAAACAAATGAATCATGGACTGAACCAGGAAACATGGCATTCACATGGGATATGTACTGGTCTGCTGTACATACCAATTGGATGTTCATGGAGTGAAAGTTCTTCCTGTTTCTGTACACCTGTTCACTCACTCTTGAAGGGATGATGGGTATATGGGTTCCATCGATGGCACCAATAACATGGGGAATGTTTGCAAAGGCATAGAAGTCTGACTTAATGGCAGGGAGCTCAGCACTTTGGGGGAATCGCACATAGGATTGCAGATGTTGTACAAATGCATTTAGAAATCTTGTAAGTACCTGGCTGAACATTGGCTGTGAGAAACCATCACCCATGCCCACTGTCACTTGAAAGGAGCCTGTGGCCAGGAAATGGAGTGCGGAGAGCACCTGCACCTCAGTTGGAATGGCATGCTAATTACGATTTCCGGCAGTCAGTGCAGGATCCAGTAATGCACATAGTTTCTGAATAGTTGCACGTGTGAGTCTGTAAGTGATAATGATCTGACGCTCAACCATGGTCCCCATATCCACAAGTGGTATGTACACAGAAGGTGCCCTTCCTCGCCACAAGGGTCTGTACCTGTGAGGGGTAAGAACAAGGAGTCATGTGCACACATACACAGGCATATTTGCTAAACACATTCACTGCATTCTTCATAGTAGTGTCTGTACAATAACTGCAACCTGACAGATCTACATTGTTACCACTGAGAGGGAACGGAGTAAATCATGTGTGATAATATACTCTGTGGATAGAGACATATGTGAATCATATGGCTAGTAGGCCCAGCATTGTGACTAAATTGAATTTCAAGATGCGTAGGTGATGGCAAAATGTCTGCCCACTGTAGTTCTGCCCCTTTGTTGTGGAAGTGACCTAAGACCGCTAGCGGTTGACGTCACAGCGTTCGGCGGTGTTTACCGCTGTTCGCACCCTCATTGGATAACATGGATGCCAATGGGGAATCTTGGTGTATCATGATCGCCGCCGGCGGTGGCGGTGCATGCCGCTGCGGAACGTACGTGTGTTCGTCATCGTGTGCTCACTTGACTCCCTGATCTTGTGCGGAGAAGTACTCCACTCCGTGTACTACTGTGGCCTGCCTCTGGCTATGGATGTTCCACGTGGTGCAGGGGAAAGGGCCCCGGCCTTCACCCAGGAAGAACTGGAGAAACTGGTGGAAGGGTTCCTGCCCCTGTACGGCAGACTCTACGGCCGGCCAGAGATACAGGTAAGTCTGGGTTTGGGGGACACTGTGTGTGTAATGGATGGAGTGGATTGCTCTGATGTGCGTTCCTGTGAGCCAGGATGGGGCTTGGTGCATGGAATCCTGCGTGCCACTGTCCTGCATGTCTGGGAGTACTGTCTGTCCTATGTCTAACAATCAGCCAGCTATTGCCATCGTGCAGGTGCCTGACCTCTGTGTTTCTTCTCTGTGTTCCCCTACTAGGTCAGCACCCCCCAGAAGAGGGCACATTGGCATGCCATCACCAAGGAGGTACGGACCCTGGGGGTCTATAACCGGCGGAGCACCCACAGTCGGAAGAGGTGGGAGGACCTGCGGCGCTGGGCGCGGAAGATCACTGAGGCCCAGCTGGGGAAGTCCTCCCAATGTGGTAGGGGTGCCCGCCGGGCACTGACCCCCTTAATGCGAAGGATCCTGGTGGTGGCGTACCCAGATCTGGATGGGCGCTTGAAGGCTGCACAGTCACATCCGTCACAAGGGGGTGAGTACTCACAGCCCATACTTCAGCCTGGAACGATGAGTGTAAGTGCGATTGGGTCATGGGCCTTAGAGCAGGGTTTTGACTGGTGTCCAGCTACTATCTGCTCCCCAAAGGGTGTAGGGGTGTCCCTGTCAGGTTTCACCTACCTCAGCTTCAATGCAATGACAGGCTATGGGTGTAGGTCACTATACTGCTCAGTAGTCAGGGCCATGGTCATGGGCCTAGTGCACTGTGCAGCCTGTTGGGTGTGTCTGCTGGGTAGGTGTATGTCTGGCCATTGTGTATCAACATTCAGCTACTTACAAGTGTCTCTCCTGTTTTGTCTCCCCATCCCTGTTCTCTTTTGTGTGTCTGGTACAGCATCAACATCAGGCGAGGGAGCTGAGGCACCGGCTAGTGGGGAGACAGTGGCCCATGGATCCTCGGAGGCAGAGACAACGGACGCCCAGGGGCCCAGTGGGTGGGAGGGCGAGGGGACTTCCACGGGGGTGGCTACTACCACTGGTGGTAGTGACTCTGAAACCCCCTCCGATGGGGGTCCTCCGGCGGTGGCGGACACTAGTGGACAAATCACCACTGTGACATCTTCCACCACCACCCATACCATCAGTCCCCTCCCTTCTGCTCCCCACCGAGTTGGCCGTGCCTGCCCACCCAGGAAGGAGGGCGTCTCCGCCCCAGGCATCTCCTCCCCTGCCCCAGTCAGCCCTGCTGCCCTCACAGAGGAGGCTATTGACCTCCTGAGAACCATCTCTGTAGAGCAGACAACCATCGTCAATGCCATCCAGGGGCTGGCATCAGAGGTGCAGCAGACTAATGCCTATCTGGATGGCATTCACAGCGCCATGTCTGCCCTACAGAGATCTTTTCAGGCTCTGGCCTCCTCTTGGACGGCAGCCAGTTTCCCTGGCCATTCCGTCCCTCCTCTACCCCTTCTTCACCCGTCCAAGGCATACATTCAGACACGCAGTCAAGCACTTCAACACACTGTAAACTGTAAACTTCGTACTAGTATAGCGCACTACTCATCCATTAGGGTCTCAAGGCGCTGTACGCATACCACTGTGGAACCCCTCCTGGCTTTTCCCTGTGAGGTGCCCACTCCTGGGCACCCTCCAAGGTGAAGCCAGGCATCCCAGCGCTGTTGGGGCCGTTGTGGAGATTAAGCAAGCTATTGCCCAGAGTTACAGGTTGGGACCCATGAATTAGATTAGGCACCGATGCGAGAATGATCAGGTCTGAGGAAATTGAGCCCAAGACCTGCCGAGGCGGGAATTGAACCCTGGCCCCGGGCCAGATTTCTGCATCAGGGTCTGCCGCTCTAACCATTGAGCCACACTTCTCCACAAAAAACACACTTCCAAACACAAGCACCACACCTCCCACCACAAGCATTCACACAGCCAACATACACCTGCACACACAACAATGTCCACTTCCCCCAGTGTGCCCGCCTCTTCCGCCTCCCTGTCTGTCCCCTCTACATGCACACCCTCATGCACTACACCGTCACTCACTGTTACTGCTCCTCTTCCTGCACTCACCACAATAGCAGACAGCCATACATGTACCCCATACACCACACCTGCACTCACCACCTCCACTGTAGTTGACACATGCAGCACACTCACCCGACTTGCAGACACACACCCAACGTACATCCACACTAGCTGTCTGTCTTCTCCCACTGTGTCCACCCCCCACCTCCCAAAACACTCAAACGCAGCAAGACACCCACCCATCAGACATCCACCACACCACAGCATACTGAGCAGTCACCGGCACCCACTACACGCACACCTACACCCCATACATCAACTCCCTCTGCCTCCACTGCCACACCCTCATCCACGCCCACCCCACTTGCTCCCAAGAAACGTTTCCTCTCCCGTGTAGACCTGTTCGAACCCACTGGCCCACCCCGTCTTGTCCCAAAACGTGCCCACCTCCTTGCCCTTTCCGCACCTTCCACATCGCAGCCCACCCCGGTCCAGCCTTCCCATTCCCGAGCCCCTTCTCCAGTGAAGAAGAAGGCCTGCTCGGAGCCTAAGGCATCCAGCTCCACCTGAGCCAAAAAGCCCCCATCCCCCTTCAAAGGAGAAGCCCACCCCCCCGCCAACCTCCTCCCACAAGTCTAAGTCCCACCCCTGTCGTAAATCCCCTCCCCCACCCCCCTACTCCCTTTTCGTGAGGTGCCTGGATCCCCCTATGGTGCCCCGTTTTGTGGAGTACCCAGCACTTATGGGAGTCAGGTGTGGGCAGTTGTGGCCAGGGACAATTGAATCTTGTTGGACTGGCCATTGGCCCTGTTTGTTTCATTTAGCTCACTGAGCGAGTTAATAAAGTTTCTGTGTGGCCTGTGTTTGGGCTGCACGCAGTTCCACCCTGGTGTTTGTTTAAATGATTTATGTGTATGGGGCTATTGTATGTCCTATGGCCACGTTGCAGTGGCCTCCGGTCGGGTACGTCCCTCTTGGTGTGGGGTGTCTGACTAGTGCTTCTGGGAATGGGTGGGGAGGCTTTGTGGGGTGGGTGTAGTGGGTGGGTATGTAAGTTTGCCCTTTCCTCCCTTGTGTCGTAGGTTGCGGTACTTACCGTCATCGTCTTCGTTGGTGGTCGCAGTCGTGTAGATATATGGCAAAGAGCAAGGCTGGCATGATCTGCAGCTCTCTGTCCATGGCTGCCGTTTTGTGGTACTCCGGTGAGTGTTTCCTTCTATTTGTTTAATTTCCGCCTGGCTTTGTGTGGCGGTGGTTCCCGCCCCGGAACTGGCGGCGAAATGGTTTTCATAATTTGATGGGTGGGTTGGGCCTTTCCGACGGCCTGTGGGCGGACTCTGCCGTCGTCAACGGGACTACTTTCCTGGCGGTGGGTGGTGCGCCGGATGCAAGAGTTTTGTTTGGTTTATTTTTTGGCGGTCCGGACCGCTCCTCTGTTGGCGGTTTCTGCCGCCACCGCCGGCGGTGCCGAACGGACTACCATGTTCATAATGAGGGCCTATATTTGGAGCCCTAAGGTAACTATAACTCACGCCCTCGCCATGCACTGCTAAGTAGCCCACAATCATGCCATTTTGATAACATCATTAATAATATCAATGTAATATTTACAGTAAAACTTTTTGACAAAGAAAACTGTGTATGGCGAGGGCGTGAGTTATAGTTACCTTAGGGCACAAGTTATAGTTTGGTACTTTTAAAATGTGAGCCTAACTATTATGGCCCTGTCACCTTTGGTTTTTAAAGTGAATATATATATATATGTATATATATACAAATAGATCAGTAGCATCTACAACAGATTCCGAACATTGGAAAATAAGCAACAAAGAGTCTCACTGTTTCGCCCTTGGAGGGGTGAAAGACATGTGGACCTGACAGCATTTGAAAGTGTGGCATGCTAGGTGCATAGATAGGTCATCAGCAGGGAGTTAGCCCGTTGAGCAGCATTTCCATTTTAAAAAGCTCATGAGTAGTTAAATTTTACCTTTCAGAGTGGCATCTTATCACTTGCGTGACACTCTCATAACCTAGCATGCCACCTCTCCAAGGCCGGCATGTCCTGCCAGCTTGGATTCCGAGGAGCAGGATATGTGGTATGCATGAGAACCTGAGACGAGGTGTTGTTTTCTCATGCGTGTCATAGATCTGGCAATGCCAAGCTGGGCAATAAAAGCAAATAGCTCCCTGGAGATAAGGGGCTAATCTGATCCGAGCGGCTTTATGGGAAGTCAAAGGAGTAGAGATGCTCTGATAGCCATGCTGGCATTGCACTGATTATTGCAACAAGCATTGGCAAAGTAAATAGGTCATTTGGGACCGATTGGCTTTGCTAATGGATTTTTGCAGTGCAGCATGGCTAACGAAAACAAAATAAAGCACTGCAACACTTCTAGCCAAGTCATTTTGTAGGCAAATGCATCACGCATCACGCATGTGTACGCCTACAAAATAATAAGGGTATTATTTTTATTTACTGATTTGAGTGTGATTGGTAAATAGAAAAAGTAGTTCAAAGGTGTTTTTATTAAGCGTTGGTGGAGGGGAATCAACACGAAGAGAACTGGTGTTGGGTGAAGTAACATGAAAGCCCAGGGTTGGGGAAAGCAACACGGAGGGCACCGGTGGGGAAGAAGCAACAGGGTGTGCAGGGGAGTGAAGCAGGGAGCAGAGAAGCACATTGGTAAGAAAGCAATGCCGGGGGGGGGGGGGGGGAGGCAAGTGTAACACAGAGAGAGAGAAGCACAAGGCAAGCAGGAGCAACATAGAGTGCAAAGAGAGAGAATTAATTGGGGTAGACAGTTGGAAAACACATGTACTCCCATGGACTGCTTACACTAAAAGAAAAAATTGTGCCTGGAAAGTAAGCAGTGGTCAGGCACTAGTAATGAGGCCATACTCAACACAATGCAAGAAGAGAAAAGAAAACCCACACAAGCTAACAAAAAGAAAGCAATGGAGAGTGAGAATAAAGCCAACCAATATTAATCAATTGGTGGACTATAAGCCCACTGTAAGCTGACAATAGGTATTTTTGCAAATAGTTTGTGATGTCTGGAAAGCAGGACCTAAAAAGGGCAATAGGTAGAGGCAAGAAGTGGCGCAAATGGGTGGGATGGGAATGTGAGTAATGGCATCCCCCAAACCTACATCACGCACACCCACAAACTTGTTTTGTAGGTACATTGTGACACCACCATCGCTTCACATCGTCTTGCATTTTGCACTCTTTGGGTATCAGAACAGCAAAGAAATCGCGGGATTCTCTCTATTGGAGCTTATGCCTTTTAACCAGGGTCGCTCGTGTATTTTACAGAGGGTGCTTGTGCGTTACACAAGGGACGCTTGTGCACCTTACCGAAGAAGCTTGTGTGTAACATTAAGGGCAGCTTGTAAATCTTAATAAGGTAGTGTTGACAACTCACCAAGGGAGCTTGTGTATTTCTCTTAGGGAGCTTATATATCTCACTGAGGGGAGGTTAAACATCTTTCTGAACCAGATGGTGTATCTTACTGAAAGAATATGCATCTGTCCTGGATTCTTTTGTGTCTCACTGAAGGAAGTTTGTACATCTCATTAAGAGGCCCTTGCACATCTTACTGAGGGAGTTTTTACGTCTTACACAGAGAACATAAGGATCTCACTCAAAGAGGTTATGCATTTGAACAAAAGCTTGTGTGCCTCACCGAGGGGCTTGTACATCTTACTGAGGGAGTTTGTGTATCTTTGAGGGGAGCTTTGTACATCTAATTTCAGGTAATTGTACATCATACAAATGCAGCCTGTTCCATTTACTGAGGTGAGCTTGTACATCTTACAGAGGGAGCGCGTGCTTCTCCCTGAGTTGAGCTTGCTCATCTTACGGAGGGAGCACGTGCATCTCCCTGAGGTGAGCTTGTACATCTTACGGAGGGAGCACGTGCATCTCCCTGAGGCGAGCTTGTACATCTTACGGAGGGAGCGCGTGCATCTCCCTGAGGCGAGCTTGTACATCTTACGGAGGGAGCGCGTGCATCTCCCTGAGGCGAGCTTGTACATCTTACGGAGGGAGCGCGTGCATCTCCCTGAGGTGAGCTTGTACATCTTACATAGGGAGCACGTGCTTCTCCCTGAGGTGAGCTTGTACATCTTACAGAGGGAGCGCGTGCATCTCCCTGAGGTGAGCTTGTACCTTTCGGACACAGTGTGTGCATCTCAACGTGGAAACTTGTTGATTTCGGAGGGAAACTTTAAAACGTTAACCTGGCCTTGGGAGTTTGTGAATGTCATTGAAGACAAGCCGTCCATTTGTTGCTGGCGAGTTTGTGATCTCACTAAGAGAAGATGTGTGTTCATACAAGGTGATTTAGCAGACGTATAGCAATTTACCCCTGCATAATCTACTTTATTTTAATATTATGCTGGAGTAAATTCACACATTTCACTGGGGGGGGGCTTCCTTTCAAGGCGTGATCTTAGAGGTTTTGTCATTGCTCACAAACACGTCAGTTTGTGAGTTTTAACAAACTCTCCTCCGACCCTTTTCCTGAAAGGAAAAAATCCGAGATTCCCACAATTCGGGGGCTGGAGTAAGACAGAAGAGAACACCCCCAATGCTTGTGGAGATTTAGAGGTGGGAGCTTTCCAACACGAGAGCACATTTTGTGGGGAAAAAGAAAAAGAAAAAACGGCCAGTTGTACTTATTCGCTGTCTTTTCAAAATGCCGAATTGCAGTGTCTAGACAGCTGTGGCAGCAGGAATGAAGGTTGTTGAGAGGTACATGCCAGTGCTTAAAAAATATCAGTCACATTCCTCCTCAAGAGAAGCTCAGAAAGCTTGTGTGGTATCTTTCTTTTCTGGATGTCCCATACTTGGTTACCTCCCTAGGTTCTGTTATGATATATTCTCTTACCTGCATTCCTTTGAGTGTAGTAGTAATTAATTGGTGGGGTTCCAGTCAGTTGGCTGGCGTCTTGATGGTGGCTGGGGTCGCAATAATAAAGCTCCCATCTCATTATAGCTTCTAGTTGCTTCTTCACAATGACAACAAGAGCAACAACCCTTCCCCCCGCCCCACTCGTCGCTTAGAGAGGACATCGCAGGGCGTGCAGAGTTCTATCAGCATACATGGTGGACTAGTGACTGGTTGGTTTCAGGAGACTTTGTGGATGTCCTGTGTTTGTGGGTTGTGTATGGTGGCTGATATCTGTGAGTGCAAATTGGAAGCTAGTGACCGAGTTTGGACCAGGACATACTTCCTGCTTGTAATCTGGCATGTTGCAAGCTGGGCAGGTGTTCTTTACTCACCACCTTTTCTGTGAAGGGCAAGTACAGCGGCTGGCAAGTTTGGTTTTTCCTGTGATGCCAGGTAGAATCTTGGCATAGGGTTAGATCAACAGTGTAAACTTATTGTCTCCATCTACCTGTTGCAGAAGTCAAGGAAAGACTGAGGCACTGTGTGTGCATGTTGACTTCTGTGTGACAAACATATTGTTTACTGTTCCATACCACAATGCTATCCATGGTGCGTGGGCACACCTGAGTCTGTATGACAACCATATTGCTCGCAAAGTCCATCATCCACGCAAAGCAGAATCAGGATCATACTGTAAACAGACATTTTGGAGTGTTTCATTCTTTACAACATGCACATCAAAATGTGGGGTTGTAGTGTATACCGAGCTTACTGTCATACTTCGAGGTAACTTTGGTGTCTGCGTGCTTTAGTTTCAGTGGAGTGCGAACCAGACTGTGGGGTTACAACACCTACTAACCTTTTTTATCTTGAAGCTTCACATTGGACTGGGTGTGATGGTGTATAAGCAGAAGAAATCTGAGGGTTAGCTTGTGTTGAACCTGGTTCGAGAGTTTGAAATGAGACAGCACTGTGTTGAGTGTTTACATTTGGGAGTGTTTGGGACAAGACCTCGCTTCGTCTGGATCCTGTGCAGTGAGGCTTTGCAGGGCTTGGCGTCACTTTACATCAGGTCTGGTGAGCTGTGCGGTGAGGCTTGGCAAGGCCTTGCCTTAGTTTGTATCACTTTGCGTCGGTTCTGATGAGCTGGCAGCTGTGCAGTGAGGATTTTACAGGGCTAGGCTTCACTCAAGATTGATTCTGATGAGACTGACAGCTGTGCGACGAGGCTTTGCGGGACTTTGCATCACTCAGCCTCGGTTCCTATGAGGGAGTACAGATGGGCTTGGCTGAAGCACCTTCAGGCCCATTTCCAAGGGTCTGGGACTTGGGTGGCATCACTTGGGAGGGCAGGACTCACAGATGGCATACTCCAGGTACTGCTTTCAAGGTTGTTGGAAGCCTGTTATGTCTCTGAGGCTTCTTATCAGGAGGACAGCCAACTGGCCTTTGGAGTCACTCTGCGTCTGGATTCAAGAGATGCAGGTCCAGTCCTCTCACCCAAGTAAATGGGCAACAGGAGCAAGTCCACATAGCAAGGCAGCAGTTCCTTCAGAGCAGCAGTCCAGCAGAGTGGCAGTCCTACTGGCAGCACAGCAGTCCTTCTTCCTAGCAGAGTATCCACAGGTCCAGTAGTGTACTGAAGTGGTAGTGTACGAAGGCCTTCTTTTTTACATTGGTGCCCTGGTTTGGAATTATGGGGGAAGCTTCTAGCCAGTGTCTTTGAAGTGCATGGAATTCACTGCCCTAGCTCCAGAATGGCTGAAGTGACAATGCAAGGTCATTAAGCCCTTTATGGGGAGACAGGACACATCCTATTCAGGTGTAAGTGAGACTGGGCCCAGCTCCTACCTCCTGCCAGGTGATGGACCATCCAGTCACACCTAAGCTCTCATTGTGTGTGGCTGTCTAGGAGGAATGCACTAAGCCTAACTGCCAACTACACCCAGCCCTGTGACCAGAGGCAGGCTGCAGGCACCAAATGGCTAAGGTAAGCAAATGTCAACTTTCTAAAGGTGGCATTTTCAGAGTTGCAATTTAAAATCCAACTTCACTATTAGTTAGGATTTTAAATTGGGATTCCAGAGATACCACATTTGAAGGGGTTATGTCTTCCCATTTGGAAATTGCACTTATAAAATGTAATACTGTAACACAAATGTTATCTTATTGGAGAGATAGGCCTTGCAGCAGTGAAAACCGAATTCAAAGTTTTTTCAGTACCAGGACATGTAAAACTTAAAAGTACATGTCCAATTTTTTAAATACACTGCACCCTGCCCTCTGGGCTGCCCAAGGCCTGTCATGGGGTGACTTATATGTATCCTGGGGTGACTTATATGTATTAAATAGCAAGGCTTGGACCTGGCAAAAGGTTTATTTTGCCAGGTTGAAATGGAAGTTTTAAACTGCACACACAGGCTCTGCAATGGCAGGCTTGAGACATGTTTAAAGGGCTACTTTGGTGGGTGGCACTATCAGTGTTGGGATCTCACTAGTAGTGTTTAATTTACAGGTGCTGGGCACATGTAGTGCACTTTACTGGGGACTTATAAGTAAATTAAATATACACACTGGGTGTAAGAATTGTTACCCTGTTTTAAGCAGAGAGCACATGCACTTTAGCACTGGTTAGCAGTCTTAAAGTGCTTAGAGTCCTAAGGTTAGCAAAAACGAAGTGAGCAAAAACAGGAGTTATGAAGGCAAAAGGTTAGGGGGAAACCACACCAAGGATACCAGGTCTCACATGTGACCCCCAGCTGAAAAGGGGGAGAACTAACCAACCCATCTGGAGTTCTCCACATTATGGCGGAAAAACCTTTAGAGACCATCAACAGTAGCGTGGTCTGGTCCAGGACAGTGTTCCACTTTGAAGTCCATTCCCTCTAGGGAACACCACAACAGTTTGGGATTTTCTCACCCCTTTATCTTCATTAACCATGTGAGGGGTTTGTGGTCTGTCTGAACCTGAAACTAAGCACCAAACAGGTATGGTATAAGCTTCTTAAGGGCCCAGACCACAGCAAAGGCTTCCCTTTTTATTGCACTCCACCTCTGTTCCCTGAGAAGTAGCCTCCTACTGATGAAGACTACAGGTTAATTCAGACCCTCTTTGTTTATCTGTAATATCATGGCCCCTATGGCATGCTCT
The DNA here is from genome assembly GCF_031143425.1 of Pleurodeles waltl. Lineage (NCBI taxonomy): Eukaryota > Metazoa > Chordata > Amphibia > Caudata > Salamandridae > Pleurodeles > Pleurodeles waltl. The sequence continues at coordinate 183,343,832 of NC_090440.1, read as the reverse complement.
GAGGCTTCTGTCTGCACAATTAATTATTTGGATAAGTCAAGGGCCTTGAGCACAGTTGCTGTGCACATGGCCGCCCCTAAGTGTGTCAAAAGAGCTACCGTCCAGGTCACCTGATGTGGCTGCTTCTTGGAAGTCAGCTCTGTCAAGGGGACAACAATGGTGCCGAACCCCTTGACAGATCCCCTGTAGTAGCTGGTTAGGCCTAAGAAGACTAATACGGCGTGCCCAGGCCATACACACACACATACCTGTGTTTTGTTCCCTCCACCTACTAGTCTCAGGTAAACTACCAGAGGATAGAGGCAGCTGCTGAGAGGATATCACAAAGTAGCCTTTCAAGGATTATACATATTTTTTAAAATACAATGTTATTTAAAATCCATTTGCACATTTCTTTTCCAAGCAGCCCATCAGAAATTAGTGCCATAAGGTGGATTTTTCTGCCATTGCCCAGTTTCTGCATGTAATAGGATGTGTGAATGGCACTCACATTCAAAAATGCCCTCCTTAAGAAACTGAGTATTTCCATCGAAAAACATCACCATTCACTGAATGTTTAAATAGTTTGCAATGCTACTTGTGTTATTACAGGTTTAGTAGCAAAATACCCAGGGATAGATATGACTCATTCATGTTTTGTCATTCAGGGCTTTACAACCGGCTGGCAAGTAGAGAGTTTGGAGATGGTTATCTTCTTGCTATTTGTCATTGTAGGAAAGTACCATCTTGCCTGGTATGTTACCCCCATATTTCACTGTATGTATGTTGTTTTAGTCCTTGTGTCACCGGGACCCTGCCAGGCAGGGCCCCAGTGCTCATCGTATGTGCCCTGCATGTGTTCCCTGTGTGATGCCTAACTGTCTCACTGAGGCTCTGCTAACCAGAACCTCAGTGGTTATGCTCTCTCTGCTTTCCAGATTTGTCACTAACAGGCTAGTGACTAAACTTACCAATTCACATTGGCATACTGGTACACCCATATAATTCCCTTGTATATGGTACTGAGGTACCCAGGGTATTGGGGTTCCAGGAGATCCCTATGGGCTGCAGCATTTCTTTTGCCACCCATAGGGAGCTCTGACAATTCTTACACAGGTCTGCCACTGCAGCTTGAGTGAAATAACGTCCACGTTATTTCACAGCTATTTACCACTGCACATAAGTAACTTATAAGTCACCTATATGTCTAACCTTCACCTAGTGAAGGTTGGGTGCCAAGTTACTTAGTGTGTGGGCACCCTGGCACTCGCCAAGGTGCCCCCACATTGTTCAGGGCAAATTGCCCGGACTTTGTGAGTGCGGGGACACCATTACACGTGTGCACTATACATAGGTCACTACCTATGTATAGCGTCACAATGGTAACTCCGAACATGGCCATGTAACATGTCTTAGATCATGGAATTGTCACCCCCAATACCATTATGGTATTGGGGGTGACAATTCCATGATCCCCTGGGTCTCTAGCACAGAACCCGGGTACTGCCAAACTGCTTTTCCGGGGTTTCCACTGCAGCTGCTGCTGCTGCCAACCCCTCAGACAGGTTTCTGCCCTCCTGGGGTTCAGGCAGCCCTGGCTGAGGAAGGCAGAACAAAGGATTTCCTCTGAGAGAGGGTGTTACACCCTCTCCCTTTGGAAATAGGTGTGAAGGGCTGGGGAGGAATAGCCACCCCCAGCCTCTGGAAATGCTTTGATGGGCACAGATGGTGCCCATCTCTGCATAAGCCAGTCTACACCGGTTCAGGGATCCCCCAGCCCTGCTCTGGCGCGAAACTGGACAAAGGAAAGGGGAGTAACCACTCCCCTGAACAGTACCTCCCAGGGGAGGTGCCCAGAGCTCCTCCAGTGTTTCCCAGACCTCTGCCATCTTGGAAACAGAGGTGTTGGGGGCACACTGGACTACTCTGAGTGGCCAGTGCCAGCAGGTGACGTCAGAGGCTCTTTCTGATAGGCTCTTACCTCTCTTGGTAGTCAATCCTCCTTCCTTGGTAGCCAAACCTCCTTTTCTGGCTATTTAGGGTCTCTGCTTTGGGGAATTCTTCAGATAACGAATGCAAGAGCTCACCAGAGTTCCCCTGCATCTCCCTCTTCACCTTCTACCAAGGATCGACTGCTGACTGCTCCAGGACGCCTGCAAAACCGCAACAAAGTAGCAAGACGACTACCAGCAACATTGTAGCGCCTAATCCTGCCGGCTTTCTCGACTGCTTCCTGGTGGAGCATGCTCTGGGGATATCCTGCCTTCACCCTGCACCAGAAGCTGCGAAGAAATCTCCTGTGGGTCGACGGAATCTTCCCCCTGCTAACGCAGGCACCAAAAGACTGCATCACCGGTCCTCTGGGTCCCCTCTCATCCTGACGAGCGTGGTCCCTGGAACACAGCAACTCTGTCCAAGTGACTCCCACAATCCAGTGACTCTTCAGTCCAAGTTTGGTGGAGGTAAGTCCTTGCCTCCCCACGCCAGACTGCAAAGCTGTGTACTGCGTGATTTGTAGCCACTCCGGCTCCTGTGCACTCTTCCAGGATTTCCTTTGTGCACAGCCTAGCCAGGGTCCCCAGCACTCCGTCCTGCCGTGCACAACCTTCTGAGCTGTCCTCCGACGTCGTGGGACCCCCTTTTGTAACTTTGCATGGACTCTGGTTCACTCTTCTTCTAAGTGCCTGTTGGGGTACTTCTGCGGGTGCTGCCTGCTTCTGTGAGGGCTCTCTGAGTTGCTGAGTGCCCCCTCTTTCTCCTCCTCCAAAAGGCGACATCCTGGTCCTTCCTGGTCCTCAGCAGCACCCAAAAACCTCTACTGCGACCCTTGCAGCTAGCAAGGCTTGTTTGCGATATTTCTGTGTGGGAACACCTCTGCAAGCTTCATCGTGACGTGGGACCTCTGTCTTCCAAAGGAGAAATTCCTAGTCCTCTTCTTTCTTGCAGAACTCCAAGCTTCTTCCATCCGGAGGCAGCTACCTTTCACCTTCATCCGGGGTTTCCTGGGCTCCTGCCCCCCCTGGACACTGTCGCGACTATTGGGCTTGGTCCCCTTGCCTTGCAGGTCCTCAGGTCCGGAAATCTGTTGTCAGTGCACTGCTGGTGTTTGTTCTTCTTGCAGAATCCCCCTATCACAACTATTGTGCTCTTTTGGGGTAGTAGGTGTACTATACTCCTACTTTTCAGGGTCTTGAGGTGGGGTATTTTTCTAACCCTCACTGTTTTCTTACAGTCCCAGCGGCCCTCTACAAGCTCACATAGGTCTGGGGTCCATTCGTGGTTCGCATTCCACTTTTGGAGTATATATTTTGTGTTGCCCCTATACCTATGTTCTCCTATTGCAACCTATTGTAATTCTACACTGTTTGCATTACTTTTCTTGCTCTTACTTATCTAATTTTGGTTTCTGTACATATAACTTGTGTATATTACTTACCTTCTTACTGAGGGTACTCACTAAGATACTTTTGGCATATTGTCATCAAAATAAAGTACCTTTATTTTTAGTAACTCTGTGTATTGTGTTTTCTTATGATATTGTGCATATGATATAAGTGGTATAGTAGGAGCTTTGCATGTCTCCTAGTTCAGCCTAAGCTGCTTTGCCATAGCTACCTTCTATCAGTCTAAGCTGCTAGAAACACCTCTTCTCTACTAATAAGGAATAACTGGGCCTGGCACAAGGTGTAAGTACCATTGGTACCCACTACAAGCCAGGCCAGCCTCCTACAGTCATGAGAACTGAACCTTCAGATAAAGTGTGAATTAATTATCTTTTTCTCTACAGGTAGGGGACAGCTCATATGCCATATGTCCATGGGTTATGCCTCCTTACCTAAATGCAAGCACTGCAAGGGAAACAGATACAAGAGCGCACATAAGCGAACAAGATTGGTGATAGAGCACGCTTTTCAAATTCTGAAAAGGGAGGTTTAGTCGTCTTCATAAAGGTGGTGGAACATTACATTATGAGTTGTAAAATTATAGCTACCTGTGCAGTTCTTTACAACATAGCAATACGAAAGGGCCTGCCACTTGGCAGCGGAGGGCAGTGAGCGACAAATTGACATTACAAGTAAATATTTTTTTTAAGTAAGCATTAAAGAAGGAGTACTCAAAATATTGATGCTGCCAATTCTACTTTAAAATAGCAAAAAACATTTTTATTTCCACCCACAGAGAACTACAACACAAGAACATGAAGTACAAGGAATGTATTTGTGTTTCATTATATACAACTTGTGAAACAGAAATACAAGTAAATGGCACAAAAACTGTAAACAAATCACAGTAAAATTTATTTTTTCTTTTCTTTGCCAGTAGTCTGGTATGTTTGCCTTAAATCGATGCTACTCCCCCTTCTTGGCCTTGAAACAGTGGCCTCTGCCAGTACTGTTCTGGGCATATTGGACACATCCCCACTGTCACCTGGTGAGATTGAAATTTGTGTACTGATATTGCTGGTTTGTAAGTCTTTAAGGACATTCTGAAAATGGCAGAAACTACTTTGCAAATCCACACTTTGTTTTTCAACATCAACAAACAATTTGGTTATACGTCGACACAGAATATGTGTTGCATTTGAAAGCCAATCCACAGATCTAGACAAAGCTTGTTGTCGCTGTCTGGACTGGCGCAGCTCTTGTCTGGTCTGCACAAACCCCTCATTTACTGATTGAGTCAGAGTGCCTATGGCATGCTATATTTCATTTATGCTCTGAGCCACTGCCACAAAGCCTTCATACAAGCCACCGGCCTTGCGACTAATTTGACATAGGGCCTTATGTTGCTTTTCCTGCACCATTAGCATCCTTGTTTCAATGCTTTACAAATCAGCAGAAGAAGGTGTGCCAAGTACTACTTGGGCAGATCTTGTGCTACCCTGAGTGCTTCTTACACTTCTACATGCAGTTAGTGTACAGGTGTTGAAATCACTGATGTACCTGATCTCGCAATGGCTGGGGTAGCAGTACTTGCTGTACTAGTGGCAGTGTCGACTACTAGACCTCATGTTGGCTTTCTTGTATATCTGCTGGCTCCTCTTGAGTGACAACTCCACTTCTCCTGCTTGTGTCACCAGAGCGGCTCGTCTCAGGAGCAGAGCTACCTCTTCCCCTGTTATTGATTGGTTCGGGTCCTGTGATGTATTACCAATAGCAGGATCTACTAGGGGTGGGAGGGTGACATGTCATTGCAATATGTAAGGACATTAGATTTAATTACACATTTACAATGTTAACCGATCTGTGCGATCACTACTTAATAATTCCTGATATTAAAAATGGATATGCTCATTAGTAGTCAGTAATATTTCATATAGTAAATGCTGACTTGCTAAACTTATAAAAAATGTAAAGTTTACATAAAAAAGAAATATAAAAATGTGTAAAATAGCTTGCTTCAAGAGCAAATATTCTATTTAATAATCCTGACTACATGGACCACAATACATTGCAAGAGCCTACATAAAATGTATACTGCAGTAAAAAAGTAATTTTACACATTTAAAACAATATATGTGTGAGCGAATGAATTGCAAGTGTGTGTATGATGTGTTACACATATATAAGTATATTATTTCTGTACATATACAGCACATATGATTTGAAACATGCAGTTGGTACTTGGAGTGCTTTCAGATGTGTCAATGTTACTGACACATATCAATGCCTCTGACTGGAGAATAGATTCAATCATTTGCTCCAAAGGTGTTAGTGGAGGCTCAGTACTAGGTCCTCCTCTAGTAAGTGCAGCGTCTTGTCTTCTTGTCGTAAGTCTTTCCTTTATGCACGAACGTAGGTCATACCTTTGTTTTCAGATATCTTCCACACACCTATTTGTCACACCAACCTCATTTATCTTCTGCTGGATATGTGCCCAGATTTGTCATTTGGTAGCTCAGAAATAGTTTCTGATGACTTGCCAAAATGTTTATCATTTTCACTAACACATTCTTCAATCAAAAGGACCAGTCTGGCCATTCTGCCACTCTGGCATTTCTTTGGAGAGCTGCAGGGATGGGGCTACTTTCAGAACTGGATGGCTGGCAATGGTGAAACCATGTCCTTACACCTACACTTTAGTACATGCCACCTGCAGATTGAAGCTGGTTTGAACAATTTACCCATGCTGATTTTGTTTTCGAGACTGGGTCTGTTGGGAACACTCACTTTGCTTCCTCACTGAGAACCTTTTGGTTCAATGTGGGGCTATTTTATTTGTTTGGCTTCTCTCTTATCTCTGAAACCACAACTTCAGTAAAGAAACGATTAATTCCACTTGATCAAATACCTTATCTGTATAGAGGAATAACAATTCAGTTCCCTCACCAAGGGCAGTAGGTCTTCTAGTATTGTCAACTGGCTGCATCACTGTAACAAATCTTCCTGGTGACTGTGCAACCTTTCTTCCCTCTCTGCTAGTACCTAAGCTGCTTCCTTGGCATCCACAGTTAATAGTGAAATTAGCCTCTAGGGCAGACATCCTTTAATGCCTTTTCCTCATTGCACAACACTGTTCTTGTGAGCTCATCTTAGTGGCAGAATCCTGGGCAACTTTCAGGGTAACATTATTAAAAGTAGCTGTCAACTTGGGAGCCACTATTATGCCTCACAAAAATGCACATTCAGTATACCTCCCTTTGCTTTTACTTGAGGAAACAGCACAGATCACCAACTAGAAAGAGCAGGCCTAGCAATCTGTAATAAGCCTCAGACTGCTTCAGAAGCCAAAGAAGGACTGTCCACCAATTTTTGGCGAGCTCCAACGACTCCACAAAGTGGTTGTAAGACTTGTCTGACTTGGCTTTTAAGAGAACTAGTCAACTACCGTTTGGGGGAACCAACAGGCTCACCGCGCATTACGTGCTGCATTTTTTATGCTTCCTCCCTCTGCATTCACCCCAGCTGCCATGTTGTACCAGACCACCAACCCAGTGAAAACGAATTTCCCAGCTGTAGCAAAGCGTCTGAAGGGTCGCTGATGGGAAACCTGTCACATCACTTGTTCTTCCCTGTTTCATTTTAATCCATCAGTGAGAGGCTTCACAGCCCCTTTTCCCTTCTCATTGTCAGCTTCTAGAGCCTTCGACTTATGTTGGATTGCGTTGGTGCTTTCGTTAACAGAGAGCGCTATCATTTATCTCGGCCTCAGTTCATTTAAAGCCACTATAGATTGTAGCCTTGAAACATTCACAAACTATGGGTGTTGACACCTCACAATTCTAAATCCAAGTTAGTTTCAAGAGGGGTTTTGATATGGTTTGCCTGTCTCCAGTCTTCGCTTAGGAAGTGTCCCTCACAGGCCACCTTAAATGCGGCTCACAGGGATTGGAGGGATCCTTATCCACCACAGCATCTGCTTCTTCAAAGCATGGGTATCATTCCCTATTTTTGACACGTTTATGTGCATTCTTGTTTGTTATTTCAGTTCTCAGTTGTTGAAAGAGAGGAATATTCGTTTGTGCATCTCCAAGGAAGCAGACGGGGTTGTTGGAGCCACCCTAAACTGTAACCATCGTGTTCATGAAACCCAGCGGCCTTCCACTTATTATTTAATTTTAAATGAAAACTGAGGTTCACAATAGTACCCGAGGTCTCCTTCCCTTGCAATGATAATTATATATTGATCGCTCCACAATGCGCAAGCGATGGTGCCACTAAAGTGAACGTTAAAAACCGTACCTGGCAAATAAGTCCCTTTTCAGTTTCAGTTAGACCAAGTTTACTTGTTCTGTTTATGAAAGAAGCACGTGCATAAGACGTTGCCGACCTTCCAGTGCTGAAATGTGAATCGTGGAGGTTTATTTCCTTTCATTGTGAAGGAATAAAGACACTGCCTGACAGTATGGATGACCTTTCAGTGCCTGTGCTGAAATGTGGATCGGTGTGGGTTTATTTTAGGTCCGGGTGGAATTTCAATCATGCCGGAGTAATCAGAATAATTTTGGTAAATAAGCGTTACACACTAACGCAGAATTAACGATATTAACGCAAATATGCCGCTTGCGTAATTGAGTTATTTGAAGGGGGGAGAGAGTTATACAGCGAGAGTAGATTTAGCAGTAAATGCAAGAAAACACGACTAGAGAGCGGCCGCGCACACTCAGTATTTGCGTTTTGTTGCATTTAAAGCTATTTTTAGTGCAAAATGCATCACCACTTCCATTTTGGATTCAAGACTGCATTTTGCACTAAGAAGGTAGAGCTTTATGCCGGGAGTAAATTGGGGGGGGGGATCATATCCCAAGTGCACGTTTAGGAAGCGCGAGCAGCTGCTCGCTCTCGCTATTCATGTTCTTTTCTAATGTAATTCTACGTAATCTCTGATACTCTTTGGGTAATTCTGCATGACTATGCTAAATGGAATCTCACGAGTAACACCCACCCCTAGTTTATTTCCTTTCACTCTGAAGGAATAAGACACTGTCTAACACAGCACAGCTGACCTCCGGCCCCTACGCTGAAAAAGTGGACCGGAGTGGGTGCATATCCCGTCCCTGAGAAGGAATAAGATGGTGGCTGAACTTTCCGCACCTCCGATGAAATGTGGATCGGTGTGAGTTTATGTGCCTTCACTGTGACGGAATAACCACTGTCTGACACAGCATGGATGACCTGCCGGTGCCTGTGCGGGTTTATTTCGCTTCGTTGTGAAGGAATTTTGCACACTGGTAGTGTTACCTGTGCTGTGTCTAGCCCGTGTGTCTGTGTGTAGGGTTATGTGTGGTGTGTGTAGCTAAAGGACTCCTGCACTGGAACTACTAAGCAGTAGTTCTTACAATTGCTGATTCAATGGTGAAATGTAACATTAAATCTTAACATGTCTGCTGCTGAGATGTACCTGTTCTTCGTATGAAGGAAGCCTGCTCTTCTGCCCATGGTGTGCTGGAAGTGTCTTAAAGACTCTTGATAAAACATCATCGTTACATTATAACATTGCAATATTAATGATAGCCAGGGTATTCCAAATATATATTTGAATTTCAGACAAGGCTGCGTTTTAAGTAAATTATACACTAACTATAAGAATTAATAGTTTGTAGAGGGACACTATAGAAACAACTACAGTTTATATACTAATTGCGGTAGCCCAAACAGCTTCATAATCATTGTATGTTCACTTTGTCTTCAAGGTAACGTGGAAATCCAGCTCATAAAATTGTAATCCATTCCATGCAGCGTGATATTTCTAACCCCAATTCAGAACCATTGAATCCGCAATATAACAAGAATTTGAAAATTGCGGTTGCTGAGTGGGCGTTTCCTTAAAGATAAACACTGCTGTACAGAGTGTATATTTTTGCAGTCTGCAAGAGAAGTGTGGCATTCTACCTTTGTATATATTAACTACAAGAATGGAAACATTGAACCACAAACGAGCACATTACGTGGACCTGCGAAAGTTGCTGGTGTTGTGAACCCTGTTAGTAATGGGCAGGGCCCGGCTGGCCGTAGTGGGCATCGGGCATTTTTCTGGGAGGCTGGAAGGGTGGGGGCCGGTTTTGTTACTGAGGGTCAGCTTTGCAGATGTGCTGCAATGTCGGCCCCTAGTAACAAAAGCAGTAGTACTTCGCACTTGCGCCCCACCACCAGGGCTGCTTTGGGTTCCCCTGGTAATGGGCTCCCTATTATCCCCCATCATGCCCATGTTGCTCCCCCCTCCATGTTCAGAACAGTCTGCCTCAGACGTTTTTTGTGTCTGGTTTGAATTCGTACATGCAGTGGTGGTAACCTTTCTGTTATCCCTCATATTTCAGCAATACCCAGCAGGTCAACCTGTAGCCTCCAAGAAACAACACTGGGTCAAAGAAATAGCCAACGATGCAACCACATGTTCTTCCGGAAATAAAGGACTATGCCCTCTGCTCATCCCCTGTATTTTATGATCAGTTTTGGCAGCTTTGCTCACTGTGCCACTGGATTCAAGCTAGCCTGGCTGATGAAGGGTGATACCCCAAAACCAGTCCCAGGATGCTTGTTTCTGGTTCAGGGAGGACATGGCCTGGCAGTTCAGGCTAGACTGTTCCCAGGGGGAACATGGTCAAGATGGATTTGCATATGGCTGGGTCCAAACTGGGGTGTCATGGTGAGCAAAAGAATGAATGATTAAACCCAGATCTGTGACTGGGGTGAGTGTTTGAAAAGTTCCAGCACTCCGTCCATCGTCCTTTTGTGCAGATGTGGCAGAAGACCTGTAGCCCCGAGCAACAACCTTTGATTAGTTATACCACGTGGAGCTCCCGTCATGCTGTGCGGTTGAACCTGCGTCAGGGCTGCAGCAAAATGGCTGGTAAAACAGCAGCAGTCGAGGTGAAGGTCGCAACACGAGCATACAAGACGCTGTGAAAACTGCTGTGAAACTGGTTGAGCTGGTTAACGTTTCACCCCTGCGACTCAGATATTATGGAGGATGACGGCAAGGTGCGGATACCGCAGTTCAAACAGATGTGACACAGACTAAGGAAGAGTGCCTCAGCAGGCAACGGACAAAGGGTCAGATAGGAGGAGATGGTAAGGGGGGCGGTGCGGGCAGCATCCAGGCAGGTGGCGAGGACCCCAGACACAAGGGTCTGCCAAGCGCGCTGCCGATAGTGGTGGCAGAAACGTACGATAGTAAGAGCAAGAGTAAGACCTGTTAAAGTAGCCCATTGGCAAAATATGCTCCCTCTGTGCTCCCTGTGACAAGTAGACGTACTGCGACGAGCAACTGCAGCTATTCTAGTCCAGCTAACGTTGCCCTAGCAAAGGCCTCCCCTCAGCGAGGTTGGGGGAAGATGGCTGAAGAAGTTAGAAAATGCACTTTGCATCAAAGACATCACCCTCACCACATTAGGCTCTATTTCAGATCCCTAAGCGATTGCCAGCAAGTTATCCGTAGGAGAGCTCACGATTTGATTGGGTTGGATTGGGCTTGACAGGAGCCGGTAGGGGGGCTTTAGGCCACTCTGCAGGTGGAGAGGTCTGACGGGTGCAGCAGAAGCGGTCTTAGTACATATGCGGCTTGCGGCCCTCTCGTGATCTTTCCAGCATCCCCCAGTATCTCCCAGCAAGAGGCTAAACCGAGAGACATGAAACCTTGGTAGGCATGGGTAGAAAGAATGCAACGTATTTGGTACAGAATCCAAATCTTCACGGGGCTTGAAAACGCAACCCTCGTATGGACTTCAAGAACAAGGCACAGTAGAAAGACCATGAAGGTCAATTAAAAAGGGGATCACAGTAATTCTAGCCAAGGACGATGGGCAGGTTAAGACTGGAGTTCAAGCAAGATACAACATGAGGTGATGGCTACGAAAGCTATCAGGATCGCTTCCTGCAACCTGAATGGGCTGAATAACCAGGTTAAAGTTTGGGCAATACTCCAGTGGCTAAAGATGTCACAAATACAAATATTTTTGATTCAAGAGACACATCTCAAACTCCATGCTAAACCACTCATATTGCTGAGTTACATCTCACAGGCATACTGAGTCTTACCTACTGCAGCAGTACAGGGGTTAGCGTTGCTGATAGCTCGGGTGTGAGGTCTTTAGAGACCCCCAAGCTAGGTTGATTGTAGTCAGTCTGCTAGCTGAGGGTCAACTAATGCATGTGGTTAGCTTCTGTGGCCCTATAGAGGATGAGGCATAATCTTTGGAAAATCTATATAATTTGCTTGCCTCACTATCAGGGTGCTTTATTATAGGGGGGAACTTCAATATAATTCAAGATTTACAACTAGACACATCTTGTAAGAATAGATCCCAGAACAAACCTAGAACCTTTCTTTTCCTGACAAAAATGATTACGGACCTAGCTTTGATAGACCCTTGGAGGCTAGATCATGCCGAACTCTTGAATTTACTTACTTCTCAAGACGGTTCAGTGCTGCCTCAAGGATCAATTTTTTTCTGATTTCACATCTAAGGGCCTGGGAAAACTCCTATATTATGGCAAATACCTTCTCTGACCACTTGGTTCCCATTATCCAAATTCAAATGTACTCCAACCAGACGAGCAGGCAGAGGTGGGCATTAGATAAATCATTGTTAACTGATCTTGGGTGGATATTCACCCTGCGAACAGGAATTGTAGAATTTATATCTACAAATAAAGGCATGGCATCTACCTTTTCCGTTTGGGGGCATGTAAGGCCTTCATAAGGGGAGAGGCTATTGCGTATCAAGACAAAATTTCCAAGCTAAGAAAGGAGAAAGCCCAAGGTTTTTAACAAGAATTGGATCTCGCAACACTGGCCTATGTGGCAGATGGTTCCCAGGCTTCCAAGGAGTGTATGGAGGAAGCTAAATGGAAGCTGAAGGAGCTTCATATGGTCCAAGAAATCATGAATCAGAATTTATGCTTTCAACAGTACTACGAGGTGAGCGAGCATGCAGAGAGGTTGTTGGCTTGGTATGTTAAGAAGTGATGTAATAATATGGTGATTAAGTCTATTCATGACGAGATCAGCAATCGGGTGGCTAATCAACCTGCAGATATAGATAGGGTTTTCTTGACTCATTATACTAATTTGTATACCTCCACATCCACTACCGATTTAGCTAGAATAGAGGAATATTTTGGGTCAATTGAACTTCCCATCATTACTAGAGAAAACAGGGCATCTACAGAGCTACCCATTACACTTGCTGAAGTGACTACTGCCATAACGAACTCCCCCAACGGGAAGGCATGTGGGAGTGATGGGCTACCGGCCGAACTCTATAAAATCTTGGTGGAGAAGCTTGGAGAGTTTCTAGTTATGCTTTTTATTGAGATTCTGAGTGGTTGTGAAGTCCCAAGTTCTTTTGTTGAAGCAGTTATTGTCAGCTTCTTAAAGATAAGCCGGCAAACAGGCCGGGCTCTAATCGCCCTATTTGTCTTTTAAATAATGATTACAAGCTAGTTGATAGGATTATGGCATTAAGGATCACTTCTTTAGCTCAAGTAGTGGTCCATATGGATCAATGTGGATTCTTGCCAGAAAGACACATTTCGACAAACACAAATTTTCTGTTGCAAGCAATAGATTACGTTGAGAATAACGAGGTCAAGGCTGCCATCATTATGCTCATGCCGAGAAGGCGTTTTACCTTGTTCAATGGGAAATTCTTTTTGCTATCCTTCATCGCTTTAATTTTCCCTTAAAGCTGATCCTATTGTTACAGAATCTAAATCATAAGGCAGAAGCAAAAGTTATAATTAATTTTCGCACGATGGGCACTGTCTCAATTAGTCGCGGAACTCAACAAGGTGTCTCTATATCCCCCGTGCTATGTGCACTATTCATTGAACCATTGGCCGCTGCACTGCGTCAGGACCATCACATTAAGGCACTCTTGCAGGATGCACCTAAAATCAAATTGTTTGCGGAGGACATGATTTTGTATCTAGCTGCAGATGAACACAGTATAATTTGAGCATTGTTTTAAATAAAATTAGTTTCCAATTTAGGTGGCTACAGACTCAATCGAGCAAAATCGGAAGCACTTTTGTTCATTTGCTCGCAAGTTGTCCTTCCTGCAGATATGCGCTTTAACTTCCAAGAAAGTCGCCCGATTAGATATTTGGGCATTTTTGTCTGAAATCAATTTTATAGCAACTGAATTATTTGCCCCTTCTGGAAAAGACCAAAACATTATTGCAACAATGGCAAATAGCTCCCTTAACAATCGTAGGGTGTATAGTATTGATAAAAACGATGATCCTTCCTTCATTCCTTTTTTTGTTTTCGAATGTTATTATCAAGGTTCTCAATTTTTTTTCTAGGGAAGTCAATCAGATATTAAGCTACTTTGTTTGGTCCCCTACGAAACTGGCAACCCTTCAGTTAAACGTTGAAGTTAGGTGCTGCCCCCGTTGCAATGGGCTGACACACTATAAGGGATGCCCCTAAATGTGGTTGGCACCCTTCACATTTTCAGGTGTAGCACAGGATTTGAGGGACTGGTTAGCTGTGTGCCAACTGCTACACCTTGCCATACTCCTGAGTGGTAGGTGTCAGTGGACTTATGTATGGCCGTTCCCAAAATGGCACATCTTCAAGACTGTTGCCTAAAGTTCACAAACAAGAGGGAGTTAGTATTTTTCCTGTGATGTCATTTCCCATTTAGAGCACATATAAGGAGGCATTGACAGGAGATGGTTGTGTCTTAAAGCATTTGTTCCCTTTTTTGTCATTTTCAGCGCCGACTTGCTGTGATTTTTGACCCTGATTCTTGTTCAGTTCTTCTGCAGCAGATTCCAGATGGGTTCTTTTTCTTGGAAAAAGACTGCTTGACTTTTTTTCTCTACCCTGATTCAGGGAGAACGCAGTGGTAAGTTATGCAGATTGTATTGTATTCTTCAATCAAGAACCAGCAAGAATGTCACGGAGGTTTCTCTGCCTTTTGTGGCTGTTTCCTCCAACTGTGACACTCTTAAGAAGTCCTAAGGAGGTGTATTAAGTGCACGGTGGATCTAGGCTACCAGGAGTAAAAACCCTTTCTTTGTGCAATTCATAAAGAAGCTTTACAGACCATCACAGTGTCCAGTGCTTGACCTACCCAAAACTAACTGCATCATATGTTTCTACCTCTCTGTCAGCATTCTTCCTGTAAAAGAGTGTTGCCCTCACATGCTGCCCATGTGCTTAGGCAGCAATCACTAAGTGCCCATGAGACTCTGGGATGAAAGATGGTCTTTCTGCAGGTTGTCTGACACATTGTGCCTCCTGAGTGGCCTTACTTTCAACTGGCCTCATGTTTATGTAGCCTCAGTTTGCACTGCAGTGCTCCCAGTAGTTGGACCCACTGAGCAGCTCAACCCTGAAGGGTACATTGCTGCACTGGTGCAAAGAATGTCATTCTCATTGCCCCTGCTTGTGTGACCTTGTAGTGTCCTTAGAACAGCAATTTGTTTGAACTGCACCTGGTATTGTGATTCACCCAACAAAGGGGTAAGATAGAAATCACATATGGTTGTGGCAAATTCTGACCTGGAGAACCCTATAAGATGTGCAGTGCCTCGCCACCTCAGTTACGAGCATGGAGATGTCTCTTCTTTTTGAGAGGATGCATACCTTAAGGACTGAATCCATGCTTGAGTTGTTCTACCTGTTTTGTGACATGACTTGTGTTAACGGCTAAATATCTTTTTTAATTGTAGCACCTGCTTAAATTGCTAGAACTAACTTCCCACAAACACAGTAATCAACTTGTTATTGCGTGACTGTGTTGGGTGTTCTCCCACATGGAAATACTGCTCTGCCTAGACTTTACTCAACTAGAGAAAGGTTTGGAGCAAGCCAGTGAACAATTGGCCACTTATTGATTTAATACATAGGAATGAGGACCAGACTCTCCTAACAACGTTATGACCTTTCCATCACACCCTGGTTTCTGTAATCCAGCCACCTTCCTGTCCTTCAGTACACAGACTGTACTGTATTCCACCTTCGAAGGCTTCTGTTACATATCCAAAGTGAATTAAATCGATACCCTTCAGCATATAACCTACATTATAGCCCAAGGGCAAATGTTTCAACCCTGTTAATAATCAAATTCTTCTTTATTTCACTGGATTTGCTCTAGCCGTTCAGTTGCTTCAGTTTAGTCAACACATGTTTCATCAACAGACTTCATCAGGGCTAGAAATCATAAAATACAACAGAATTATTCTCTCTTTCTCTGGCATAACCGAAACCCTCTACCTCTACTTCTTGTGTTGCATTAAAATTGTCAAATTATGTATCATTATACTTAAGGCATACTGCACAGTGGCATGACTTATAGCCACAATTTTCTCTTATGTGCCCATATTTGAAACATAGCAAACATGCCATATAGTGATTGCGCAGTTGTGACGTAACAACCTCAAATGCCTCAAAAAAGCCACAAATATCACCACACATACTAACACCCACATTCGGCTTTCTATAACATATTAAAACACCCTAAAGCATCTAGTACAAAGAGAGATCACCTATCTAGTTCCAAACACAAATCACCAAATTCCCTAACTATCCATTGGGGAAGAAGGACACCTCACAGGCTTGTTGTGTGTATAAGGCCGCTTTATTGGAAACAGGTGCACTCACATTCACCTATACCCTAGGCCTTCCGCCTCACAAAACTAAAGCCTCACTAGACATCAAATTTCCTACTACCTCTCTCCCTCCCACCCTCCTCCCCTTACTTTGAACCGCATGTCCTATTAACATTCCGACTGTAACTCCCCTTGTCATAATCCAAACGTCCACGTTACTAGTCTCCTAAAGTCCAACTATCTGTCCTAATTGTCCTGCTGTCTTCCACTCCCTTTCCACCTGCAAGTATGTTGTCGGCCCTGCCGTCCTTCCCTGTTGTCATATTCCTGCGATCCGGCCCAATCCCCGCTTGCCCCTGTTCCTCAGCGACAGATTACAATAAACTTGCCCCCGTGCACCTCTTTCCACAAAAGAAGGCCTATCCAGCCTATACCCTTGCAAGAAAAACATCCCCCCAACCCATCCAGAGCCCAGGGGGGGAGGGCGGGGACAAAAATCCCCTACAAACCGGCCACTGTGTCACTCCCAAAAAATGGTGCCAACACCTAAAATCGCAGGATTAAATACCTGCCGCCACATAGCCCAAAAAGCGCCCAACGGCACCCGTGGACTATGCCACTTCCCCAAACCTCCCGGGGGGGAGACCTCATTCTTCGGTGGTCCCCCCGGGGCCTCCTTGGGGAAGAAGGACACCTCACAGGCTTGTTGTGTGTAAAAGGCCGCTTTATTGGAAACAGGTGCACTCACATTCACTTATACCCTAGGCCTTCCGCCTCACAAAACTAAAGCCTCACTAGACATCAAATTTCCTACTACCTCTCTCCACCCACCCCTACCCCTCCCACCCTCCTCCCCTTACTTTGAACCGCATGTCCTATTAACATTCCGACTGTAACTCTCCTTGTCATAATCCAAACGTCCACGTTACTAGTCTCCTAAAGTCCAACTATCTGTCCTAATTGACCTGCTGTCCTCCACTCCCTTTCCACCTGCAAGTATGTTGTCGGCCCTGCCGTCCTTCCCTGTTGTCATATTCCTGCGATCTGGCCCAATCCCCACCACCAGGAAAAGGCGCACTCTTGCCTTTTCCTGCCCCCCCCAATTCCATCTCTGCTCCTACCGCCTAAACCTCACGAAAGAGAGCCTTCAAAGTTTCCTTCAACTGCAGCAGGTATAGCTCCATGCCCATGAAGGACAAGTGCACCCCGTCATCCCTAAAAAACTCTTTGTCCTCAAACTTCAGGTCGCCGTGCTCCAAGCATGTGATACCCTGACTGATGCAAAAAGCTCTCATCTCCTCGTTTATTTTCCTCCTTGCTTTCTCTATAGCCCCCGGTTTCCGTGCCCCTATCCAAACCCTGCGGGGTACAAACGCTGTCCATACCAAATGGCACCCATGCCAAAATCTTTTTATCTCCAATAAGTCACCCTTCATGTCCTTGATGACGTCTAGCCCAGTCCTCTGCACCAAGTCAATCTCCCCTAAATGCAGGAGCAAAACATCTGGACAAAACCCCTGTCCCTTCAAGTCCCGCAAAGTCAACAACAACTGTCTCCACTGCATCCCCCCTGTCCCTGACCACCTCACCCTATATCTGTCTCTGTCCAGCCCTAAGTTGTCCCCTATTGCTGTAGCCCGAGCTTGACGTTGCGCCCACTTCACAAATGAGTGCCCAACGACCCATACGTGCAGAAACTGTACCTACGGGCCCGACACAGAACCTGTGATAAAAGGAAAACCATATCACTCTACAAAACAGGCAAACCCGGCCCCCCTTTCCGCACGTAACGCCTATACGCGTCCGACTTCCATTTCCCCAAAGCCATTATCCGACTGTCCGCCCACCCCCTACAACCTGCTTCCGTTGCCATCCCGATCCAAAAGGAATGAGTACCGAACTGTAACTCGTTCTGGCCAATGCGCCGTAAACCTGACCGTAACACACCCAATAACTGGTGGGGTGACACCCACTCCCCTGACCGATGCCTAAAAACCCCTTGCCCTTTTTCCCAAGACGTCCGTTTCAACTCACGCGCCCAGTGAAAAGGACACACGGAGCAGTGCGGGTAAGACGCCAAAACCACCCTCCCCCCAAACCCTTGTTGGTCTGTTTTAGAACTCCCGATTCGCACAACCAAATGATCCTGCCCAAAAACCACGTCATCCCACGTCACCTCCCTGTGCCCCTGTGTCCCCATGAGCTCCGACACCCTGAAAGCTCCCAAAAACATCCAGGTCATCAAAGTACTAAAGAGTAGGCATTCAAACCCATCATAGCAAATGCTCCCCAGAACCTGTGTCACTTCTTTCAGTAAACCCAGCGTCAAAGGTTGTCTCTTCGATCCTTGTCTCCCGTCCTCTCTTTCCCAACCATCCAGAATACACTGTCCCAACTCACCCACTGATGGGGGGTAACCCCATAACAGTTTGCCCATAAATGCAATGCCTGCCAACTTTCCAGAGATGGTAACTCTGGACTGTCGTCTCTCCACCAACTCCATGATAAAACGTACCACATCGTCCACTCTATCGTGCTCGGTGTCCCTGCGACAGGCTCCTGATCGCGTGAATTCCCTCCACGCCCGCATATACGCCTGCTGAGTGGGTGGCGCCAACGAGTTCAACAGCAGTTGAAGCATTCTGTCTCTCCTGCTGACCACAAAACCTCCGGCATCCGCGTCCTGCACAAGTCTTCGCCCGCAACCAGCCCATGGAATCTCTCTCCACTGTGAACGAGACAAAGCATCCACAATGTCATTGTTCACTCCCGGTACGTGTTGAGCAGTAAAATGAATATCACGACGTAGACAGTGAAGTACAAAGACTCGTAACCGCAACACCTGCAGTTCCCTCGCAGACTGTCTATTTACTAAACGCACCACTGCTAACTTGTCCACCCGGAAAAGGACCCTCCGGTGCTCCAAGAGATGTCCCCAGACCGCAACGATGAGGGGGAACAGTTCAAGAAAAGCAATACTCCGCCCACACTGGGTCCATGCCGCCGGCCACGACTCAGCACAATACACACCCTCTAGTAGACGCCAAACCCAGACCCGCCGGCCGCATCTGAGAAAATGTGAACGTCCCAGTCCACGACCTGCCATGTCCGCAAAGGAATACCATTGAACCGCTCCAGAAACATGCCCCACATCCTCAAGTCCTCTTTGACCCCTGCACGCAGCCGCACATGATGGTACGGTAGCTGCTTGCCCGCCAGGGCCATGCCCAGTCTTCGACAAAAGGTCCGTCTGGCCCGCACGACCCGACTCGCAAAATTGAGATGTCCCAGTAACACCTGAATGTCCCTCACTGTCACCTTACGTCTCCTCAAGATCTCCGCCAGCATCCTCACCATGACCGCCTTCTTCTCAAGGGGCAACCTCGCCACCATTGTGTGAGTATCCAACTCAATGCCCAGAAAGGTCAATGCCGCATAGGGCCCAACCGTTTTCTCGGGGGTCAGGGGCACACCCAGGTCCCCCATAAGATCCTGAAATCGATGCAGAACAACTGCACATAGGTCCGACTCTGGCGGCCCCACAAAAAAGAAACCATCCAAGTAATGCGTCACAGCAGTATGTCCTGTTGCTGTGGCAAAGACCCACTGTAGAAACGTGCTGAAGCACTCCAACAAAGCAAATGAAATGGAACAGCCCATGGGGAGCGCCCTGTCCACATACCAGTGGCCTCCAAACTGATTGCCCAACAATTCGAAATCGCTGGGGTGCACAGGCAGCAGTCTAAAAGCCGACTTAATATCAGTCTTGGCCATCAACGCCCCTTGTCCGAAAATCTGCACCAAGTCAATGGCCACGTCAACCGACGCATAGGACACCTTGGTCCGTTCCACCGGAATGAAATCGTTAATCGAGGACCCCTCCGGCCAGGACAAATGGTGTATGAGTCTGTACTATCCCGGCTCCTTCTTAGGCACAACCCCTATGGGGGAAACCATGAGATTCTCCATCGGCCAGTCCCTGAACGGCCCTGCCATGCAACCCTCTTCTATTTCCTTTCGGAGCTTGTCCCGCACAATGTCCTCTTTCCAAGTCTCCGACCGTAAATTCTCTGCCAACCGACGCACCCGTGGCCCCTCGTAGCCCAAGAAAAAACCCTCTGCAAAGCCGCGGAACAAAAGCATAGCCGCACGTCTGTCACCGCACGTGCGCAACCACGGGTCTAATCTGTCCAATCTAACCGGCGTACGAGCCTTTTCCCAAAGGCCCCTGTCCTCCCCGATAACGCCCGGACTGCTGATTCCCCATGTTGCTTCCCCCGGCTGCTGACCCTGCCCATCGCCGGCAACCCCTTGCGTTGCTGGGGCATTACAATACAAGATCGCGTGTCGTCCCGTGCAACGAGAGCATTCGTGCCGAAATTTACAGTATTCACGGGTGCACAGACCCTTGTTGTAGTCCCAACATGAGCCTGTCTTGGCGGGACTGCTCCCTGTTGCGGACCCTCCCTTTGCCGCATTGCCTGCCCCACCCTGAGTGGGGCGCTCCCGAAAGGGGCGGTAGGTAATAGGTAAGCCACTGGCCGTAAAAACCGTCTTACCAAATTTTGCGGGCCCCATAGTATGCTGCCAAAGATCTGTGTCAATCTCACCCCACTTAACCTCCTCATCGGCTGCCATTCTTGCCCGAAATTCCTCATCATACTGTACCCAGGCATAACCACCGTAATTAAGGTACGCCTTCCGAATTACGTCCATATACTTAAAGAGCGCCACAGCCCTTTCAGAAAAGCGCTCACAATATACACTGGCATATATTAAGAACTCAGCCGTCCAATTTTTGATAGTGACCAGCAACTTAGGCCACTTGGCAAGCTCCTCCTCCTTCGAGCCCTCTTTCGCCCTTATTTCCCGATGCAGCAATTTTAGCATCTCTACATATTCCCCCTTCCAAATCTTTTCCTTAGTGGTCAACATTAAGTGGGCCCCCAAAGGTTTCGCCGTCCCCATGTATGGCAACTTTTTGGCCTTGTCTGCCCCGACATCGGACTTGCCCGTCCCCGATTCCGCCGTCTTCTCCTCCTTCGCGCTCCCGCCGCCGAAGATGTCCCTTTGTCCTGCTGTGTCCCTTTGTCTACCTTGCCCCCCTCAACCTGCTCTGGCCCAACCCCGACGTCCACAACGTATACCCCTTTATACAGCTGGTCCTGAGCATCGCCTACCTTCGCTTCTACCGCCACCGAAACAGACCCAGTGTGCTCCGCACTGCGCCTCTTACCTGCCTTCAACACTTGAGGCCGCTTCAGTGTCCTCCTCCGTAGTGGAACTTGCTGTCTGCGGTCCTGTTCCGGGGTCTGAAACGACTAAACAACAGTGTTAGATGCCCCCCCGGCGCTCCACCATGCACCCTCGTTGTCCTCCCGCAGCTCCCCTTCCTCCAGACTGTCCTCATCATAATCCAGTTCCTCTATTACGTCAATCCCTTCCTCAACCACAGACAGGGCGTCCCCAAAAACCCTTGCCTGCACTTGAGCCGAGTCTACAGCCCGCTGCGCAGATCCTGTAAAGGCCTTACCAGGTTGTCGCACCCGCTGAGAAACCGGGACGGGGGGCGCAGAACCCACTCCACCACCTATCACTGCGGAAACCCCCTTGGTCGCAATCCTGGCGTACGCGACTTCTCTGGGCGTCCTCCGGACAGCCGCACTGGACCCCGCCATCACTTCTTCCTGGGGTCCTCAGGCCGCCCCTGACCCGCCCAGGTCCTGCTGCAGCCGTTCATCACCCTGCCACGAAAAGCCCGGAGTGCTGGTGAATCCTACTTGCCAGGAGCTCCCCGCCCCTTCCCAAACCTCCAAGTCCCCTAATACCTCAACCTCCCCTTCCTCACCCTCCTCTACTGTGTCCTCCTCTAATCCCCTGACCTCCCCCCGTCACTAAAACTCTCCTGATATCCCGCCCGAGCATAAGTGCGGCAAAGAGGTAGCACTCGCAAGGTAATCCCATCCTCGTCTACCCCCCAGGCTTCCCCTTCCTCACCATCACTCCACTCCCAACTCGCAGGCCCCCCTGCCCCTACTGCCTCGTCAGCCCCTGTTGACATGCCTGATGACTCTCCATCCACCCCAGCCTGACCTCCACCCACGTGGGCCTGCCTCCATGCACCCAACAGTCCTGAAAACCCCGCGGGGACACAAGGGAGCCAGCCCTCCGAAGCGGCGAGGCCCTCCCGCAGCCCCGCATACCCGCGCCTCCAGCCCTGCCCCTGCACCTCCCTCCGCCCCCCCTCCTTACCGCCTGCATGTCGTCGGAAGCCCGTGACGAGGAGCAGGCAATGACCGCTGCCGTCACGCCGCTGGAGGGGCCATCTACACCCTCCTTCAGGATATCCAGGCGGCCCGCCTCCCTCAGAAGATGGAGCGCCTCCTGCACCTTCTTCTTCACCATGGTCCGGAACGATCAGGTACGTCAGAAACGCCCGCCTAGAACCTACTAATGGACTCCGGTAACTTTCACCGCTTTTCTCCTGTTCTTCTACCTACTTTGTTATTATTCTTTTTATTTTTATTTTTTTTGTAATTAACTGCTAAACTACCTCACACTATCCGACTACACTGACAAAAATCCCCTACAAACCGGCCACCGTGTCGCTCCAAACAAAATGGTGCCGACACCTAAAATGGCAGGATTAAATACCTGCCGCCACATAGCCCAAAAAGCGCCCAACGGCGCCCGTGGACTATGCCACTTCCCCAGTGCCTATTAAATGCATGTATATAATAGTAACACCAATCTCTCAATCAGGAAGGTCCACTTAAGTTTATCATACTCATATACCAATACATATGAAATAAATGAGCCCCATCTTTGTAAGTCCTTATTTCCCTACCAACAGAATGTAGTTACATCTTATCTCCATTATATACAGACCTTGCAGTCCTCAATTTGAAACAGTAAAGTGAATCTCAACTCGTATCAAGTGTAAATTTATGCTCAAAAACAACAGGTGCCATTTTCAAAAGTCTGTAGACCAATTTATCATGTATTAAAGTATATCCGGCTACATGCAGCTGCTTTATATAGTGCATTTGTCTCCCTCCCATCCACAGCCAGTAGTACAAAAAATATGTTTTTCACAATAGTACTACCATTGTTATTAAGAACATTTCTTTAAAGTTTGCCAGTATTTCACACCATAATTACTCATATCTTACCATAATTAATATTAAAAATCAATTTTATATATATATATGTATATATATATAATGATCATCGTACCTGATATTTCCTTTACTTTAGGTTGTTAAATCAGTTACAGTTAAGAGATATGTTTATATGTACATTTTCTATCGTGCTTCAAGAAATTGCAAACTCATTTTGCTATATCCCCTTTTCCGCCTGTACACATAACTTTAACACCAAAAATTAAAAAGTGTACCCCTCTCATATCATGAAGCATATTATGCAATTGTGGAATATGTCCTACTCTCCTAAAATTACTGTAACTCATGGTCAATATTTACATCTTTCTCTACTGCTTTCAGTTTCATAATCCAGCGAGCTTCTACCTGACACAGGTTCAATTCCTGATTCCTCCCTCTTGGGACTGCACGTATTTCTTCAGTACCAGGACATCAAAAATGAACATGGGGTGCACTCTTTTCACACAGCGAAACGTGTGATGCAATAGAATATCTCAAATCCCCAAATTTCACCACACTAATGTGAAAAGGGTGCAATGGTGCTCCTCACATAGATTTTACACATATCAATACATAAACCACAAATTTGGCCTGACAAGTCTTAATAATTTATTCTAAACTGCTGCTGTAGCTTAAAAAAAGTCTTATCAACAACACATTTGCATAGGCTGCACCTTCTACATTTAAAGAAAACTTCACTCATCAAACTCCACCAATTTTTTGTGATTCTGTGTCTAGATAGCTGGGACTAATTACACTCTTTAGTATAATCTTACTAATTATACTCTTAAGTGCGGGAAATACTCCCTCCAGAGGCTTATGGGTTGGCATTAATTTGAGTGGGGACGGCTCACATTTAGGTGCGAGTGTTGTAGTACATATCTAAAAGAACGCCCTTATTAGGTCAAGGAATCACTAGCCCTGCCGGCTCCTGCCTTCCGATGTAAAACCTTTTCCCTACAATATATTGCTATGTCTTTACAGGGACACAGAGATCCACCTGATTGTTGAATGAAGTTATTTCTGAGTTTTGGATTTTGTTTAAACAAATGCAAAAGGGGTTCGACTTACCTACGGATGGATATTACATGATTGTACTATGATACTGTTTACAATAAAGAAAGTAGGATTTGTCTGTATCATCGCTATGCACAATCACAAAATGAAATGATGAACGGAGTGTTGAAACTTTTCAAACACTCACCCCCAGTCACAGATCTGGGTTTAATCCATCGTTATTTTGCTTGCCACGTCACCCCAGTTCGGACCCAGCTATATGCAAATCAGTCTTGACCCTGCTCCCAATAGGAGCAAGTCCAGCCCGAACTGACAAGCCAGGTCCTCCCTGGACAGGATTAAAGCATCGTGGGACCAGTTCAGGGTATAACCCTTCATCAGCCAGGCTAGCTCGAATCCAGTGGCGCAGTAAACCAGGGGCCCACATCTGGGCATACCCTAGCCACTTAGGGCGCACAAGGCAAAATCACAAAATGAATGTATCATCGCTATAACAATTTCATGAGAATTTATAAAAACTGTGTTACAAAAAAGCATGGGTAAAAAATACTGCCGCAATTTGATTTTCACAAATTGAGATAAGGGTCAATCAGTGGTATTGGCGTTTTCTGCACATGATTACAGCAGATTTCCCCCTCTTTCCAACCAAATGTCTGGCAAATGTATATGGGAAAACCCTCTTAAGTGCAGCTACACAACGCTATCCACATTACTGGGATCAGAGGCAAACAGCGTTTCAGGTCAACTCTTAACAGCGACCGTAATCACTGTGATAAGGTAATGCCAGTCTTCAACAGGAATTACGGATAAAATGGGTGCAGCGTGCAACAGTTAAAAATATAACTCAGAGCTACTGATATACATCAGTTATGTCATTTTTGACAATAAACTGCAATATTCAAAATTCGTTAAAACCTCGGAATAGTCATCAATAAGTAAAATACTCCCTGCAATATTCATAAATAGTTGTGTTAAACCCTAAGGTGTGTATTTCTTTTAAAAGGAATCTTAACCTACGTGATTCAGAACAGAGACGTGCTCTTTTTATGTTGAAGTCACATTAACCTTGTCACTTTAAACATTGAAAGTTTTTTTTTTCATTAAACGAATAAATACAAATGTAGTGCTTGATTTAGGATATTTTCTCGTTTTGTAGCATCACAAATAGCAAACGTTACGAGTTGTCATGCCTGTGCATCCCATGTTATCAGTTTCAGAAGAATGAAGTGCTGAGAAGCCCAAAACAGGGTCCTGCAGGTTACACGACACCACCAGAAGTCACAAAACTGGCCCAGATGCCTATCAAATATACATGCATGCCATGTGACCTACGTAGAATGATCCATAGAATGCCCTTTAATTAACCCGTAGGGTGCCTATTATTAGGCCGATCTGCCACCAGGGGGGGCAGAAACCTCTAGGCGCCAGGGCAAATTTTTTTTTTGTGTTTTTTTTTTGTTTTTTTTGTTTTTTTAGAGATGGGGAGCGACCCATTAGGCAAGGGTCGCTCCCCTGAGGGGCAAATTGTATTTAGACCATTTCTGCCCCCCTTGGGGGCAGATCGGCCGATTTTAGGTCAATCTGCCCCCAAGGGGGCAGAAACCACTAGGCACCGTGGATTTGTTTTGGGCGCCAATGTCACGCAGGGGGAGCGACCCCGTAGGCAAGGGTCGCTCCCGGGGGGGGGGGGGGGGGGGGGCAAATTTATTTTAGGCCATTTCTGCCCCCCCTGGGGCCGGCTGAGCTAGAGGCCAAAATCCACAGGTAGGCACTTTGCAAAAAACACCTATGTTTTCTGTGAAAAAATGTGATGTGTCCACATTGTGTTTTGGGCCATTTCCTTTCGTGGGCGCTAGGCCTACCCACACAAGTGAGGTACCATTTTTATCGGGAGACTTGGAGAACGCTGGGTGGAAGGAAATTTGTGGCTTCTCTCAGATTCCAGAACTTTCTGTCACCGGAATGAGAGGAAAAAGTGTTTTTTGGGCCAAATTTTGATGTTTGCAAAGGATTCTGGGTAACAGAACCTGGTCAGAGCCCCACAAGTCACCCCATCTTGGATTCCCCTGGGTTTCTAGTTTTAAAAAATGCGCTGGTTTGTAGGTTTCCCCAGGTGCCGGCTGAGCTAGAGGCCAAAATCCACAGGTAGGCACTGTTTTCTATGAAAAAATGTGATGTGTCCACATTGTGTTTTGGGCCATTTCCTTTTGTGGTTGCTAGGCCTACCCACACAAGTGAGGGACCATTTTTATCTGGAGACTTGGGGGAACGCTAAGTGGAAGGAAATTTGTGGCTCCTCTCAGATTCCACAACTTTCTGTCACCGAAATGAGTGGAAAACGTGTTTTTTAGCTGAATTTTGAGGTTTGCAAAGGATTCTGGGTAACAGAACCTGGTCAGAGCCCCACAGGTCACCCCATTTTGGATTCCCCTAGGTCTCTAGTTTAAAAAAATGCACAGGTTTGGTAGGTTTCCCTAGGTGCCAGCTGAGCTAGAGGCCAAAATCTACAGGTAGGCACTTTGCAAAAAACACCTCTGTTTTCTGTCAAAAATTGTGATGTGTCCACATTGTGTTTTGGGGAATTTCCTGTCGCGGGCGCTAGGCCTACCCACACAAGTGAGGTATCATTTGTATCGGAAGACTTGGCGGAATGCTGGGTGGAAGGAAATTTGTGGCTCCTCTCAGATTCCAGAACTTTCTGTCACCGAAATGGGAGGAAAATGTGTTTTTTTAGCCAAATTTTGAGGTTTGCAAAGGATTCTGGGTAACAGAACCTGGTCAGAGCCCCACAAGTCACCCCATCTTGGATTCCCCTAGGTCTCTAGTTTTCAATAATGCACAGGTTTGGTAGGTTTCCCTAGGTGCCGTCTGAGCTAGGGGCCAAAATCTACAGGTAGGCACTTTGCAAAAAACACCTCTGTTTTCTGTCAAAAATTGTGATGTGTCCACGTTGTGTTTTGGGGCATTTCCTGTAGCAGGCACTAGGCCTACCCACACAAGTGAGGTATCATTTTTATCAGGAGACTTGGGGGAACGCTGGGTGGAAGGAAATTGTGGCTCCTCTCAGATTCCAGAACTTTCTGTCACCGAAATGTGAGGAAAACGTGTTTGTTTAGCCACATTTTGAGGTTTGCAAAGGATTCTGGGTAACTGAACCTGGTCAGTGCCCCACAAGTCACCTCATCTTGGATTCCCCTAGGACTCTAGTTTTCAAAAATGCACAGGTTTGGTAGGTTTTTCTAGGTGCCGTCTGAGCTAGGGGCCAAAATCTACAGGTAGGCACTTTGCAAAAAACACCTCTGTTTTCTTTAAAAAAATGTGATGTGTCCACGTTGTGTTTTGGGGAATTTCCTGTCACGGGCGCTAGGCCTACCCACACAAATGAGGTATCATTTTTATCGGGAGACTTGGGGAAACGCTAAGTGGAAGGAAATTTGTGGCTCCTCTCAGATTCCAGAACTTTCTGTCACCAAAATGTGAGGAAAATGTGTTTTTTTAGCCAAATTTTGAGGTTTGCAAAGGATTCTGGGTAACAGAACCTGGTCAGAGCCCCACAAGTCACCCCATCTTGGATTCCCCTAGGTCTTTAGTTTTCAAAAATGCACAGGTTTGGTAGGTTTCCCTAGGTGTCGTCTGAGCTAGGGGCCAAAATCTACAGGTAGGCACTTTGCAAAAAACACCTCTGTTTTCTGTCAAAAATTGTGATGTGTCCACGTTGTGCTTTGGGGCATTTCCTGTAGCGGGCGCTAGGCCTACCCACACAAGTGAGGTATCATTTTTATCAGGAGACTTGGGGGAATGCTGGGTGGAAGGAAATTTGTGGCTCCTCTCAGATTCCAGAACTTTCTGTCACCGAAATGTGAGGAAAACGTGTTTTTTTAGCCACATTTTGAAGTTTGCAAAGGATTCTGGGTAACTGAACCTGGTCAGAGCCCCACAAGTCACCCCATCTTGGATTCCCCTAGGTCTCTAGTTTTAAAAAATGCACAGGTTTGGT
Source organism: Pleurodeles waltl (assembly GCF_031143425.1). NCBI lineage: Eukaryota > Metazoa > Chordata > Amphibia > Caudata > Salamandridae > Pleurodeles > Pleurodeles waltl. Next base: position 183,315,675 of record NC_090440.1, on the reverse strand, counting down.
AGGTTTCCCTTGGTGCTGTCTGAGCTAGGGGCCAAAATCTACAGGTAGGCACTTTGCAAAAAACACCTCTGTTTTCTTTCAAAAAATGTGATGTGTCCACGTTGTGTTTTGGGGAATTTCCTGTCACGGGCGCTAGGCCTACCCACACAAATGAGGTATCATTTTTATCGGGAGACTTGGGGAAACGGTGGGTGGAAGGAAATTTGTGGCTCCTCTCAGATTCCAGAACTTTCTATCACCGAAATGTGAGGAAAACGTGTTTTTTTAGCCACATTTTGAGGTTTGCAAAGGATTCTGGGTAACTGAACCTGGTCAGAGCCCCACAAGTCACCCCATCTTGGATTCCCCTAGGACTCTAGTTTTCAACGTAGAGAAAAAGTGCTGTTTATTTCACCTCAATTTCAATATTTTTCTTTTTCAGTTGTTATTTTCCGTAGGAAACCCTTGTAGGATCTACACAAATAACCCCGTGCTGAATTCAGAATTTTGTCTACTTTTCAGAAATGTTTAGGTTCTGGGATCCAGAATTGGTTTCACACCCATTTCTGTCACTGACTGGAAGGAGGCTGAAAGCACAAAACATCTTAAAAATGGGATATGTCCCAGTAAAATGCCAAATTTGTGTTGAAAAATTGGGTTGTCTGATTTAAGTCTGCCTGTTCCTGAAAGCTGGGAAGCTGGTGATTTTAGCACCACAAACCCTTTGTTGATGCCATTTTCAGGGAAAAAACCACAAGCCTTCTTCTGCAGCCACCTTTTCCCATTTTTTGGAAAAAAACGAAATTTTCACTGTATTTTGGCTAATTTCTTGGCCTCCTTCAGGGGAACCCACAAAGTCTGTGTAGCTCTAGAATCCCTAGGATGTTGGAAAAAAAGGACGCAAATTTGGCATGGCTAACTCATGTGGACAAAAAGTTATGAGGGCCTAAGCGCGAACTGCCCCAAATAGCCAAAAAAAGGCCTGGCACAGGAGGGGGAAAAGGCCTGGCAGCGAAGGGGTTAACTAACTGTCGCGTGTGAACATTGTTTTGTATTTAGTGCTGCATTTCAAGAATGGCCTTATTGTTGGATGAAAATAAAACAAACAACTACTAAAATATATATTTCCCAATCGGATACATACAAGTACATATATATCTTCCACTTTTCTTGGAAAGGCAAAACTCTTTTGAGTCTGTCATCTTGTTACCCGACTCTTACTTAACTTCTAACAGTCATTGATACTACTGTCTCCCCTGATGCCGCCTCGCTGCTGCGCTCGTGCCTGCCTGCCCATTTCCGCTTTTGTGTACCTGCGCTCATGGTGCGCGGCCTGCTGTTTACTTCTTCACTTCAACCTCACTGCGGGACGCTGTGGAAGGGGCAAACTCCAGCTTATCCCCACTCTGGAACCAGTTTGCTTGGAGGAAATCAGCTTTACTGTTCCAACTGGCAGTTAAAGTGCCTGGCTGATTAAGGTGTGGTGTGTTGGTGGGACAATAGTGTGCATTTGGCCGAGCAGCAAAGGAGGAGGTAAGTGATTTTTGCTGTTGTCGCTCTACTTTATTACCTCTTTGTGGCCTATCCTGTGGTCATCTTGGCATTAAGGGCCAGATGTATCAAAGGGTTTTACCCATTTTGTGTCTATGGGAAAATGTGTTCATACATATGGTCCTTAGGTCCTACCGTGGATCTTGCACTTCGAGTTTGTCCAACTGCACTTCAAGAGGACACTGACTGGTATATCAAAAGGCAAAGGGCATGAGAGACCCTGTAAAAGGAGAAAGGAAGGGGTCAAAAATCAAAGAATCTATGTGGTTTTAATTCCTAATCTTCAGAACGTCCTTCAGTACCAAATGAAAATTCCTCTCTCTCATCCTTAACTACTCAATAAGGAATTTCGTTACCAAACAGTTTCATGTTACTACTCTCTTGCCTTCAGATCTGGTCAGCGGGGGCACCAGAGCCCATGGATAAGCCAAAGATGGGATGGTTCCCGAAGGCAAAAACGGCCTGCAGGAGAACATCCTGGAGGACTCTTTGCCAGCCACTCAGGACAGGTCCCCTAGACTTTCGTCCTCACCCTGTTTTAATGTGTTGGCAATCTCATTATTGGTCGAATGGTCTGGAGCCTTCCGGTCTCATAGCATAGCATGGGCTCTCAGCAAGAGTAGGTCCCTGCTTCAGAAAGATTCATTATCTTGTGCGACTGATGTAACTCAAGAATCAATAGAAGCATCTGTTGGAGGAGCAGCTCACGATGCTTTTTAGGGGCGGGTGGCGTGTGCAGGGAATGGAGGGGGATTAATTAAAAGACAGAAAAAAAAAAAACCCCGCTTACCTTTCTTGCCGCCGCCACCACCACAACCGCACCGCTCCTCTGCCGCAGGCACAGGCTCCCAGCCTGCCCTGCGGCCAATCTGAACGCTGCATGACAGCAGCGTTCTGATTGGCCGGAGCGCCCAGCCAGGGCGCTGAGAGAGCCCAGTGCGCATGTGTGTTTGGCCAGCCTGAGACAGCCAGCCAAACATACATGCTCACCGAGGGGAGAGTGCGGAGCACCTCCCATCCGTCCCTGTCATAGCCCGTGGCCCACCTCTTTTACTACAAAATGATAATAAACAATACGTTTATTATCGTTTTATAGTAAAAGGTTTGTACCTGCTGCTGCTAGCAGGGGCGACGCTCCTTTGCCATAGTGGAGGAGCCGCGCCTGATCTGTTGAGATTCAGCCACTTGGTTCATCATCCATGTTGGATGTAATCTTACTTATGCAAAATACACTACAGGTCATCTTAGAAACAATTGTGGTTGTTAGTACAAATCAAGTTGCTCAGTCAAAGCATTTAAAAGATATCCTTGCCGAGTTATGTAAATCTAACAAGGGCATGCCAGTAACAACGGAGGGAATGGAAGCAAAGTTAGCTCACCCCGGGGACGTTTCAGGGCAAGGGCCCGGCACATTAAAGGGTAGAGGGAAGCAGTCAATACCGAAGAGTACAGCTTATATCTCAAAACAACCAAAGCTATTCATGAAATGGCAATATATCTTTAGTCCCTCCCAAGTTCTCCTCAAGCTATTATTTCTCTCAGGGGTATAGAGGAACGGAAAGAGAAGCAAGGACATCATAGATGAGTGTGGGCAGAGGAAATAGTGTAAAAGGAAGGTAAGAATAGTGGGCCCACAACAAAGGGTCCCAGGCTAAATCGGGACTGCAGCCCTCATCTCCCGCCTAGTCGCATTTTACCAGCAGTAGATACTGTCACTCAGGTAAAAGCAGCAACACATTTTAGAAGCCGGCCAGCAAGGAATCTCCAGCCAATAAAAGAGTGTGCTACTGCGCGCAAAGATACCTTAGCGCCTGCTAAGGGAAAGGGGTCTAATTGCCCGGGAGCTAAACGCCAGAGTAAAGAACACAGTATGGTGGCAGAGAAACCACTTACACTTGAGCCTGGTTCCCGTGTCTTGATGCTGGATATAATGTCTGGGGCAAAAAGCCAAAGGACTGCACCTCCTTAACCAATCGAAAATTCTGAGCATATTCCAGCAGATACCCTCGCTCTCTAAGATATCCTCGGGTGAGTTAGCTTATGTGGGTTTCTTGTTCGGGGACCAAGGGAGGGTACTATCAAAAGTGGAGTTTATTTTCCCTGCATTACACTCTTGGTAGCAAAGGCAGAAAAAGACCTAGCTAAGGCTGGTTTAGAAGTTACGATTTCAATCAGAGAGAAGATCAGGGCGCTAGGTTCATATCTCATTGCCTTTCTAAGTATGCATAGTGGGTTGGTCCCAAATCAGTTTAAGCAGAATGCATCTCATCCTCAAGATGGGTCGATGTCAATGGATATGAGGGCGGGGCAAGTTGGACTGTTCCCTAAGAATTTAAGGGTGGTATTGGTGACAAATTGATAAAACAGGGGGATCCCAGAGTGGGAGCGGGGTAATAGATTCACCCCCATGATGCAGCTCCCTGACAAGTGGAAGTGGGATGATTGGCCTAATGGCCATAGCCGGAGGAATCCTCTCCCAATCTGAGAATCCTGAGCTGGAACATACTTGGTTTAAGAGGGCTGTCGACCTGGAACACAGAATAAAGCACTAGCATGTGGGGTTCCTTCGCGAGTCTTGCTTAAAAGAGGAAAAAACAGTAGAAGGCTTTGTAGCAATAAACAATAAGGGCTTCAAATGAGGAACGGGTAGAGCTTCAGCAGGGGTATTAACCCTAATATCTACTAAGGTAATTAAATAATCTTTGGAGGTTATTAACCTTTCAAGTGGCGCTCAGCTCTCTGTGGTAGAACTTGTGTTGAATAATGAGGTCTGCAGTTGTTTTATATTGATAAACATATACATCCATAGAGAGGGGTACCATAGATTTAATTAATTGGCCAGATCCGTTTGATCACTCCTTGCAGGAAAACCTATGAAAATTCCCAGAAGCAACTGTAATAATGGCAGGGGATTTTAATGCCCATTTGTATCCTGGTCAGGCAGACATTCAGATGGAGGAAGCACTGGATTGCTATTGGAGTGCTATAACATTCCTCCAGCCTCCTTTCCGTCTGGTTGAATAAAGCAGAAAGCTAAGGTATTGGGCCAATGGCTGGTGAACAACGGGCTGGTATGTTTAAATAGTTGTTTCAAAAATGATACCCCAGCAGATGCAACATTCTGGCAGGGCCAGTCGGAGGGCCCGATTGACTATATGTTTATCCCTGCTTAGCAGTTTGGACTCTATCTAGATTTTAAAGTACCAAAATAAGGGGGAGGTGATCATTGGACCACTTCTGCTGTCTGATGTTTTCATGAACCAGTGACAGCCAATCAGGTGCTACTTCTGAGGTTATCATTCCCTCGGAGACTCACAACACGTCTTGATCCAACCCACCTCCAGCTTCTGGCTGTGTGCCAATAAAACTGAAGATACTGATGTTTTTTGTGTGTGGGACACGAATATAGAATCTTGTGGTTCAATTAGATTATAGATAATGTGTTAGACTGTATACATGTAAACATCCAAAAATGTGTCTCAGACAACAGCCATGATAATGTGAAGGGTTGGTTTAACTCCGCCTGTCAGCAAATGAAATGTTTGGTGAGAAGGACATCCAAACAATTTAGGCTGAGGCCAAAAAGATATCCCAAACAGGAATTGAATAGGCTAAGATGTCAGTTTAGGCAGCTGATTAAAGGGAAAAAGGCCACTTTCTACCATAGTAAGTGGTAGGATATGCTGAAGGTCATACAGTCAGGGGACTAGCAAGAGTTCTGGATGGAAGTGAATGAATCCTGCAGTCCACATATGAGGGGCTCTAAAATGTATTGTTGCCACGCAATTATTGTGCAGGACTGTGTCAAGAGAGGGGTTATAACTCATTCCTGGATCTTCTGTTGGGATTCAATCTTGTGATCTAGAGGGGTTATATACACTGTTGCTTTTATGGGATGGACATTTGTTGTATTCGTTGTACGTTTTTTTACCTTCCTGAATCCTACTGAATAATATACTGGATTTGAACAGTAAGGAGTTGTCTTATTTGTTAAAGACTGGATCATATGTACACAAACTATATCTAAACAGTTCCTCTAGGAGCATTTTTAAGTGATACAAGGATATTTGGTCAGCATACTTGAAGGGCCTTTATGGGAGCTCATCTATTTCATCTAGCCTTAAAGTAGTTCCCATTAGGAATCTGCCCCCTAGAGTGTTCTCTGTGAAAGGAATAAGGGTGATAATTGACTGTATTAAGCTTTTAGAAGCTGTGGGTCCTGACAACATCTTAGCAGTTTTAGTCAAATAGTGGCTGGTGAGTGAAGGTGTATTCCCTTTTGTTCTATTGGATAAGCTCAATAGGCCAATAGCCCTCATCTTAGGGGGAGGGTCAGTAGTGAAACCCATATTAAAAAAGGGGAATGGCTCGGACCTCTAACGGTATTGACTGAACAGCCTCCTGGATGTCTCTGAGAAGGTGTTCTCAAAAATGTTATTGTCTTCTTTGGATAATTGGGCTCATGAGCAAAAGATCATACTGATTGAGCAAGGAGGATTTTGGGAGGGTCACTCAACCATAGATCACTGTTTTGCTCTTTGCCCATCATTTGGAAATCCCTGGAAGTGAACCAAAGGCTATGTTGTTTTATTGATTTCCATACAGCCTTTGATACTGTAGAGAGGGGACTCCTATGGTGGAAAGTCTGCTCCTGGAAACTTCTGATGGTCCTCCTCAGTGCCATAAAACTATTACATATGGACAGTTGTGCACAGGCCACACTTGATAAATCTTGTAGATTATCACAAAAGATCCCAATTCAAAATGGCCTACGGCAGGGTTGTGTCTTAGCTCCTTCGCTTTTGAGTTTATTCCTGGCAGACTTCCAAGCAGCCATACATCTATCGAATTCATTGCCCCCCAAAGCTGGGAAACAGAATATCTCCTGTTTGCTATATGCAAGTGACTTGGGGGGTGATTCTGATTCTGGCGGGCGGCGGAGGCCGCCCGCCAGAATTCCGCCCCCATTATACCGCTCCGCGGTCAGAAGACCGCGGAGGGTATTATGAGTTTTTCCCTGGGCTGGCGGGCGGTCTCCAAAAGACCGCCCGCCAGCCCAGGGAAAAACTCCCTTCCCACGAGGATGCCGGCTCGTAATCGAGCCGGCGGAGTGGGAAGGTGCGACGGGTGCAGTGGCACCCGTCGCGTATTTCAGTGTCTGCAAGGCAGACACTGAAATACTTTGCGGGGCCCTCTTACGGGGGTCCCTGCCGTGCCCATGCCATTGGCATGGGCACGGCAGGGGCCCCCAGGGGCCCCGCGACCCCCCCTACCGCCATCCTGTTAATGGCGGCTTTCCCACCATGAACAGGATGGCGGTAGGGGGGGTCAGAATCCTCATGGCGGCGGAGCGCGCTCCGCCGCCATGAAGGATTCCCCCGAGCAGCGGTAAGTCGGCGGGAGCCCGCCGACTTGCCGCTTCTGACCGCGGCTGAACCGCCGCGGTCAGAATGCTCGTGGGAGCACCGCCAGCCTGTTGGCGGTGCTCCCGTGGTCGGTGGACCTGGCGGCCACCGGCCGCCAGGGTCAGAATGACCCCCTTGGTCTTGCTGGATAACACTTCTATCAGTCTGCAAAAAAACAAATTCCCTTGAGACTTATAGCCAGCAAAATGTGCTGAAAATAAACCTGGATAAAGCAAAGGTGGTGGTCTTTGGGAAAAGAGTGAATAACTTTAAATGGTACTTGCATGCCCAAGAGGTGGAAGTGGTGAACTCCGACAAATATCTAGAGTTGTCCTTTAGTAGGAACTTAAAATTGGATACTCACATGGGGAATATTTAAGCAGAGGTCCATACTGGAAGCAGATTGTTTGGTCAAATTTAACCAGCGATATGGGGGCTTGGCCCTTACACTGCTAATGAAGGCTTATGAAGCCCCCCTCTAGGGCAACATGGAGGAGAGCTACTTGTCTTGACCCCTCTTGCAACTGGGATCTGCTGGAGGGGCCTGTCCTCAGGAGGCTGTTGTCAGCTGGCAATTGGAACCATGGTTCAGGGTATAACTGGGTAATTGAATCTGGTTTCATAAAATTTGCTGGCGAACTTCTGTGTTCTGAGATTTCTCGATAAACTATTGGACCATAGCAAATCTCTAAAGGTTTCAAGATTATGTTGGGAAGAAATGCTTGGTAGTGAAAGGAGGTGGCCAAAGGATCATTTTCTAGGCTTCAGGCCACTCTAAGCAGCATATGGAGTCCCTCACCACAAAGGAAGCAGGTATTCCATTTGCGTTACAAAAAGCATCAAACTAGCACCACATTTTGGAGTCTTGAATGCTAAGTATCTAGCGTTGCTCATTTATGGGCTCAAAGTCTTTCCTACCACATTTGGTCAGTGGTCCAGCCGGGCAAAGCCGAAGCTGTACATATTGATAATTAACTTACCAAATTCGGACAGGAAAGCCCAACTTCATCTGAAGTTCGGTCCTACAGAGCAGTCATTGGCCCAAAACGCTGCTTTACTAAAATTCTGGATACATTAATTAAAGCAGACAAAAGCACCTTTAAACATTATTTGGGTCTCATCTTCTAAGTCTAGTCCTTGCGTCTTTGCCATTCATACAATCCTCAGCAGCTTACCGATGATCCTACCATGGAACTTTATTAAAATGTATGAAACCTTTAAATCGTTCCTAAAAAAATTGATTGAAACAAGATCCTAAATTGTAGATTTATAGAATTTGCAAGCAAAACAGCATGATCTGTTTATCGTTACCACCTATACGGAACTAGCAGTGTCGCTATATAGGGAAACTAAACTTGAAATTTTTAAAACTGCACCACCGATGGGACCATCATTGGCGGTATCTCCATCGACAGCTCATGCATCAACGACGACATCTACCGTTGTCACAATGTCTATGTCGACAGCAGCTACATCTGAATCCTTGTCGACAGTCTGGTCATCCTCGTCGACGGTGCGCCCCATTTCCTCACTGTGACTAGTCTTCCTCGATGCTGGTAGTCTCATCAATGATCCTCCCGTTGATGCTTCCGTCGACGGAGCACTCGTCGGCACCTCCACTGACGATGGCCCTACCGACGACGACCTCATCGGCGACGCTTCAACGGTCAATGCTCCCACCATCGACGGTGCTTCTGTCAACGACACTCTCGTTAACGATGCCTCCGTCGACGATCACTTTTGTCGACACCGCCACCGTCAACAACTCACCTCTCTTCGACGATCAAGATAACACCTGCAAATAGACAGAGACCGTCTACCTTAGCTCTGTTTTCGTGGACAGAGCAAGTTAGTAAAAAAAAGTCAAAAAGCATCACTTGACCACCTCAATTATATCTCCTAGTAAGGTGTCGAGACTACTACCTTCGCACCTTTTGGATGAAGACGACTCCAAGTAGGATGGACTATATGGGGTGGCCAGAAGTCCCTCTCAATTACGGGTCAAATGTCAGGAGTACTCGGATGATGATGACTCTTACTATGACCAGCAATATTACGACCAGTAACAACAACAACAGCAACAACAATGGCTGTTAGGTCTCCCTTCCGGCTTAGTCCCGGACTTACAAGCAATGTTAGCAGATTATAGGGAGCGTTTTCTGCCAATGCCTACATTGGTGCATCAGCCGACAGTTCCTGCTGTACCATCAACCCCTCAACAATTTCAACAACCGCAGGTTATAACTCCTCCTAGGCCTCAAGCTTCTCCTCAATCTGTACCTGCGCAAGGGCAAACCTCTTTGGATGAAGAAGGTGAAATCTATAAACCGAATGATGACCTTCCTCTCCTGGGACACCTATTGTGGAATCTCTTCCTGAGGATACCTGTGGCTTTCACAACTTGCTGGAAAGAGCAGCCACACGATTTGATCTACCGATGCCTGCGACTCACCAGGATTGTTTCCTGTACGATTTCAAAGAACCTCACAGGAAAACGATTAGGGCTATCCCTAAAATTGACCATGTTTGGAGCCAGGGTTTGAAGATCATGCAGAACTCAGCAACGGTACCTGCAGTCCTGCCTAAGTTGGACAAGAAATACAAGTCCACAGATGACTCTCCTGCTTGCATCATCGGCCACCCAAAACCGGACTCTGTCATCTCACAGGCAGAGCAGCGGCGTTCCAGGAATCCTTCAGCACTGTTAACCACACCGCCAGATAAAGAGGGGAGACGCCTGGATAACACTGGAAAACATTTTTCCTCAATGTCTGCCATTGTGGTACGGGCTGCCAGTTCTCTAGCACTCCTTGGCAGATACGACAGACAGCTCTGGTCAGACATGTCTCACTGTTTGGAAGAACTCTTGTAGAGTTCCAAGATTCAGGCAAAGAAGGTGCTCTAAGAGGGACAACGCTCCTCTGCAGAAATCATCGACTGCGCACTTGATATCACCGCCATAGGCTTTAGGCTGCTTGCTGGATCGGCTGTCTTAAGGCGTCAAGGGTGGCTCAAAGCCACTAATTTTCGACCTGAAGTTCAGACAAAGATTTTAGATCTTCTCTATGATGGAGAGGCGCAATTTGGGAAGCATGTGAATGATGTGCTTTAGACCATAAAGTCAGACACTGAGGCAGCTAGATCGTTAGGCACTCTGCAGTATAGGAAAGTACCTTTTCGTTGAGGCAGAGGGAAACCTTCATTTCCATTGTACTCCACCACTTTCCACACTTCCAGACCCCAGTATCAGCAGAAATAACCGACCCCAGCGGCTTACACCAAACCGTTTCGCAAAGGCAAGCCTGGTAGGCAATCTGAAGAAACTACCCATAGGCAATGACTGTTTCAGCCCGTTATCTCCCGCTCTTCCTCTACAGTGTTTCAGGGAATATTAAAACATCATATTCATCACTGGCGTCAAATAACCAAGGACAAGTGAGTGCCAGATGTAATTCAATTTGGATACCTGTTAGAGTTCATTCAGATTCCTCCAATAACGCCATCACTCCAGGTTCGACAAAGACATCTTCATCTGCTCAGCTTAGAAGTGGAGACCATGTTGAGCACAGGAGCACTAAAAATGTTACCCTATTCCCAAAGGGGGAAAGGTTTTTACTCCCGCTTCTTCCTCATACGGAAAAAAATCTCGCCTGTGGAGACCAATCCTAGATTTGCGAGAGCTAAACAAATACCTCAAAAAACAAACATTCCGGATGGTCATGCTACAAGACGTCCTGCAACTTCTGAACAGAGCAGACTATATGGCTTCTTTGGACCTTTAAGACCCCTACTTCCATATTCCCATTCACCCAGCACACAGGAAGTTCCTAAGATCTGTGGTGGACGGCCGACAATTTCAATTCAAGGTTTTTCCCTTTAGGCTAAGATCGGCACCGCAAATCTTCACCAAATGTTTGGCTCCAGTCGCAGCCTACCTGAGGCGAAAGAGACACCAGATTTTTCCTTATCTAGATGACTGGCTAGTGAAAGCTCCCGACGTCCAGTCAGCACGCAAGTCCGTCAAGGCGACCATACGCCTTTTCGAGTACTTGGGCCTCGCTCTCAACCGGGAAAAGTCACTACTTTAACCTTCGACATGGATAGCCTTCCTGGGGGGTATATTGGACATGCAACAAACCAAAGCCTACCCAGCACTGGACAGGCAAAACAAGCTAATCTCCCTAGCAAAATGAATCCAAAGAAGAAAGTCTCTTTCAGTTTGACATTACAAATCCTTACTAGGGATGATGTCATCTTGAATAAACCTCATTCACCACTGTCGACTTCACATGTGTCAAATTCAAGAGAAACTAGACAGGAAATGGAAGCAAACGCACGGATCCTTCGAGGACATGATGCGCATCACTCCGCTCATGATAACTTCTCTCGATTGGTGGACAGTTCCCAATAACATTTCACGAGGTCTGCCCTGCGTACCACAGATTCCTCCATTAACCATACCAACGGATGCGTCAATGACCGGATGGGGTACATGCCTACAGGACCTTCGAGTATGCGGTAGATGGCCCCCCTCTCACCATATTTTTCACATCAACCTTCTTGAGCTGAGAGCAGTGTATTATGCTTTCCAAGCCTTCCTCCCAATAATTCGAGAATCAGCAGTGCTTGTCGGGATGGACAATACCACCACAATGCACTATCTCAACAAACAATGAGGAACGCGTTCCCACCTACTGTCTCGAGAGGCGCAGACCATTTGGAGTTGATGCATTCAGCACTCAGTGCACATAACAGCAGAGCATGTCCCAGGGCTGCAAAATACCATTGCGGATTCGTTGAGCAGGTTGAAAACATCTCCTCACAAGTGGGAGTTAGACCAGCGGACACTGGATGGAATATTCTACCAGTGGGGAAAGCCGAATCTGGATCTCTACGCAACCTCCCAGAACGCCAAATGCCAATAATATGCAAGTTGGCATCACCAACAAGGATCGTGGGGGGATGTATTTTTGATCACATGGACAGGGATTTATTCATACACCTTTCCTCCAGTTCCCCTCCTCTCAAGGGTAATCAGGAAAATAAAGTCAGAACCCTGCCAGATAATTCTAACAGCTCCAACGTGGCCATGTCAACCTTGGTACACGGAGTTACTCCTACTATCATCATGTCCACCTATCAGGATGAAACCAATTCCGGAGTTGCTCACCATCAACCAGGGGCAAGTAAGACACCCGGATCCCAGGTCTCTGAGCTTATCGGCATGGCTCCTGAATTTAACAAATTCGGACGCTTAGACATACCAAGTGATTGCAAAGACATACTTGCTAAAGCACGGGCAGATAACACAAATAAAACGTACTGCCTAAAGTGGAAGCAATTTTGTTTGTGGTGCGAAGCCATGAATATACACCCTCTCTCCTCAGCTACGGCAAAAGTCTTATCATACTTCTTGCAGCTAGCATGCTTAGGGCTCGCCCATGCGTCCATCAGAGTCCATCTGGCAGCCATTTCTCTGTAAAGGAGAATACCAGGCAAACCATCTTCATGTTCGCAGAGATTGATAAAGCAATTCTTGAAAGGTCTCTTCCGATCATTTCCTCCGGTGGAAGCCCCACCTCCAGCATGGCAACTTAACATAGTCCTCGACCAGCTCATGAAGGAGCCTTTCGAACCATTTCATAGGGCGGACATCAAGTACCTCACATGGAAGGTGGCTCTCCTCCTCGCCCTTACTTCTGCATGAAGGGTAAGCGAAACCCAGGCTTTCACGATGCAGGAACCTTTCTTACAATTAAAAAATGATAGAGTTATTCTGCGCACCAATCTTAAATTCATCCCAAAGGTACCTTCGGACTTTCATATTAATGAGCCAGTAGTACTGAAGTCATTCTTCCCAAACTCCCCAACTACTGCAGAGAGGTCCCTGCATTCACCCGATCTAAAATGATGCATAAAATTTTATTTGGACAGAATGAAGTCCTTTAGGAAGACTGACCAGCTATTCATAGCCTTCAGTACTCCTAGAAAAGGACACCCTGTAACTAAACAGACTATTTCTCGATGGATTAAAAATGTGATCATTTTTTTGCCACTAGGAACTGGTAGACCATTAAATATGAGTGTGCAAGCACATTCCACCAGAGCAATATCCACATCCTGTGCACTGTTCGCAGGTTTGTCAATACAGGACACCTGTTGCGCTGTAACGTGGAAGACAGCACATACTTTCACGCAGCACTATTTGCTGGATACAGAGTCTCTCCAAGATGCAACTGTTGGACAAACAGTCCTTAGAAATCTATTCCAATGAAGGTAAGCCATTTCTTCTTCCCTCCATCCGCTTGTATTGTCTTATGTCACATTTTCTATAAAAGTAATAACTTTATGCTCTCCAGACTCTGGACCACAAGCAAAAGGTTTGGAGAAATGTTCATGCTCTTTCAAATATATGATAGCAAGTTGATATTGCACATGTGGAAAATGTGTTACTCACTGCTTGCTATTCTGATTCAAGCATGTGAATCCATGAAAGTTCCAATACTGGAGTAAGAAATAAGTTACTTAGTTCTCCAGTATTGGACACTTTCATAGATTCACATGCCACCCACCCACCTCCCTTGGGGAGCTCACCCTCATGCTCTCAGTAGTGTCTATATTCCAGCACTAATGCTTGGAAAATCTGAGGGAAGTCAGCCTCTCACAGGAGGGTTCTAGAGGGTGGTGTAATCTGATTTGTTGTCATTAGAGTTTGGTCCTTTTTTACCAAACAACTTTGATATGTTTCTAAGTTTAAGGCCTAATGCACTTAATATCTATATACGATTGGGCATAACTTCTGTATTACACTGGGGACTCCCATCTCGACGATGGGGAAGGATTCAAGCATGTGAATCTATGAAAATGTCCAATACTGGAGAACTACAGTTACAGGTAAGTAACGTATTCTTTTTTTTGGTTCCATCTTTTCTTCCCTTTTGTTTTTTGGCCTTCCTCTGTTTCTCTGCTCTTTTCCTCTTTTCCAGGTCGTTGAGGGTGCAGAGTTGTCGTCACTTCAGGTAAGTATGTTTCATTACTTTACATAATTTTACAGGAACGAAGACGAAATTGGGAATATTCACAAATATATACGCTTGTGGGTGTTCCCAAAATGTACTAAGGCAAATCATGCTACGGAACACCCACTTTTCATGTCTTGGTGGATAAATATGCAGTAATAAATGCATATCTGCCTGCCAGTAATGTCTTTGTGAATTTCGATTTCTCTTTGGTGTAAAAATCCTAAATTTGGTGGATCAAACTTATTTTTATTACAGAAGTTACCTTTGTGGAGAGCATCTTATTAGTCTGCATACATAGAGAATAAATACTGGACAGCTGTCTGTTATGTTTCCATATATGGCTCTGCAAACTTGTAAAGCTGAGCACTTTGGATATAATTTTTGTAACTTTCCTAAAAAGTGTGAAGTGTGAAGCTGGCAAACTATTTTATGAAAATGTCCCCTCTTTGTACATGGCCATAATTGTTCCACTAGGCAACCCTTTCTTACTGGTTCCAACAAGATGCTTGCCTCCTCTTCTCCGGCACTGATGGTCTAGGGGCAGGTATTCCATCAGCAGTCAAGGGAAGTTTACTATTTGTTCCCCTTGACTCTGAAGTCTGAATGACCAAAGAGAAAACAATTCCCTCCAGATGGATGTCCTGTAAGTCTTCAGGCAATACGATGGGTATGATGCAAAATGAATGGGCAAGTTATAATATGCAGTGCCTAAGTTCTATATATGGAAAGCAGGGTTCTCGACATTGCTATTCAACTGAGAGGCTGTGATTTGCAAATGTCACGAGAACTCTTTTTTTTTTATTAAAATGTGTTTTGAAAACAGTACTACATATCACTGCTCTAGAACACTAAACATATGTAGGAAAGTGGAGTATTATGTGGTGTGGGGGGTTAGTCCTCACCATGTAATACGCGCACAATGCCCCAAAGATGGTCTTTGGAGTCACACAAATAAATTCTTAGCTCAGTCGGTATTGTGGCAAAGAGCAGTCAGACTTGGACGTCGTGCTGTGGGGAACTCTTGCAGGTTTAAGGTTGTGCAGGTCCTGGGACTAGGCCACAGCAGTCGTTGCTGATGTTAGACACAAGTGCTGGGAAGTGCCCTCTTGCTGCAGCGTCGAGTTAAGGGGTCTGGTACCAGGCTGGTGATCAACAAGCCTTGGTAATGGTAAGCACAGCAAAATGCTTTGGGGACGTCTGGAGGTCCAGGAAATTAAGGTACCAGCCTGTAGCTTTGTGGAAGGCTGGACTACGACTCCCACAATGCACTTCACCAACTGGATTCATTCAACCCTGCGGGCCAGATGGCCGGCGATTCTTCAGTTTCAGAGTGTCTTTTTACCTGCAGTTTGCAGGGGACTGGTGCCACCAGTCCACAGGAGTCTGGGGGTGCTTCTGGCTTCCACAAGGGTCTGTCTGGTCAGAGTGGTGAGTTTCAGCCAAGGATGGAGTTGATCACACAGTTCCCAGTCTGTTGCTTTAGGGACAGTGTATCCCTCTTTTGCATTGGCGCAGTGGGCAGAGTCTGTGGTTGGTGATGCAGAGCTTCTCCTTGTCCTTCTGTGAAGCTGGTTGGCCAGTACTGAGGTTCTGGTGTCAGGAGTGTCCCTTAAATCCTGGATTTAGGGGAGTTAGTGGTGTGGAGACTAGTGGCCAATGGGCAGCTAGCTCCTACAGCTAATCTGTTCCTTAGGGGACCACATCCAATGGGACAGGGTCACCCTTAGCTACCCAAAACCCTCTATTCTGCCCCTCCTAAGGTGGCAGAAAGAAACATTTAGTGCACAGACTAGACTGCTCACCCTAGAGGTGTGGTCAGCCTTCTGGGGGTGTGCACTGACCTGCATAACTAATTTTCCTCCTGACCAAGGAACAAATGTGCCTGGGTCAGGTGAGGGGCTGTTTCCTCCACTAGGGGGGCAGCACAGATGGCTATCTGGTGGTGAAGTCTTTGAAGCTCACTGCTCTGATTGCTCTATTCACTAGCCTGGCTGGCGGACGGGAGATGTGACCTCCTTACTCCCTCAGCCTCTGTTTGTGACCTGTGGGAGCATCCACGCTGCCTGACAGGAGGTCAGAAACCTGTCTTGGCTGCAGCAAGAGGCTGACCAGCGAGAGCACAAAGAAGGGTGGCAAACAGATGGGCAACCTCTAGTGTGCCACCTGGATACATGCCAGCCTTCCCTCAACACCAGATTTGTGTTGGGGGAGAGAAAGCAAGTTGTTTGACACCAAACTTGACATTTCTAGGCAGTACTATAATGGAGCTAACAACCTGGGTCTGCCCAGGCTTAAGTCCTGTGTTATCCTATATAATTGCTTGCACTTGTAGTGTACCTTATTGGAAAGGACGCTATGGAGATTTATAAGCTCATGCTTCTATGCTTGCAACTTAAATATAATGCACCCTGCCTCCTGGGCTGCAGAGGCCTTCCTTCGGGGTGCCTGACATATATGTAAGGCAGTGCAAGGGACTATGCCACTCATGGTCACGGCACAGTCAAATTCGAGCAGACCTGCCACCAGTAGTTTGCATGGGTCACCTAAGGTGGCACAACCTTGTGATGCAGCCCTGGTGACCCCTTTACCACCTGTGCCCTGGGTACCCTAGGTATCATTTACTAGGGGCTCACAAGGGGGTAAAGTCTTGCCAGTCAGAGAATTACCATGTTGATAAATAATTTAGGGAGAGAACTCATACACTGGGGTCTGGTTAGCAGGTCCCAGCGCGCTATCAGAAATGAAAAACCAGCATCTTGAGGTCCCAATGGGAACAAAAAGTTGGGGGGGGTGCAGCTGCAAAGAGCTCAGTTTTCTTACAATATATCACTCTACTTTCTAGCCTACTGATTGATAATGTAGTTTTCAAAAATAGTGGAAAAACAAACAAGTCATCAGTATGACATCTTTTCTGTGAAACATGGGTTTTGAAACCAGTTAAAAGCACATTCCACTTATAATCCAAAATGTAAATAACGTTGTCTTTCATAATGTATGGTTGGTTATGTTAACAAAGCACTTCCATCTCCACGGTCCACACGCTGGACGTGTCCGTAGTCAAAATATTCTTGCCTGCAGTCATCTCTGGCAATAGTTGGGCTTAGGGGTCACCACGAAAATCATAGCCGATGCCCTTGCCCTCTAACAAGTACTGCGCTCTCAGTGCCCAAAGGGGCACTTCCTGCACCTGTGCTTAGAAGGAAATAGGCACGCAGCACGGTCTGCACCCGTGATCTAGGGCCCAGTACCGCTGCAAAGGCCCAGTACCGCTGCACACAGTACAAATTGGGTACTGGGCGGGGCCAATGATCCTTTTTATTAGATCCACCATTACCAAAGTTGTGCAACTTTCACTTATTGGACCTGTCAATATTGGACCTATGCTGCCAGTGTCTAATAGAGCAGATCATCCATCACATATATCATCGTGCCCCATTCATGTTCCTTCAAGGCTCTTCTAGATCCAAAATCCTGGAGCCGGGTCTGTTGGACCGCCACATAAAAACACCCATGCATATAAACAAACACTCATTGTAAACGTGCAAAATGTTTATGAATACACAAATCTGCACGAGTACACGCGCATTCAGGCTTGGGGGTAGCCACAAGGCAACTAGCAGCACAACCTAAAAATCCAAAATAAAGAGCACGGAGATACATACACTGAGAATCATGGGAGCACACATCCCATGAGTACGCAAGAGCGTACACACATACAAATGGAGACAGGTACATACATGCACACATGCACTTAAACATACACATACAAAGGCGTGAACACACACAAGTGAACATACACATTCACAGGTATATCCACCAGTAAGTATATAAAGACACGTATGAGCGTACAGTCCCGTGGCTGGAAGCATACGTGTTCATTTTTAGTATTATGTTTTGTAGCGCCTACATGTCATCTGGTGGTCACGTCAAATCACTAGAATGTTAGTTGCACAAAATGCTTCTGCCGCACGTTCAGTGATAAAAACGCTACAGACGGTATAACATTTACATAAACACACGTCTGAAGATGCCGAAAGGCAACAAGCAGCGCCATACAGCTCTCTTACACACATAACACGTATACCATTGGCGCACAGACGCCCACGAAGACGTGCACCCTCGGCTGCGGATGTCTGGGGGAACAGGCCGGGCGGCTGCCTCCACACGTGCTCCGTCTGCGCGCAGTGCCGCCGAGGAAAAGGCGGGCTTCAGTTAATGCAACCCAAAGCATCATTAGCGGCTGCGGATATCCCCGCGCCCCTCACCTCCCCTGCAGGTAGATGGAGCGCAGTCACGCGAGCCTTCCAAACACAAGGCCTTTAATCACACAACATCCTGCAGGGGATTCCCCAGACCTCACGGTATTAACCCAACCAAAGGAATGTTATTAGCAGAGGCTGCCGGGGGAGGGCGGGGCAGAAGAAGCAGAGGTCGAGCCGGGAGAGGAGCTGTATGCCTTCATTCAAGCTCTGTGCAAGGAAAGGTTATGGTTGAAAACACTCCTGCCCACTAGTTCGCTTATTTTTCCTTAACATGTTCCACGTTTATCCCTCCGGGTGTCATGCCCTTTCTGTATTTAGTTGCCTGTCACACAGACATTTCCCTGCAAACGCGAGGGGTCTGTGAATAAGCAGTTCTTTACTTAATTCAGGTTGTAACCCAAAGCTCCCTGAAGCCTTTAGGTCTGAAAATGTTCGTATGGGCTGTAAATCTCGCGGACAGCTGCGCTTCTATAGTGCAATAAGAGGAAACCTTTCCTACCCGCTCGAGGTCACTTGTATTTAATAATAATGTGGATCACACTATATAAAACTTCAAATTAAAAAAGGGACATTTTATCTCAGAAGAAAATTCTGATCTAGTCTCCATTTGACTTAAAACGCTCCTGTTACTTCAGAACTCCACACTGCACACTGATGAGCACCCACAAAGGGGGCGAGCCACAGAAAGCTTGATCCAGGTGGTTGGCTCTGGCTCTTAGAACCTCGTGCCCAAAACGAGCCGAGCCTTCAGGCCACACACGCCCCTCCCCTACGTCCCCCCACCCAGTGCTTCCTTTGTGACGGCGGGGGACCAGACCACCTGCTCTCATTTTTGGGGACCGGGGCTTATTTTTACTCATCGGATACTGACTACGATCAAGTGAGTGAAAAATACACAAAGCGGAAAGCAAGAGGAAGCGAAAGGCGGGAAAACTGTCAGAAAGGGAGAAAGGAGGAACCTGCAAGAATAATATAAAGGGGCAGGGGGTGTCTGGTAGTGAATTAAAGAGGCATGAGGTGGATTTAGGACCCACAGAGCCTTCGTACTCAGCACACTGACATTTAATTATACCCGCTGCATGCTTCTGAACAGAGCTTTAGGCATAGGCACTCATTCATTTACAAATTAAGCACTGTCCCTGCCCCATACAGTCAGTATGCTTCCATAGTACTGCTGTTTAAGAAGCAGAGGCTGTCTGCTGCACACCACTTCACTTCTTCCATTCCTCCAGCCCCCTCAGACCCAGGCTGTTCGCCAAGCTGCGGCGAGTGCTGCTTGAGCAGTGTCACACTGTCCCATCTTCGATCTCTTTATCAGTAAGTAACTTTTTATATAACAACGTTGCCTGACGTCTGTTTTAAAAAAGATCGGCCTCAGCTAGGCCTTTAAGTGAGAAGTAAAATGTGGGGGCGGTCCCTAAAAGTGGGTGTGGCTTATATAATTAAGGGTGTGGCTCAAATATGTACACTAAGGGACAGATTTATCAAACTTTGGCAAAATGGCCTTGAGGTGCTTGGTAATTCTGACTAAAGTATTGCGTGGCCTTTGCAGCACCATGCTTATACTTTCATTGTTTAGAAACTGATCACTGTTCAATGTCTGTATTTAATTACTACCAGGTCTGAGAGCTGGAGGGACCCAGTCTGTTTAAAGCCCAGTCCCAAGCCCTTGACTGACAACTCACACAGAACACTTCTAGTTAAGTTTCACTTTTGCATTTATAATTAATTCGCCTGCACGTGTAAAGTTGACAACAAGGGTCCATGTCACAGTTATGAACTTAGCATTGCACTCAAGTTAGAGGAAGAACAGATCAACAAGTATCTTGCTGTTTTTTTCCACACATTGCTCAAAAGGAAAAACCTATAGTCAGTCTGTTCTATACTTGGATTGAACACTGCTTAGCACGCTCTGCTCTGAGTGCCTATCAGGAGACTTCCCTATGAGTATGGGATAGGGGGAACCCTCTGTCTCATAATGCCCTGAACTCTTAAAATACTAATTAGGTACTCTTAAGTCATAGCTGTAAAGGCTTATCGTGCTTATGCATTAAAGTTACTGGATTAACTCATGCATTCCAACTTTTTAGTTGCTCATTTACAAAATTGTAAGTTTAATTCACTTATGCATCACAAAAAGTCTCTCCAGTCGGGAAACTCGAAACAGAGCCATGAGAGGTACACTGTAAGTGGCAGGTACACCAAAGATGTACAGGAGTCTAAATGAGAGTGAGAGGAAGGGAAAGAGAGAAAAGAAGCAAAGAAGTATTGCAAGGGGAGGAGGAAGATGCACTAGTATGGGTAAGAGGAGAGAGAAAAAACCAAGGAGGAAGATTGGTGAGAGTGAAAAGAGAGACAAAAAGCGAGGAGGGAGACGCAAAAAAAGAAAGAACAAGCTTTGGCAAAGCCAGTAGGTTTCGCCTATGCGATATCTATTGGCTCTGTCAATGTTTTTTCACATCTTACACAACAGTTGAGTTGCTGTGCAATGTGGCTTAGAGTAAAAAAAAACACTATGACACAAACAGCACTGACCAAGTCATAGCACTTTTTTTGTTTAAGTCATGTTGCACAGCAGTTCAACTGCTGAGCAACGTGTAAA
Organism: Pleurodeles waltl; assembly: GCF_031143425.1. Classification (NCBI taxonomy): domain Eukaryota; kingdom Metazoa; phylum Chordata; class Amphibia; order Caudata; family Salamandridae; genus Pleurodeles; species Pleurodeles waltl. The sequence goes on along the minus strand of NC_090440.1, from coordinate 183,294,854 downwards.
AAAACATTGACAAAATCTATAGATATTGCATAGGCGAAACCTATTGGCTTTGTCAATGCTTGTTATAAATTGATGTCAGATTTCTTGAGTGCTATGTTGATTTCGTCTTCAATTGTTGTTGGTGCTGTTTAAATGCATTACACTTCTTCATTGGAGTAAACCTTGCTGCTCAGAGCCACAGCTACCCAGGGTCGTGCTGAAGGTTTAACAAACACAATCTAAGGGTCCAGAGAGGTTGGTGAGTGTTTTACATGGTGAGGTTGCACAACCACACCATATCATACATTCCATTTCCTCACACATCTACACGCACACCCATATGTCCCTACATGTAACAATTTTCACTTAGCCAGACTTACACATGTATGAAGTGCATATAGACTATTCTTTTAAATGTATATATATATATATATATATATATATATATATATATATACACACACAAACAGCAGCATAAACCTATATACTTACATACACATAACTAGACAGCCCCCTACATATCCAGACATACATATTTTGATCATGTTTTTGATATATATGCAGTGACTTTTTGTATCTATCTGTACTGCTTTACCCTTATAGAAAGCATAAAAATGTAAGGCTTAATAGTCTATAAAGTGGCTTGCCATACAAAAATATAGGATAACAATACAGTGCACTTGACCTCCTTCGTTCTCTCAAGGTAGTGCAATGGAAGTGGGGAAATGCACTTTTATAAATTACTTAGAACTGTCAATGTTAAGCATAATTTAACATACTAAAGTGAAATGCTTACTTGAAACAATTATCTTATTTGTCTCTCTCGTACTTTGACTACATCATTTACTTTGATTCAAAAAGCAAGGTTAGTGTTGGCTGCTCGTTCATGGACCTGGGAAACCTGAGAACTCTGACAGTTCCTCTTTCATTGATCTATGAAACATTACCTTTATTTGATTCTAACCATGGATTCTTGTTGATGATTACCATTAACCTTGAAAAAGCCGCAGGTGAACTCACCACTAGGGGCGAAACACGTGTCGGCTGTCCAGTTACAAACTTACAAGACTGTATTTATAAAGGACATCCAACACTCAGAAGTTTGTTAATAAATATATCTGAATACATCATTTTGACTCGGAGTACCAATTTCATACCACAACCGAATCATAAATTCAAATCTTCACAACCAAGTGGGTTTTCAATTTCTATTACTTTATGATCATTTACTTTGAGTATTCTGGTGCCTTGGGGCATACTTTGCCTCTTATGGGGAAGGGAGGTCCCTACCTGAGTCCTCGACCAGCTTTCCATATGAAGTTCCTGGTTTGCCCAGCTCTTTATATGTATCTTTCCCTGAGGAAACGACGTACACGCTCCGCAGGGCCACTGATTTATTATCGGAGGCCAGATTGTAGCTACAAAGAGGACTAGAAATTAACATGCGATAATATACGCTAATTTGCAACATCAAGTGCCCCCTCAAGATTTTAATGTAATTCTACTTTGTAGTCTTGCCATGCGCAATACTAATGTGTTGTTAAATAACCCCATTTACTGTATTTTTGTACGTGCTTTAAAAAAACAACCCAACTTAACAAAACTCAAATTACTTACATCTGAAAAAAGGAAGGCTAATTTTACTCTTCCATATTTAAGCTATGGACCTACTGATTACTGCTTGTTTCGTTGGTGAATTCACAACTATCCTTTCAGCGTTGTTCCTTTACATATTATTCCTTTACTTGACCAGGGTTGTTTCTCTGGTGCACATCTCATTTAATGAGGGAAAACATACACCAACTGTTATATTCCACTAATTTGTTTAAGAAGGCACAAGCTAGTCAAATCAATCAATCAATCAATCAATCAGGAATTTGTAAAGCGCACTACTCACCTGTGAGGGCCTCAAGGTGCTGAGTAGGGGAGGGGGGAGAAAGAGGGGAGGATGGTGCTGCTACTGCTTGAACAGCCAGGTCTTGAGAAGTTTCCTGAAGGTAAGGAGGTCATTGGTCTGACGCAGGTGGGTGGGAATAGTGTTCCACATTTTGGTTGGGAGTCAAAATGATTGTTTGGTACAAAATAATTCTTTCCTGAAGCTGTTTCTGAAAAATGTGAAGCACAAAAATAGTGATCAGCATAAATATATAGTATTCTACAATGTTTTAATGCTGCTAACTCGCCAACTTCCTTCACAAGTTTAGCCAGCCATAGAAAGACGTCAAGGCACAACATATGAGATGTCGCACTATTTCAAGGCTTCCAGTACAGTTATGGGAACAAAATAAAAAGGCAGTGGAACATTAACTGTCAAGACCAGGCTCGACATTTACTGGCTGAACCATGACTGACTAACCTTAGATCATTCTTCAGTGGGGTAGAACCCTGGATGCTCCAAACTGTGAGTGCCTAATGGTCATTGACAGCCACCCACGAGCCCTGATCAACATCCCACAATGTTTCTATACACCAAAGGCACGTGTGGACTCCACAGCCAATAAGCACTTGGATTTTTTTGTCAAGTGCACTTGGACTGGCTGAGTTCCCACATGTGATGCAAATCTTAGGTTACTTTACACAGTTCCCTCTAAAACAAAACTTGTAGGTTATGTATCCAACCATGGGATCTGACAGTTCTAAGGCCACAGACTAAAACACACTGTTAGTTAAAAAATAAATAACTGTCAAAGGACATTAGGCTGGATTTGATTATTGCTTTTCATTGTACCCCAGTGTACCATGAGGTGTCTTTATTGCCTTATCTGGTGCTCACTGGATCTTAAAAAGAAAAGAAAAAAGCCTATGACGTGGCAAGCGTGTACCGAGTCATAGTGCTTTTTTTAACCTCAAGACATATTGTGTATCAGCCCGCTATGAAGAGGAAAGCGATAACGAAGAGCAGAGGTGAAGGAGAGGGAAAAGTAAGTACGGGGGTGCATGCCTATGACAAAGCAAGCGTGTACCGCGTCATAGCACTTTTTTTTAACCTTAAGAAATATTGTATATCAGCCCATTATAAAGGGCAAAGCAACAACGAAGGGCATGGGTGAGGGAGTGGGACAAGAGGGAAAAGTAAGTACATGGGTGCATGTCTGTGACACGGCAAGAGTGCACCGCGTCATTGCTCTTATTTTTACCTTAAGGTACATTATATATCAGCCCGCTATGAAGGGTAAAGCAACAATGAAGGGCAGGGGTGAAGGAGGGGAATAAGAATGGAAAGTAAGTACGGGGTGTACGTCTCAAAATAAAAACACAGCCGAGAGTGGGAGGAGGGCAGGATTGCAAATGGCGTGCTCATTCAATGAATAATAAGAAGTACCTGCAGAGTGAAGTAGCCAGTGACCCGAAGATGTACTTGGTCCAAGCGCCAGCGATGGCATGGATGGCAAATCAGAGCAGGAAGTGAAAGCAGATGATATGCTGGCAAATGAGAAGCAAGTAAATTAGAGCGACATTGGAATCAACGAATGGTAAGTTCAGGTAAGTAGGGGCAGATTCTGAGCCCCTTTTAAGATGTTTTTAATACAAAAGACTTCTCAAGCAGACGAAACCTAAAAAATGAGAGGGAGTAGTTAGAGGAGAGATATAGACCAATGGAGGATTGTGAGAAGCAATGAAAGGGAAATAAATACAGGAAGGGAGTAAGAAGGGAGAAGAGAGGCTTTCTGTTTACATTTGCCATTACCTCTATGGGTGGCTCAGTCTGATCTGACCATCAGCATATCTGAACCTCCACTCTCCCCCCCCTCACCCCTCCCGGGGGGGGTCAAAAATTTAAAAACAGTAAAGCCTGCCTTTGCAAGTGAGCTCTGTGTGAAAGTTTATCGGCAGTCCAGCTCTGCACTTCTGTTTTGTGTCAGCACAGACCTGTAACTCTGGAGATCTGAGAGACTCCTTTGTCTTGCTAAATATTTTAATTGCCTTCTCCTAGGTGTGGAGGGGCTTGAGGCTGTCTTCTTGTAGGTGTCTTTGTTTAATCTTGTGATCCTGCTGATAACGTTCCTTCACTTAGTACCTAATTTAATACTGAACTTTTCTAGAAACACTTTGGTCAGTTGGTTTAACACATTGGGGGTCACTCTGACCCCTGCCGGCGGCGGATGCCGCCGGCCTGGCGGGAACCGCCAGAAGACCGTACCGCGGTCAAAAGACCGAGGCGGTCATTCTGAGTTTCCCGCTGGGCTGGCGGGCGACCGCCAGAAGGCCGCCCGCCCGCCCAGCGGGAAACCCCCTACCACGAGGATGCCGGCTCCGAATGGAGCCGGCGGAGTGGAAGGGGTGCGACGGGTGCAGTTGCACCCGTCGCGATTTTCAGTGTCTGCCACGCATACACTGAAAATCTATGTGGGGCCCTGTTAGGGGGCCCCTGCAGTGCCCCACGACACCCGTTCCCGCCAGCCAGGTTCTGGCGGTGAAAACCGCCAGAACCAGGCTGGCGGGAAGGGGGTCGGAATCCCCATGGCGGCGCTGCTTGCAGCGCCGCCGTGGAGGATTCCCAGGGGCAGCGGGAAACCAGCGGGACACCGCCGGTTTCCCGTTTCTGACCGCGGCTGTACCGCCGCGGTCAGAATGCCCATGGAAGCACCGCCAGCCTGTTGGCGGTGCTTCCGCGGTCGTTGGCCCTGGCGGTCCATGACCGCCAGGGTCAGAATGACCCCCATAATGCTACACGAGTTTACTAGTTTAGCTCTTTGAAGAATTCATCACAAAGCACTGTCCTTTGGAGTTAACTGGAAGAGGTGAGGAGTGACCCATCTATTTGCTCAGTTGAGGAGTGGGAGTGAGGACAAATTGGATACATCCCAGCTTCACAGTTTGACCGAATTGTGTCATTCTAGGCGGGTATTTTACTTTACTGTGCCTTCTTTTCCTTCATTATCACATTTAGGAGCACCTTGAAATGCATCCGTTTAGCATGCGTGCTGCACACAGGCCTGTTTTGTATATAGCCTAATTGACTATAGTGTTGCTCCATGTTTATAAACAACATTGGCCAATACCTAATGACAACATGAAAACCTACTGCCTCTTGGGTCAGAAATTCTATCATCTTTAAGGGAAACTGGATGGTGGTTTAAAAGGTGTCTAGGTTTGTGTTTAGAAACTATCACTGCTTTTTAATTTTCAGTCTATCATATTCTAGCACAAAGATTGCAGTGTAATTTACATATGGCGTATTTTGAGGGCGTGGCCTGTGTTAGGGCTCTTACAGCAACCCCAGACCCTTAGCTTTCTCACCCTGTTAATTTAGTGGCTCACTACCTTTTCCCAAGAGCATGAGGCTGTCAGAGATTGTGGAATGTCTTTGGCCATTGCCCCAGTCTTTGGATGACAAGGTCACCTTACCTTTGATTATGACATTTTTGTCCTCTTGTTAATCGAAAATAGGTAATAAGATTTTCCTACCATGGTCCAATTTGAATCTATTTCCAAAGTCTTTGAGTCTAATGAAGCATAGAGAGGTGTTATTAGAGGGATGACCTTGGAATTCATGACATAGAAGACACCAGGTTTCTAGTTCAGTTTTTCTGGTAACAAAGCTACCCATTCTTGGAGTAGAAGACTTGCTATACTTCAGCCAAACTAATTCTATTTAAGTGCCATGTTACAATTGTTGTTAGGCTGCCCAGCACTGGAAAATGGTATACTTGGTGACATAGACCGATGCAAATGTATTTAGGGTCACAGTCCTAACCGTGTCCCAGCACACCAGGTTACTGATCCCGGACTTTCATGTGAGATTGTAGTCCTTTCTTGGAGTTTTTGTCTAGGTTGTCTGCCTTTGAACCAACTGGACTAACAGCAGTGAAAGAAAATGCCACTTTTTGGACCGTCACTCCCATATGTTGCTGAATTTTATTGCTGGTATTTAGACTGCACACTCGGGGCTGCCATCCGGGGCCCAGTGTATGTGCTCCAGCCCCTAAAACATGGAACAATTGCTAATCCCTAATTGGCATATTTAACTCTCTGGTAAGGCCATAAAGTATGATGTAGCTACTACAAACATGGCATTGAAAGTTAAATGGCAGATGTGAAATGCAGCACTTATTGTGCCATACAATAATGTGACAAGGACAACATGGCTTCAGGCTACCAATGTAGCCTAACTGCTGCAATTTCACCCTCCATTTGACAGGGAAAACTATTCATTTAAATATTAATGTCGTCCCTAATTATGCCTTCTAGCCCACAAGGTATTTGAAAATGAGACATGTAAAAATGTAATGGTCATTTCCCTACAGTGACAAGCCCCCAAAAGCAATTTTCAATGCGAAGGCTCTGGCTGTCATTTTAGGAAAACCAGAGTGCAGATTAATATAGTAATTCTGGTGTCTCTGGTTTGGGAAATGCTATAGAAATTGTGTAACTATTATTTTTAATATTTTTAATATTTATTACAAATCCAATTCAATCGTGGACCTAGGTTTTTAATAAATATTTAGGAAAATTACCTTTGAGAGAGTTACCTTTTAACTATCTGAAGCTCCTGTAGACTAATTTACATTAACCTGCCAGTAGCTGCCCCTGCAGTGTTTTACATTAATAAAGGGTGAAAACTGCTCCCGGAGCAAAGGCAGTGGCTTAGGCATGGTGACAGGTTAGGCTGGGGCTGTCAGCCCAGGAAAACCAGCTGGGGGGAGTCAGGATTTTTATTTACTTAAAAGGGGCAAGGGTGAGTCCTGCCCATTCACAGTTAAGTGTAAGGGGAGACCTGAGAAAGGAAAGGCCTTTGTTCTATAGACCCTCAGTAGCCAGTTGAGCACCAGTTCACTGGGAACTTTGCAGGTCCCATAACCAGTTTGGTGTAGCTGAAGATGAGGAGGCAACTGATCATTTCCATGAACATATCCCATGGCTGGCCCACGTTATCTCTTCAGGGCAGAAGGTCTGTGCCATCTTGCATTTCATTTAGAATAGTGCACTCTGAAATAGTGTGCTGTAAGGCAAACAGGATGTGCTGTAATAGTGGGCAGGGCTGTACCTGTGAACATTTTCCCCATTGGTCAGAGCAGAGGTCTTCAAACTGGGGGGCGGGCCCCCCCTGGGGGGCCTCAAGTGATCCCAGGGGGGGCGCCAAACTCTGGCCAAAAGAAATATTATACAGATAACATGCCTTTGTTTTAAGCAGAAGCATGTTATTGCAGTTTTAAAAAGGTAACAGTACTTAACTGCAATGTTTAAATGAGTTTAGACATATTTAAACATTGCCATCTTTCTAAAATAATAGTGAAAAAGTCTGAGGGGGGCCCAATGATTTTTATTTTTCAACTGGGGGGCGTGGCATTAAAAAGTTTGAAGACCACTCCGTCAGAGTGTCCAGGACTCAACACCACCCACTGGCTACTGAACTGTGCAAAAATGTACTTCATCACCATCATTCTGCAGCACATTTGGAAAGAGGAAACAATCCTGCCTGCAATGCAGGCACCCTTACACCATGGCGCAAGGGTGCTGGCATTGTCGCTAAACAGATTGTGCACCAGCACAGGCATAGAACAGGAATGCGCCATGATTTGGGAAATATGCTGCAATCCTGTCCTCTCCGTTTCACAGAGCACAGCAAGTTGTCCTCATGTGTTGCATGAAAGATTGATAAATCTGGTCCTATGTCCAGAGGTTGAAATCATGAAGAGGTGAAGATACCAAAAGTATTGAATGAACGAAAGGACTTACCGAGATGCCAAATTTGAATTTTGCAGGAAATGCTCCTGAGCTTTTCCTGCCAATACCAAAGGCTTCATCGAGATCTCACTTAAGGCCTATCTGATTTCAAAGGAACTTTGCTGGATACAACCTGCTGCCTTGTCCTGCCTTTTCCTGCAGGAAGATTTTGACTTTCATTCAGAGACTAAGTCAGAAGATAAAATCTTTGACCGGTACAAACATGCTTGGTATTTTCACCCTACACATCATCATGGTTTGCCTGAAACCATGCCTCAGTGCAGCCAATTGTGAACAGTGATTACTGATTGGTGTTTTACATTTTCTTGAAGCTTTTTGCCTCAACTCTTTAAAACTCATATCTCTGCTTTCCATTTATTGGATTTTTTTGTGTGATTCTGTTTGTTACATTTTTCTCTGTTTTGTATAAATTGTAGTGGAATTTTTATTGTGTTTTTAACTTTTAACAGGTCTGATATTTCTAAAAGCTTTACACATTCTTTCTAAGTTAAGCCTGTCTGCTCCGAGCCATACCTACCAGAAGTTGAACACAGTTCTAACTTATATAAACCTTGGTCTGGACCTGATGGATTAGTGTCTTTACTGACTTTATTACTTGTATCTCAATTAGTAATTCATTTCCTTACGCCCTGCAAACAATGATTTGTAGGAGGAAAGTTCTGGTCTTGAAACAGATGCCCTGGCGACGCGGAGCAAGGTTGAGACCTCACCACATGCAGATATTAGTTTGTGGGCTGTGGACTGTTCCAGTTGTAGATCTGGTTTGGAATCACACTTCACTCCGCCCAACAAGGGCCCAAATGAACAATTCTGTTCCTCTGCCGCGCGTGGACAAAGCACTGTACCATAGCTTTAATCAACTTCCTCACACAAAAGTTTTATTGTGTAGTAAAGTTGGTGTGAGCACACCACAAAATGGATATGAAATACGTAGCACAACACCCCCTGTTAATGTATGCAAGGGGGTGCTTAACTATGCGAGAAAAGCACCAATACCCTTATCCTAGCACCACACCACAGTTGGTGCAAACTTTAGCCATGCAAAAGGAGAAGTGTGTGATTTTATCAAGTGTAATATGTGTACTTAAATATATAAAGCAATGGCGGCTGCACTCGAGGAGGCCCCTGGTGTACACATATCACGTAAGAGACGTATGGATGGCTTTAATGCATGGACCCTTCAAGAGGCAGCATCAGTGCATTATTCTCTAAAAGGTAACACTATTGTGTTACCCTTCACACAACACGGCGCTGCTTATTTGCAACCAGAATAGTGTGGTTCGTGTTTTAGTAACTCCTGGTCTTTGTCAGATTTTACCGATCCGTGTACCTCCCCACCTAGAGGCTCACTGGCACATCTGTGAATCGGCATGAAAGCACGTTTATGGGGTTTTTCAGGTAATGTAAACGGGGGCAAGTTCGTAGTTCTTATAATAACAACGCGGTGCATTTTTTCATCAAACTTCGACGAAATGCGAAAATGATCAAGTGTTCTTATTACCCGATGCAATGACGTCGGAAGGATAGAAGGCTGAGTTGGCTATACTGAGCTTTGAACTAGTGATGCGTAGACCACCAACAAGAACTCACCTCACTGAGCAATCCTGGTATCCGGAGGGGCATTTTCAGGTGTCTCTGTCTGTGTCTGTGAAAGCCCGTGTCAAATCACAGGAGCCGACATTTCTGCCACAGACTCTGCACCGGCCCTAGGTTCATAGACATTGTGCTGCCCAGAGTAATGTGGATTTCAACACAGGCCTGTCGACCACTTAAGATCCCCGTATACTCGTGACTTGCACAGCTGGGAGAGGTTAGAAAGAAGCTTAAAGCCATTTACTACAATAGCTGTAGCGTTCAAACCCACATTTGGGAACACTTAGGAGGAAAATTGTGTGGCAGAAAGTGTGAAAATTGTATCTTGCTTCACAAATAAATATATATTTTTGGACGTGGAAATCACAAAAGTTAAGAGAAGTTAGCATTTTATGCTAAATAAAGAGTCGTCGTCTTTCTGAAAAGTGAGCGTGCAGTTTGCGTGCCAGATTTTAAGTATTAAAAAAGAACGGCTGTAAAGGGCCGCGCATGAGAGCTCGGAGCTGGCTGAAGGCTGCTCGCTATAGGCCGCCAGTGCCGCACGCAGCTGCCCTGACCTCTGAGCCGAGGCCTTATTAAATTTGCCCTGGTTTTGTTTCCTGTCCCATTGTTGAGGCTGGCGTGCCAGCAAATAATGAACGCGGGGCGTGGAGGCCGCGGGCTGACCCCGAGCCAAGCTGTGACACTCCCGGAGCCCAAGCCTCGCGTGAGAGCCGGCACCTTCCCCAGCCCCAAGGAGCTCCGAGTCCGCCTAATCCCCCTCCTGCAGGAAGAGCCGTCCCAGCCCCGCGGTGCCGCCTCTGGCTGGACTAGGCACGCAAGCTCCGTGAAACGGCATCCAACACCCTCACACGCCAACACTGGGGAACGCTATGGCTCCGAGGATAAAAATATAAAGTGTTTTATTTGCCCATTAACGTGTGGTGGGTGGCGGAAGTGTAAATGAAGTAGAATGTAGAATAAAAAAAAAAAAATGGCAAAGCCAATAGGTTAAGGTCTAATATGCTAATGCTGCGCAGTAGAGCGAGACAGTACACAGCCAGCAGAGATCGTTATATCTGTAAATTAGTCCCTCATACAGGTCAATACAAGCTCTGAGTCACAAGCAGGATGCGCTCAAAAGCCAATAGCATTACGTGAGAGATACTAATGCCACTGGGCTGAGTCAACCAGCAATCACATTTCTATATATAGGTACACTATCAACAAGCATTGGCAAAGTTAATAGATCTCGCCTATGCACGAGCTACTGGCTTTGCCAATGTGTTTTAGTCGTGTTGTACACCAGCATGGGTCAAAGGTGATGACGTTAGGGCGAATGGTGTGGCATGAATTGTTGTAGAGTGGCGCGGCCCAGAATAGCGTGAAGTGGTTTAGAGTGGTGTAGAGTGTTGTAGAGTGGAGTGGCGTAGAGTGGCACTGCATAAAGGGGTGTAGCATAGAGTGGCACGGCACAGATTGTTGTAAAATGGCGTGGCGTAGAGTGGCGTGGAGGGAGTAGAGTGTCTTAGATTGGAAAGGCGTAGATTGGAGTAAACTGTCATTGAGTAGAGTGGCATAGAGTATCGTAGTGTGGGGAGGCATAAAGCAGAGTGGAGTGGTGTAGAGTGAAGTAAGGTAATGTGGAGTGGCATAGATGGAGATGCATAGAGTTGAGTAGAGTGATGTAGACTGCAACAGATTACCGTAGAGTGGAGTGGCGTAGAGTAGAGTAGTGGAGTACAGTGGAATGTCATAGAGTGTAGTAGAGTATCACAGTGGAATGGCATAGAGAGAGTTGCGTAGGACATCACAGACTGGAGTTGCACAGAGTGGGGTAGAGTGTTATAGAGTGAAGTGGCGTGGCGAAGAGTGTTGTAAAGTGGAGTAGAGTTTAATGAAGTAGTGTGTCAGAGTGGCCTGGTGTGTGGTAGTGGCACCTTATACCAGGTCCAGACGCGCCCTATTAGTGAATGTAGGCAGTGTCTAGGAAGCCAGGGCTCTCTAGAGGTAGCCGTGGATGAGCAGGCAAGACTTATCTAGGAGACATGCAAAGCTTATGCAATACCACATTAGCCACACAGCAAATTTTATGGCAAGAACGGAGGCTCATATTATGCTTCTCTTACTTGCTTTAATTTCAATAGCAGCAGTCAAGAAACTACAACTCCCAACAGGCTTGGAACCACAAAGCCAATGGGAGCAAAAAACGAAATAACAGAGGAACCAATCACAATCCTGACAGGTAACATACGTCACACTTGACTGCGACCAGCCCTCTTTCTTGCTGCTCGCAGTCAAGATAAGTCACGTTATTTTTTCTCTACTATATATTTACACTTAATGCATGTTTATACCTCCTATTTTATATGTATTGATTGCTTTTGTGTTATGCTCGTTTTAGTGACTGAATTTTAGCGTTTTGTTTAATTGCGCGCTGCGCGTGAAGCGTTATTCCGGTCTAGGAACCGGTTCAGCACAACGCGCTCGAGCGCGTCGGAGGCAGTGCTTCTGCCTCCAACGTTCCATCGGACGCGCCCTTCATTCGAAGAGCGTCCGCTCCACAGCGCGTTTCGGTTCTTGGTGCTTACCGCTCCAAGGTGTAACTCCTCTTCGTTTGGAGGTCCTGGCTTGTTCTTCTCTGTGCCGGACCTCGCGCGTCCACGGGGATATTTCCGGTTGGCTTTTCCTTTCGGGTTCTTGCTTGGCCACGCCTCTTGGGCGTGTTTTTTCTCTCCCCTCCGGCTGGGCTCAGCTTTAACCCTTGCTATCCCGGTTTTCTCCATAGATATGGAAGGGCAATCTCCTTTTTCAGATTTTTCCACCAGCAAGGATGTTGGAGCCTTTATTAACGAGGCTGTGTCTAAGGCTGTGTCTGCCTCCATGAGTAAAATGTCGAAGAACTTGGAAAGTTCAATGCAGAATATGGTTTTCCAATCCTTTTTGGCCCAGTCTGCGGGGGATAGCAGACAAAGAAAAAATAAGGATGTGGTAAAACAAAAAGATGGCGCTTTGGTTGGTGAAGTTTCTTCACCCCTGACTGAGGATGATATGCCTCCCAGGCCTCCTTTAAAGGAGGGGAATATTGTTAACACTTCCGGAAAGCGTAAATTTAAAGTAAAGAATACGGTTACAGCGCCAAAACAAGTGGTAATCACTCATATTTCTGATACCGATGAGGACATTGGGGATATTGATGAGGATGATGAGGATTCTGACGCATGGGGCTCGCTCTCACAGGCTTCCCCCCCTAAAAAGCCTAAACTTGAGTCTTCTACCCCTTTTTCTGCTAAACTCATTCTTGACTCTGACGGTAACCCCATGTTCGATCCCTCTTACCTCCACCATCCTAACTCTACTGAGTGGTCACCTGCGCGTCACGTGGGACAATACATTGCGTCCAGGTTACGGCTTCCCCTGGATAAGCAGACGAGAGCCAAGTTAAGATCTGAATGCCCCAGACCATCTCTCTCCTCAAATATCACTACCACTCCAGTGATTGATGAATCACTTTTGACGTTCTTTTCAAAATTTGGCAAGGACCCCCGTAAAGGGGTAGATAAAGCCTGGTCGAATTGCCAGGATAAACTTTTGGATTTGGTGGGGCCCCTGGCCCGTATTTTGGATCTGGCAGAATCAGCTAAATCAGACAATGCGGATATTGACCCTTCAGAACTCTCCCTCTGGACGCAGAGAGCTTTCTGTTTGTTGGGTAACGCGAATGCAGCCATTACGCATGAAAGAAGAAAGGGGTTACTACTTAAGTTAGATCCCAAACTCTCTAATTTGGCGTCCATGGACCCTGGAGCCAAGGCTGATGGTTGTCTTTTCGGTAAATCTTTTATCAAAGATTTAGGAAAGTTCGTGGCAACTTTTTCTTCTATTGATAAAGCCCAGCAAAATATCAAAAAAGTTTTCAATCAACGGGTTTTCACCAGGGCCGGTACAGGCAGGAGCCGCTCTACCGGCTGTTTCTCTCATCCGCAAGGATTGAGAGGCTCCTCATTCGCGTACTCCAATTACGGATACCAATCATACAAGCCCCAGTTTTACCCTCAGAGAGGCCGAGGCTACAGGGGCCGTGGACAACGAGGATTCAGATCCACCAAAAACCAAGGTAAGCCTTTCCTCTGGTCCTCCTCCAATTGGGGGCAGACTCAGTTTTTTCCTTCAAAAGTGGCACTCTTTAACTTCCGATCCTTGGGTTCTGAATACTATTCAGGGATACCAAATAGAATTCTATGCGCAACCTCTCCAAGTTTATTTCCCTCCTCCGCCAGTTTTTTCGGCGGAAATGTCTCTTCTGATTTCAGAAGAAGTAAAGTCTCTCCTTTCCAAAAACGCCGTCAAAATCTCAACTCCAGATCCCTCAGGGTTCCTCAGTTCGTTATTCCTAGTCCAAAAGAAAAACAAAAAATTCAGACCAGTCATAAATCTCAAGTATTTCAACCAGTTTGTCGTCTACCGACATTTCAAAATGGAGACAATTCTTCACTTAAGGGATATTCTCCTCCCGTCCGACTTCATGGTCCGGTTAGATCTGCAAGACGCATACCTCTCGGTTCCCATTCATATAGATCACCGCAAATACCTTCAGTTTCAGTGGCTCGGTTTGACGTACCAGTTTTCTTCCCTGCCGTTCGGTCTCTCGTCAGCACCCTGGTGCTTCAAAAAGCTGATGAAACCAGTGACGACTCATCTCAGATCTTTGGGCATCAGACTGCTGATTTATCTCAACGATATTCTTATTCTACATCAGAATCGCGAGACGCTTCTTTCTCACCTAGAGATAACTTGTTCTCTGCTATCCCAACTAGGTTTTCTAGTGAATGTAGAGAAGTCAAGTATGACTCCTTCCCAAAGACTTCAATTTTTGGGTTTCAAAATAGATTCCTCTTCCTCTACCCTCCATCTTCCTCTTCAAAAAGTGAACTCCATCAAGTCAGAGATTCGGAGAACACTTCGGAAAACCCAGATTTCTCTAAGATCTCTAGCCAGGGTAGTGGGCTTCTTATCCTCTTCAATTCAAGCCATATTTCCCGGCCCTTTACATTATCGGGCCCTTCAAAGACTAAAAATCCGTCATCTCAGAAAAGGCCTAGCTTATTCAGACATGGTCTTTATGGATCAGGAATCCCGCCTCGAACTCCAATGGTGGATAGACCATTTAGATGCCTGGAATGGCAGAACTATCTTTCCATCAGCCCCAGATCTTGTGTTAGAATCCGATGCAAGCCTGACGGGCTGGGGCGCCCGCTGTGGACCAATCTCGACTGGCGGTACATGGTCATTACGGGAGTCCAGATTGCACATCAATTATTTAGAGATGCTTGCAGGTTCCTTTGCAATAAAGAGTCTGGCAAAAGGCAGGGTTCAGTGTACCATCCTCCTCCGTATGGACAATGTTTCGGCTGTCCGATACATAAACCATCTGGGAGGAACCAGATCGAAGCCGTTGGCGGACTTGGCAAAAAGCCTGTGGGAATATTGCTTAAACAACCAGATTTCGCTCACGGCGGAATATCTTCCCGGCTCCCTCAACCAGACAGCGGATTGGCATTCCCGCTTCCTCAGGGATTACAGCAATTGGAAGCTTCATCCCTCAATTTTTCAATCTATCCTCCACAAGTGGGGTCCCTTCCAGATAGACCTGTTTGCCTCCCGCCTAAACGCCCAACTTCCTCTTTTCTTCAGTTGGCACCCGGATCCTTCGGCGTTGGCTTCAGATGCGTTTCTTCAGGATTGGTCCCAGTCGACCAATTTCACCTTTCCTCCTTTCATTATGATTACCAGAGTCCTGGCCCAAGTCAGGCGCCAAAGAGCGACGCTGGTTCTTGTGGCCCCCTTTTGGCAATCCCAGATTTGGTTCCCCCCTCTTCTGGAATTGGCAATAGATTGTCCTTCTCTACTTCCCTCTTTTCCTTCCCTTTTGCTAGATCCCTTGGGGAATCCCCATCCCTTGGTGCTCAACAATACGCTCACTCTATCAGTTTGGAAGGTATCAGGCATTCCTCATCTACCATTCCAATTTCGGAAGAAGCTTCTGACCTCACCAACAAGGCATGGGCCCCCGGTACCAGGAAAGCATATTCTTCCGCCTGGTCCCTTTGGTCTAGCTGGTGTTTGGGAAGGGACCTCAATCCCTTTTCAGCAGATATAAATTATGTAATTAATTTCCTGGCGGCTCAAGCTAGCGCAGGTAAGTCCTATAGAACAATTAATCTATATAGGTCTGCTATTTCCATGCATCACGAACACGTCAACGACAAACCGGTAGGAGAACACCCCTACTCTGTCGTCTGTTGAAGGGAGTAAGATTTTCTGTTCCTCCATTACCTAAATATTCCAAGTTATGGGATGTCAATTTGGTTTTGAATTTGTTCCTTTCCTGGCAGGACAATGCTGATTTGTCGTTAAAAATGCTTTCAGCGAAACTAACTATGTTGCTTTGCTTAGTCTCTATTAAGCGTTTATCTGACGTTAGAGCACTCAATGTTACTTCTCGGCAATTTGCCCCCACAGGGGTACTATTTTCCATTAATAAACGCACAAAAACTAATTTACGTACAGTCTTTTATCCATATTTCCCAGATCAACCTAAGCTCTGTGTGGGGCAATGTCTCAAATGTTATGAGGAACGGACAGCCGATCTTAGAAAGTCCTCGGTTTCCCAACTTCTAATCTCTTTCCAAAAAACACATAATCCAGTGGCCGCGGCAACTTTGGCCAGATGGGTTCGTTGGGTTATGTCCCTGGCAGGTATAGATACTTCCATCTTTGGGGCTCACTCAGTCAGGGGTGCAATGGCTTCCAAGGCCTTTTGGGTTGGATCCAGGTTGGAGGACATTCTGAGATCGGCTGATTGGTCCAATGATAATGTATTTAGGACCTTTTATTGTAAACCAGTGCACACAGCTACCTCAATAGTGATTAATATGCTTTAAAATAGCATAATATGAGCCTCCGTTCTTGCCATAAAATGTAGATTTTCCTAGTACAATATGACGGAAAGTCTTAATTTTATTAAAGATACGGAGGCGAGTATTATCCCGCCTCAACAAGGAGATATTTCTGATTTGTCTTGTTTCTTCCCTCCCTTGCAGCTACTTCCACTCCAGCTCAAGCCTCTACTTGATCAACGGAAGAATTTGCCGCATACCGTCACATCGACTGGAGGTCCAGTTTCTTTCCGAAGCATTCCTTCCTCTTCTCTCCGGATTCCGGCTTCTTTACGGTTCTGCATCGCATTGATTCAGGACTTTTGTTCTCTGACTTTAGCAATTGCTATAATTTTTGCCATTTTTCCTCTGTTCTCTCGTAACTCCTAGCCTTCTCGCATCAAGAAAGAGGGCTGGTCGCAGTCAAGTGTGACGTATGTTACCTGTCAGGATTGTGATTGATTCATCTGTTATTTCGTTTTTTGCTCCCATTGGCTTTGTGGTTCCAAGCCTGTTGGGAGTTGTAGTTTCTTGACTGCTGCTATTGAAATTAAAGCAAGTAAGAGAAGCATAATACTCGCCTCCGTATCTTTAATAAAATTAAGACTTTCCGTCATAATGTACTAGGAAAATCTACATTATCAAACATGAAAGAACTACACATTGTTACAAAAAAGGTACTATATTATAGTAACACAACAATAGATTACTTGTAGGCAGTCCCCCAACTGGAGGTAAGTACACACTATATATACATACATACATACACACAGTAATAATTAGGAATATGCACAAGAAACAACAAGCATTGGCAAGAATTAGTGAAAAAGTTAGTTAGGTCCCTGGGGGAGGACAAAACCATATATTAAAATAGTGGAATGCAAAGTGGAGTCCCCCACCCAAGGATATGGAGTTGTTAGAAGGGAGCTGGAAAAATTAGGGCCCCAAAGAGGTGAGCACCTGAGTGACCCCCAGTGACCAGGAGAGCAAAGGTAAGTATCTGGTCTTTCCAACTGGACTTAGAAATTGGATTGTGCAAGAACAGGACCAATAAAGAAGAAACCAAAGGTGGATTCTGGAAGAAGAGGACCTGCAAAAGAAGGGGACAGATTCCAGTCCACAATGGATTGTCCAGTGGGGGCAGGAGCTACTACCCACCCTTCTGTGGATGAAGATCCAGGTTGACCGGGGAAGAAGACGACCAGCTGTGGAGCCCATGAGCTGCACGGAGTCCTTGGAGTAGTGCAGATGGTGTCCCACGTCGGTCGTTGGGTCACAGGTGGTCACTGGTGTAGGAGAACCACCAAAAAGCCTTGGCAAATGTAAGATGAGCAGAAGAAGAGTTGCCAGTTTGAAAAGGATCAGCAAGGTCCAAGAGACTCGACCTTTGGAGGGGAGTCCTGGCTGACCCTCAGCAGTCAGGAGAGCCAACAGAAGCAGTCGCAGCCACCACAGGCAACCCACTAGCAGCAGGCACAGTAAGTCGCAGTGAGGCCCAGTCAGCACACCAGGAGAGGAGTCCCATGTCGCTGGAGCAGCAGAGAGGAGGCTGTGCTTGGCAGGATGAAGTGCTGGGGGCTGGGGCTACTCGGAGAATGAAGATCCCATGGAGCAGGATACAACAAGCTTTAGTAGTTGCAAGAGTAACAGTGCACAAGGGTACTGTCCTGCAAGGAGAGGCAAGGGCTCACTGTCTCCCAAGATGGACAGCTGGCAGAGAGGATCAATGGACCACTCCAGACTACCACCTGTGACGCATGATCCACACGGTTCCAGAGAAGAGTAGATCCACGCAACCGGATGCCGTTGCTGTAGGTGCCTGCAAATGTAGGGGAGTGACTCCTTCACTCCAAGGGAGATTCCTTCTTGTTTCTTGGTGCAGGCTGAAGCCTCGCTGACTCCAGAGGATGCACAGCCGGGGAAAGGTTGCAGTTGCTGGAAGGAGCCAGGGAAACAATGTTGCAAGGCAAAGTCATCTCAGGAGTTGCAGTCTTGTCGGTGCCGGAAGAGTCCAGTTGCAGTTCCAGTGGCCAGAAGTAGAAGTAAACAATGCAGAGGAGTCCTGGTGGAGTCTTGCACGTCAAATCTGGGGACTCATCCATAAGGGAGTCCCTTAATAGCCCTAAAAGGCAGTTTTTGTCACCTAGCAAGGTGACCACCTATAAGGAGGGGGTCTCTGATGTCACCTGCCCGACCTGGCCATTCAGATTCTCCCAGGGGCCTCTGCACATCTTGGTTTCAAGATGGCAGAATTGAGTGGCCACCTGGAGGAGCTCTGGGCACCACTCCTGGGGTGGTGATTGACAGGGGAGTGCTCACTCTCCTTTCCTTTGTCCACTTTTGCGCCAGAGCAGGGACTGGGGGTCCCTGGACTGGTGCTAACAAGTTTATGCAAGGAGGTCACCAAATGTGCTCTTCAAAGCTAACCGGTGGCTTGGGGAGGCTACCCCTCCCAAGCCTTGTAACACCTGTTTCCAAGGGAGAGGGTGTTGCCTTGCGCTCCCACATAAAATCATTTGTTCTGCCTTCCCTTGCAGCTGTTCAAGCAGCAGGAGGGCAGAAACTTGTCTGAGGAGTGGCAGCAGCACGGGCTGCCCAGAAAACCTTAGAAGACCGGTAGGCACAATACTGGGGGGGGTCCTGTAAGGAGCCACCAGAGTGCATGGAATCAAAAAACCAATACTGGCAACAGTATTGGGGTCTAATTCTGACATGTTTGATACAAAACATGCCCAGGCTCGGAGTTACCATTATGTAGCTGGACCTGTGTCCAGTACACAGGTAAAATGGCTCCCCTGCACCTAGGAAGTCCAGTGGAAGGGAACTGGAGTTCATAGGGGCTACTCTGCTCCTCCAGGGGTGCCCTCACACACAGGGACCTGCGCTCTGCCCTCTGGGCTAGGAGGGCCTACCTTAGGGGTAATTTACAGTGACCTGGTGCAGTGACCTGTGGTGAAAGGGTGCATGCACCTTTTCACGCATGCTGCAATGGCAGGCCTGCAGACACAATTTTGCATGGTCTCCCAGGGGTGGCACAATACATGCTGCAGCCCATGGGGGACCCCTGGTGTCCCAATATCCTGGGTACCTAAGTACCATACACTAGGGACTTATAAGGGGACACCAGTATGTCAATTGTGGAGTGCACTAGGGTCCTAGGCAACCAAATGTAGAGGGAGAGAGCACCATCACTGAGGTCCTGGTTAGCAGGATTACAGTGCAACAGTCTAATCACACTGATAGCAGGCAAAAAGTGGGGGTAACCATGCCAAAACGAGTTAATTTCCTACAATCATGGAGTGTAATTTCGTAGAGTTGAGTGTCTTAGAGTGGAGTAGAGTGGCCTACAGAGAAGTGGCATGTGTTAGAGTAGTGTAGAGTAGACTGGCTTAGAGGGCATTGGTTTTGAGTGAAGTGGCGTGTAGCGTATTGGCGTAGAGTGCAGTGGTTTAAAGCAGAGTGGCGCAGTGAAGAGTGGAGTGGTGCAGAGTGCAGTAGAGTGGTGTAAAGTGCAGTGGTTTAGAGAAGAATGTTTCAGAGTAGTGTGAAATGGAGTGGAGTGGTGCATTGTAGAGCGGAGGGTGCAAGGTATAATGTAGTGGCGTACAGTAGAGTGGTGTAGAGTGCAGTGGTGCAGAGCAGACTAGAGTGGCATAGAGTGGATTGGTATAGAGCACAGTGGCATAGGGTGTACTAGAGTAGAGTGATGCAGAGTAGAGGGGCGTAGTGTAGTGGTGTAGAGTGCATTGGTGTAGAGTGTAGTAGAGTAGTGTAGAATTGAGTGTTGCAGAGTAGAGTGCAGTGGCATAGAGTAGGTTGGTGTAGAGTGCATTTGTTTTGAGTAATGTGGTGTAGAGTGCATTGGCATAGAGTGCAGTGGTTTAGAGTAGAGTGGCATAGAGTAGAGGGGCACAGCGCAGAGTGGAGTAAAGTGACGTAGAATGAGGTGTTGTAGAGTAGAAACTTTCAGAGTAGAGTGAAGTGGCATGGAGTGGTGCAGGGTCGAGTATAGTGGCATGGAGTAGAGTGGCGTAGAGTGCAATGGTGTATAGTAGAGTCTTATAGAGTACAGTGTCACAGTTCAGTGCTGCAGAGAAGACAGAGTTGATTGGCATAGAGTGAAGTGGCATAAAGTGGAGTGATGCAGAGTAGACTCACATACAGTGAACTGGCATAGACTGCATTGGAGTAGAGTGGTGCAGAGTAGAGTGACATAGACAGCAGTGGCTTACAACAGAGAGCTGTAGAGTGCAGTGTCAAAGTGCAGTACTGCAGAGTAGATTAGAGTGGTGTAGAGTGGATTGGCACAGAGTGCAGTGGCACAGTTTAGAGTGATGCAGAATCGACTGTAATAGAGGGGAGTGGTATAGAGTGCATTGCAGTACAGTGGCACTGAATAGAGTGGTGCTGTGAGGTGGCATACAGTGCAGTGGCACAGTTTAGAGTGATGCAGAATTGACTGTAATAGAGGGGAGTGGTATAGAGTGCATTGGAGTACAGTGGCACTGAATAGAGGGGTGCTGTGAGGTGACATACAGTGCAGGGGCATAGAGTTTTGTGGTGCAGAGTAGAGTAGCATAGAGTTCAGTGGCTGGGAGGGCAGTGTTGCAGAGTAGAAGGTAATAGTGTGCAGTGGTGTAGAGTAGCACAGAGTGCATTGGCATAGAGTGCAGTAGCACAGAGTAGAGCAGAGTACTGTAGAGTGGTATAGAAACCAGTGGCTAAGAGTTTAAAAGAGTGGTGTAGACTGCCATGGCATAGAGTAGAGTGTTGCCGAGTAGAGTATAGTGGCATAGAGTGCATTGCTTTTTAATGAAGTGGCAGAGTGTGCATTGGCATAGCGTAGAGTGGTGCAGGGTAGAGGAGAGTGGCGAGCAGTGGCACTGGGTAGATTTGAGTGGCGAAAAGTAAAGTGGAGTGGCGTAGCATAGAGTGGAGTGGCGTAAAGTGGCATAGAGTGCAGTGATGCAGACTAGATTGTTTCACAGTAGAGTGAAGTGGCGTAGAGTGGACAGGTGGTACAGAGTAGAACTGAGTGGTGTTAGAGTGCAGTGGTGCAGAGTGAATTGGCATAGAGTGCAGTGGTTTGAGTAAAGTGGTGTAAAGTGCGTTGGCATAGGGTGCAGTGGTGTAGAGTGCAGTGGTTAGAGTAGAGTGGCCAAAAGTGCAGTGATGCAGAGTAGATTAGAGTAGCGTAGAGTGGACTGGTAGAGTGGATTGGCATACAAAGTGCAGTGTTGCAGAGCAGAGTGGCTGAGTGGAGTGATGCAGAGTAGAATGAAGTGGCCTAGACTGTGGTGATGTAGAGTAGAGTGGCAAAGAGTGGAATGGTGCGGAGTAGAGTGCAGTGGCATAGAGTGGTGCAGAGTAGAGTGGAGAGGTGTAAAGTGGAATATGCATGGTATGGTAGCACCCTGCCATTATAAACAACACACATTTAATTGAAATGACCATTATATTTGCACGTATAGTTTTAGTGATAAAACCTTACAGTGCACAAACAATAATGTTTGGAAATGTCATCACCTAGTGTACTGATTTGTTTGATCGTATTAAAATATGAATTTCCACAACACATCAGAATTACCAAAAAATTTTCTTCATTTGTACATTCCTACTTCTGCACAGTTAATTTACGGACAGTTACATTTTGTTTTGTGCTAGCCAGCATTATAGTCACATAAATCCCCTCACTCTTCACAAAACTTTCCCAAAAAAGTCTCATCCAGCTCAACTCCTTCCTGGAAAGTTTAGGGGTGATCCGCCAAGCAGGGGCAGAGTAAAAGTGGGGCTCCCGAAATGCATTTTCCCATGCAAATTTTCATAGGAAAATAGAACAGCAATACTGCAAAAACGGCTGAACGGGATTGCACCAAATTCGACAGAAAGCTAGATCTTGATCCAGAATGCGTACTTGATGGTGATTTGGTGTAAATCCTTTCAGTAGTTTTTGAAAAAACAGGGTTAAAAATGTATGTATATTTCATGCAGCAGAGGACCCGTAAACCCGCAAGATCAAAAGATAAGATTTGATTGGCTGCTACATCATCAAAAAAGGTGTTGCAGTAGCCATTTTAGAACTTGAATGCTCAGTCCCCTGTCCTGTAAAAAGACTAAAGAAACATATAAGTAGCGATACCCTCACCCCTTGGCCCTGTGTGTAGGGTAAGGGTGGGGGGCATTCCGAGGGAGACCACCACCGGGCCAAAGCTTACATTTTTGTTTTGTAGCATCGTGGATACGCAGAGGATCCAGAGATATGCAAGGAAATAAAAAAAAACTCCCGCCATTTTTTACTTTCATTCCCCATATGTAAGCTAGGTAAGTCAGGGCTAAGGGGTCGCTGCATCATTATTTGAGAGGAGGGGGTGCTTGCAGCCCCCCTCCCCAAACAATCAAATAGCCCCGGGGACCCCAACCGCTGGATCAACACATATTGATTTAAAGGGGAAGAGGGGCGCCACCCATCTCCCCGAGCCATTACTTGGCCATGGGGAGCCCATCCCCCAGGTCCTAAGTAAATACAAAGAGACATGGGTGTCCTGTTCCCACCTGGGACATCTGGGCCTTGGCGCTGTGGAAGGGGCCCTATAGGCTTCACTTGCACCCATCCTGGGTGTGGCAGAAGCTCGCTGCATTGGTTTGCCCCTGCCTAGCAGGAGCAGCTTTGGCTTCTGTTCCCGCTGGACGGGAGCAATCCTATGTTCAGGTGAAGTTCTAATGGACCAGCACCTTGCCTCAGGGGTGAGGTCTCCAGGACACTGCTGACAGCGGGCCGTACGGATTGGGGGTTTCCTCATCTCCCTCCCCAAATGAAAAATACTTCTGCCTAGAGGGATGGAGTCAGTTATGTGAATTTCCCTGTTTTTTTTGTTTTTTTTTAAACAGTAGCGTTTTTACAGTGAATCCCTAAAGTTTTGAAGTGTTAAAATCCTACACGTATAACTCCACTTTAACCTTTTCTTTTTTTCAGGGAAAATGGCTGAACGTAAAAAAAAAAGGCAGCGTCATAGAGCTTTTCTTTTACCTTCAGCTATGCTACACAACAACCGCACTGCTGTACAAAATGGCTAAAAAGACTTTGTCAAAGCCCTGCCAATATAATCTGTTGATGCCAAAGTGTCAGTACTTTGCATGCCTGTGAGCTGAACATATTCTGCTTACTGAAGGAGGTTGCACATGGTTGTGCTCTGGGTTGTGTTCTGTATCTAGGGAGCCCTCAGTGCACATGCAGTTTAAACTAAGAAACCAATGGAAACTCACTATAAAGCCAAATGGGGAGACAAAGCTTTTACAGTAGCTGCAGCCAGAGGATGGAACTCTCTCCCACAGAATATTAGGCAAGAATCAGGTTATATGAAATTTAGGAAAATGGTGAAAACTTGGCTCTTTTCTTGTTAATTTGTTGGTACATCAAGATCAGGGTCTTTGATTTAGTTTGTTTCAGTTTCTTCTATTGGATGTTTTTCTATCTTCATTATTTCTGTTATTTTTCTTATCCTCTGTCTATTTTTTACTACGTGCTTTCTTCACAGCGCTTTGATGCTCTTTGAGTAGGAACGCGCTTTATAAATCTCGTATTACATTACATTACATTACATTACATTACTGTGGGGAATTTGAGGTTGGGTGCATGCTCTCGAGAGCCATGCAGAGGACCTTTACCGTCCCAACATATAACTTGATTGTTCATCTGTGGACCCTCGTACTACAGCCATGCAAACCGTAATTAGCACACCCAATGCAATACCAATAAATACCACAACCTTAAAGTGAAATAAGTTAAACAAAAACACTTAACCAAACCAATTCATGATACTACATTCATAATTGTCTCTGTCAGGATGGTAAGGGTAATGTGATATGTAATCTTAGAAGTAATATGAGTTACAACAGTTGCATTTCATATGTTTCACTGTGGGCGAGGTCATGAGCATTGCATTTGGTGTGTGATCTAAGCCTTCAATGGCTGTTGGGTGTGTTATGAATTGTGCTTTAAAAGAAGTGAAGCGTGCTTCAGAATAAAGAGGAGACATATGAGTCTCGATTCCTCCAATTATTCCCAAGGATGGAGTCCAAAAATGGAGTCTATATAGCATCTGCACTCTACATGCACCCTTCATTTCTTTAGTCACCTTGGCACTCCTTCACTTTTGTGAGCACTTTTATCATATATAGTGTTGCTGTTTTTATTCAGTTACTTTGTGAATTACTTTGTGAATAAATTGATCCAAGTGCAATTGTTCTATGGTTAGTTCTGAAATTAATTGGTCATGTGAGTAAATAATAAAAACTATAAACACCTCTGATTAATATATGAGCTGTAGATAGCAGCTGCGTCCCCATATTCATCAAACTGTCATTTTGTAAATACGTTTGTAAGTCTACAGAGAACCAATATTGTTAGTTATATTAATCAGATTTGTATGACCCTGCAATTTCATCAATCAGAGAAAGAATTGAACACTGCCAAAAGATCAAATATTAATTTAATAATTCCAGATTCTCTACAATGTACAAAATAAAAAGATCAGACCTAAAACATGCTTCTAACCGTTGCACATTTAATCCAAGCATGCATATTGGAATAAACAAAAGAAGAAGCAATATCTTAGTCACATCCCTAAATAACAAAACTCAAGCAGAATAATCTTAGACCAGCCTTTCTTGCTGCTACCTTGTGCACTAAAGTTACTTGATGTTATGGCTTGCCACTGGTGCCCCCCACTCCCATCCACCTCTGATCTTGGTAATTATTAAATACTCCTTGCACAC